>NC_140961.1:34542834-34628958 GCF_056783735.1 Eptatretus burgeri
GCCGTCTTCGTCTCTTCCGTCTTGGTAGGAAGACGTGCTTGTGCAGCTAAATCCGTTACGTTTTGAGTGGGAACAAGGCCTCGACCAGGGCACTTAATTTGGCCAATCACTGCTCGGTGATTCTGGAGCCCCGAGGAAGAACATGGTCCACCCAAGACCCGGTCATGTCACAGCATCATCACATACCTGATTAGAGGATATTTCTGACCCGAATAAAATTATCAGAACAACAAATAAAAATATACCATCAGAGATGGGGAATCCTCCACCATTGAAAAATAATTGAAATCAGATAAGCGTTTCTTCATTTATTAAAAAAAACATTTTTTTCAAGATGACCGCCCCAGTCGGCCATCTTAGATCCGGCCACGCCCAAAATCAATCGGGTTCTTCCTTTTCAGGTGTGACCCAAATTTCAAATTGATATGGTGAGCAGTTTATGAGTTATCGCACTCACAGCTATAAATGTTGACGCCCAGCCAGACGGATGGACAGACGGACGACCCGGGTGACAACAATATCCCCCTTCCGCCACGCGGCGGGGGATAAAAACACTTCACAAATATCATAAACATTTGTACAAATATTTGTTTGTGTCATGTGTATCCATTATTTAATTACATCCAAACGTTTAAACTTTATAATTCATGATAATTATGTGTTATTAAATGTTAAAACTCAAATAGCACAAGAACGAGCACACTCCATTGCAAACCACAGAATAATAATTATTAAAAATATATTCTTGTCTTGAAATACATCACAGGTGTTGGAAAGTAAAAAAATTAAAAAATTGAATTCTAACACCGTCATGTGGACCTGAATGGAAAAGGTCAATAATTAGAGGTCAAGGCCAAAAATGAAGTGTTCTCATGAATTTTGGATCATTAACTATCGATGTATGAAATTAATGTAACTAGTATTAACCATTATAACACGAGGGATAACACATGATTCCTGGATGGTCAATGTTTAGGTCACCATGAGAGGTGAATGTGAAAAGGAATATCATTCGGATGAATTTCAGATCAATGTCAAAACTGAAGACAGGATCAACCTCAAACCATAATCTCTCTGAACCTGGGAAATCCTCTTTATCTATTTGCTGATGACTCCACCATCTGCCATGACATCCCTCATCCTTCAGACAGAGGCTGCAGCCTCTTCACTCTCTTCTGACATTGACAAAATCACAAACTCGTGAAACACCTGGAACCTGTCTTTAAACCCTGAGAAATCCCTCACACTCACTCTCTCTTCCCAAAAGGACAGTACCGCAAACCTTCCGTCTCCTTTCTCAATAACCCTCTCAAAGAGTTTCGTTCACTTCATGTCTTTCAATCCTGACAAATCTCATACTCTCACCATCTATCTCTGAAAGTACCGTCTGGCAACCCCCCCCCCATCCACCCCCAACCATCTACCTCCTTTATCCTTTTGAGGAAGTTCATTCATTCAAACTCCTGGGTCTCAGGATCACCCAAGATCTCTCTTGTGCAAACCACATTTCAATGTTGGCCTCCGATGGTAGCCGTTGAGTGGGCGTCCATCGTACAAAGCCCTTTCTTGGCACACCTGAACTCCTATCCACTTACAAGGCGATCATCTACAACTTCATTAAATACTGATCCCCTCTGGGCTGGCATCCCTACCTCACACCTTGCTCAGCTTGACGCCGTGGAAACCAAGGTCTTCAAGATTATTGGAATCTCCCACGATGAAGCTAAGTTTGTGGGCCAATCACTTTCACATCGCCAACAGGTCTTCTTACACTTACTTTATTGTCTTGCACCATTTGCCAGCTCTGTTATCCCTGACACCCCCCATGTCCTCCCCCCTCACCCTCCTGATGCATGCAGTGCACCATCCACCCCCTTCCAGTGAAACTCCCAAAAACCAGGATCACTGCTCACCTCCACTCATTTGTTCCTCTTTTTCCACACCTGTGGAACGAATTTCCACATTCTCTTCAATCTGATCCTTCCCTCCAGGTCTTCAAGAAGGCTGTTCAGCACCATTTCAGATCATCCCCCATTAAAAACTATGATCTTCTCTCCACCCTTTAAACCATCTTCTCCCCCAAAATTTTGCTTTCTGTATTTACCTTGTTCTGGCGCCGTGGGATCCACCCCTTATGTTCTTCCCTACTCACGACCTTTACCCACATCCCTTGATTGTCAGTCTGCGTTTATTTTGTCCCTCGGCCAAGGCCGGATTAACCACTAGGCCCATGAGGCCCAGGCCTTGGCCTACGAAAAATATTTGGCCTACGAAAATTTCCGACGAGATTTTTTTTTTCCAGTCTTAATTATGTGACTCGACATGTGCAGGAAGGCTGTACACACCGTGAGCGAAGGTGGCTGGCACGCTACCAGACAGTGATCGTCGACAGCGAGCGTGGGAACCACGTGATCACATCACAATCAGCCAATCACAGGCGTCGCCGCTATCATCTGGCTGATGGGTGGAGTAACGTTCGCGCTGAGTATGAACATACTGGCCTCCTCTCACTTTCCTGTGAGTCATCGAGCATCCTGACGCTTGCAGTTCTTCGTTTTGCTCTTATTTGTCGTTTTTTATTCTTGACTATGGCCGACGGATATATTCGGCACCACGAAAGTGGAACTTGTAAACACGACAAAAAGAAGAGGCGTGAAACAGAAATAAAAAGACTGTCTGGATCCATCTTGAAATTTTTTTCACCTCACCAGAGTCGAGATGAGCAAACGGAATGTGCGCATGCAGAGTCTTCTGATGTCAATGTCGAGGGATCAAGTAATCTCGCACTGGATCACATTTCGAAAGCTGATGATACCAATACCGTCGCATCGAGCAACGAGAGAAGCAGTGGAACAACTGCAGCCAGTGCTGCGGCTCATAGTTTCAATCCTGATCCTGCTGAATGGACTCTTTCCGCAGAACTCGTGGATAATTTCATCCAGAATCCTCCCTGCCAAGATAGGAACGCAGATTTTTCGTATACGGCCCGAGTGTATCCAGATAAAACACGGTATTTTTGGCGCGAACACTTTCAGCGGAAACTCACACACGGGGAAATGGTGAACAGGGACTGGATGCTGTTTTCTCCTTCAAACGGTAAACTTTACTGCTACGTGTGCAAACTCCTATATCCCAACGGCGATGATCACGAAAGCCATCACAGTAATTTTCGAATTGGATTCAATGATTGGAAGAATGCCTCTGCACGTCGAGCGTCGCACGAGCGTGGGATTGCCCATATTCTCGCAATCAAAAAGTCGCTCAAAATGAAGGTGACAAACAGGATTCACACATCATTTGAACAGCGGTACCTCCACGAGGAAGTTTACTGGACCAACGTCCTGAAGCGAATTGTCGCTGTAATATCGTTCCTCGCCGAAAGAGGGCTTCCGTTCCGGGGCACGACTGAGCAGCTGGGTTGTGCTAACAATAGAAACTTTCTTGGTTGTCTTTAACTCGTCTCAAAATTCGATCCATTTCTCACCCAGCATCTTGAAGTATGTGGGAACAAGGAAAGGGAAGTGTATCGTACCTGTCATCAACAATATGCGACGAGTTTATCCTACTACTGGCCGAAAAAGTGAAATCTACCATCGTGCGAGAAATAAAAGATGCTAAATATTATGGTGTTTCCATCGATTTGACGCCAGACGTTTCGCATATCGATCAGTTGACGGTAATATTTCGAGATGTGATGCAAGATGGTAGCGCCGTCGAAAGGTTTCTACAGTACGTCGTCATTGAGCATCACGATGGTGAATATCTGTTTGGAAAATTTCAAGAGGTACTGGAAGCCAATGGGATGGATCTCATGGATTGTCGAGGGCAGTCATACGACAATGCAAGCAATATGTCCGGTGTGTATTCAGGCGTACAAGCAAGAGTCTGTAAAATTAATCCATCGGCTCAGTGGGTACCATGTGCTGCGCACAGTTTGAATCTGGTAGGAGTCGCTGCCGCAGAGAGTTGCTTGGAAGCCGTCAAATACTTTGGACTTATTCAAGCTGTGTATAACTTTATGTCAGCATCTCCCCAAAGATGGGCCATTTTAAATAAGTCACTCGATGATTGTGCCATCAAACTCAAATGTTTGTCAGAGTCTGATACGAGGTGGTCAGCTCGCACGGACGCTTGTAAAGCATTTTCCACAAGCTACAAGGACATAAAGAAGGTGCTAATGAAGATAACCGAGCGCCCTAAGGACACTCAGTCAGTGAGACTGGAAGCCAAAGCATTGGCTGAGAAGATGGAACTGACCGAAACAGAAATCATGTGCGCTGTCTGCTCTGATCTACTTGGCGACATTGATCGAGTAAACAGATGTCTGCAACAACCTGGAATAGATGTCGGAGCGGTTAAGCAGCATTATGATGCCCTCTATGAATACATAGAGTCGTTTCGAAATGATGAAAGATTTGATGCATTTCAGGACCGCGCCAAAAAGATGGTTGAGTCCATCATTTACGCTGATGATAATCGTCGGGTCAAGAGGCGAAAGAAGGTCTTCGATGAAAATGAGGAGGAAGAAGAAACCCCAAAATCTGGCAGGGAGAAGTTCAGAGTTGAGACGTACTTCTCCATACTCGATCGCCTTCTGACAGAAATCCATAGGAGAAGAGAGAGCTATCAGAAAATCACGGATCTGTTTGGATTCATCCCCACGGCCAACAGCCTCGACCATGATACACTCTCTCGCAGAGCAGAGAAACTGGTTTCAACGTCTCCTGCTGATGTTGAAATGGACAGAATTCAGGAAATAGAACTTTGCTCGAAATACTCCAAGTTCATCGATGCATCGGACAAGCTCAAGTACATTATTCACAACAATTTGACACAGACATTCCCCAATATTTTTGTTGCCCTCCGAATATATTGTTCGATGTTTGCTACGAGATGCGAGGGTGAACGCTCCTTCAGCACACTAAAGGGCATAAAAATGGTCTTCGGTCGACCGTGGGGCAGGTGCGCGTATCCACGCTCGCTCTGCTTTGTGTTGAATCCGAGATGATGAAGCAAATCCATTTCTCCGAAGTGATCGTGTTGTTTACCAACCAAAAGGCACGAAAGAAGGTGTTTCAGCAGGGTGGAAATTGAATATACATACATTCCTCCAAATTTGTTTTCTGTATCGTTTGTTTCTCAATTTCGAAGCCGAATTGGATTTTACAGGCACTTGTATATTTGAAAGTCGGACAAATCGCCATTTACCGCAGTCTGTTCCAATTAAATTTAATGTTCAAAATCGTCGTTTTGGTCACTCTTGAATTTGGCCGATGAAATCTCAAGGGCCTTGGCCTACGAAGACCTTAATCCGGCCCTGCTGTTGACGTCGCGTCCCAGTCCTTTCACCACGTCACGTCCTGATTATTTTTTCATGATGTATCCTGATCCTATTGCCATGTGACGTCCAATAAAGGATCAAAAGAGAGACATCTATTAAATAAGAGCGGGAATTGCTTTACAATCAACGTCCCCGACCAATGTGATATTTTCGAAGTCTAAAAAGGTATAACTCTGAAAAATTGACGAAACTCCCTGAAACTCGAATTTTTTGTGCAACTTATCACAATAAAACCATGTACCAAGTTTCTGTTGAATATGTTAAAGGGCATGGGGAAAAAGCTGGAAAATCCACAGGTGGGGCAGATGGATGGACGGAAGGACAGACTGACGGACAGATCGAGAGCAAACCTGTTGTCCTCTCCAGTGAAACCGTTGGGGACTGATAAGATCAATGGTTTGTTGATTGATAAACAACAAAGTAAACAAAACGATCATAATCCAAATGACTGGATAACTGTAGTTTGATGTTGGTGCTTGAACAATGGTTATCATCATGTCCTGTAAACGTGGATTTACAGTCCAAGTTCCTCAATGTGTTCCTACCTTCCCCATCGTGATTACCACCTGAGCACAAGCGCCAGGTGGACGTTTCAAGGACAAGGAAATTACACACAATGAATGAATTAATGAAGAACAATCAATGGATTCCATCACATGATTTCTATATAATGTGAAAAAAGTGCACGGGAACCAAAATAAACTCCTTCACCGCCGAAACCCATCCCGATGGACCGGGGACCCGCTCGCTACGGAGCTCGATATTTCGATTTTAGTGTCACTGTCGTCGTCCTCAAAGTGATTGACTGAAATCTCCAGCGGTGATCGACTACAATCTACATCGACTGAAATCTGCTGCGGTGATCTACTACAATCTACATAGACTGATATCTGCTGCGGTGATCTACTACAATCTACATAGACTGTGATCTGCTGCGGTGATCTACTACAATCTACATCGACTGTGATCTGCTGCGGTGATCTACTACAATCTACATTGACTGAAATCTGCTGTTGTGATCTACTACAATCTACATAGACTGATATCTGCTGCGGTGATCTACTACAATCTACATCGATTGTAATCTGCTGTGGTGATCTACTACAATCTACATCGACTGATATCTGCTGCAGTGATCTACTACAATCTACATCGACTATAATCTGCTGTGGTGATCTACTACAATCTACATCGACTGCTATCTGCTGTGGTGATCTACTACAATCTACATCGACTGAAGTCTGCTGCGGTGATCTACTACAATCTACATCGACTGTAATCTGCTGCGGTGATCTACTACAATCTACATGGATTGAAATCTGCTGCGGTGATCTACTACAATCTACATCGATTGAAATCTGCTGCGGTGATCCACTACAATCTACATGGATTGAAATCTGCTGCGGTGATCTACTACAATCTACATCGACTGTAATCTGCTGCGGTGATCTACTACAATCTACATGGATTGAAATCTGCTGCGGTGATCTACTACAATCTACATGGATTGAAATCTGCTGCGGTGATCTACTACAATCTACATCGATTGAAATATGCTGTGGTGATCTACTACAATCTACATCGATTGAAATCTGCTGCGGTGATCTACTAAAATCTACATGGATTGAAATCTGCTGCGGTGATCGACTAAAATCTACATGGATTGAAATCTGCTGCGGTGATCTACTACAATCTACATCGATTGAAATCTGCTGCGATGATCTACTACAATCTACATTGACTGTAATCTGCTGCGGTGATCTACTACAATCTACATGGATTGAAATCTGCTGCAGTGATCTACTACAATCTACATTGACTGTTATCTGCTGCGGTGATCTACTACAATCTACATCAACTGTTATCTGCTGCGGTGATCGACTACAATCTACATCGACTGTGATCTGCTGCGGTGATCTACGACAATCTACATGGATTGAAATCTGCTGTGGTGATCTACTACAATCTACATCGATTGAAATATGCTGCGGTGATCCACTACAATCTACATGGATTGAAATCTGCTGCGGTGATCTACTACAATCTACATCGATTGAAATCTGCTGCGGTGATCTACTAAAATCTACATGGATTGAAATCTGCTGCGGTGATCTACTACAATCTACATTGACTGTAATCTGCTGCGGTGATCTACGACAATCTACATGGATTGAAATCTGCTGCGGTGATCGACTAAAATCTACATGGATTGAAATCTGCTGCGATGATCTACTACAATCTACAAGAAACACCCGCTCCTTGAGGAAGTTAATTTTTTTCTCCTGGACAAGTTGAACAATTTTGGTAGTTTGATTTATTATTTAGCGATAACATCCCGTTTTTAAATGATTTTTCGATTATTTTATCATGAATAGCTCGTCCTGTTCTCTTCCACATCAAAACAAATGTTACTAATTGGGGATATAATTATATAAATACCTTTGTTTAAAACTCGTTTACACTCTAAAACTGGACGAGATTCAAACCTTAAAACCCATCAAAAGGAATTGATCCAGGTATTCCACCGTTATAAATCAATCCAGGTGTTCCATTGTTATTAATCGATCCAGGTGTTCCATTGTTATTAATCGATCCAGGTGTTCCATTGTTATTAATCGATCCAGGTATTCCATTTTTATTAATCGATCCAGGTGTCCCATTGTTATATTCATGGAGTAATGAAATCAAACCCCAGTTTCTCCTCTTAGGTTGAACAGTGTAAGTGAGAAGGGAAGTTTAAATCATCACCTGTGGAGTTCCCCAGAGGATCACAATCCAAGCTGTCCACCACGTGTGCTGTGATCAACAAAGCATCCAGTTTGAACTCATCATCATCCTGGTTGGAGTAAAATTTCAAGGCATCTTGTACACCGGCCTGGCGGAGGCAGCCGCGGTTCTCGGGAACACGGGAGATGTTGTCAAGAGTACCGGTGACGCGAGTCATAAACCTCCGTATCATCTAGAGGAGAGAAGAGGGTGGAGGTGGGGTTAGAGAATCAGGTGATAAATTAGAGATCGGAGTTTTATTACTACAAGAAGGAGTTAACTTGGGGTAAAGGGGGACATGAGGAAGGTAATCAAAATGTGGTGTGTGGTGTGTGGTGTCAATGTGGTGACAGTGTGGTGTCAGTGAGGTGTCCAGTGTGGTGTGAGGTGTGTAGCGTCAGTGTGGTGTTTGGTGTGTGGCATGTGTAGTGTTTGGTGTGAGGTGTGAGGTGTGTGGCATCAGTGTGGTGTTTGGTGTCTGGCGTCAGTGTGGTGTTTGGTGTGTGGTGTTTGGTGTGAGGTGTGTGGCGTCAGTGTGGTGTTTGGTGTTTGATGTGAGGTGTGTGGCATCAGTGTGTGGCGTCAGTGTGGTGTTTGGTGTCTGGCGTCAGTGTGGTGTTTGGTGTGAGGTGTGTGGCATCAGTGTGGTGTTTGGTGTGTGGTGTGTGGTGTTTGGTGTGAGGTGTGTGGCGTCAGTGTCGTGTTTGGTGTTTGGTGTGAGTGTGTGGCATCAGTGTGTGGCGTCAGTGTGGTGTTTGGTGTGTGGCGTCAGTGTGGTGTTTGGTGTGAGGTGTGTGGCGTCAGTGTCGTGTTTGGTGTGTGGTGTTTGGTGTGAGGTGTGTGGCGTCAGTGTGGTGTTTGGTGTGTGGCGTCAGTGTGGTGTGAGGTGTGAGTGTGATATGTGGTGAGTGGTGTCAATGTGTGATGAGTGGTGTCCAGTGTGTGGTGTCCAGTTTGTGGTTAGTGGTGTCCAGTGTATGGTGTGGGTGTCCAGTGTGTGGTGTGGGGTGAGTGCGTGGTAAGTGGTGTGAGTGTGTGATGATTGGTGCCCAGTGTGTGATGACTGGTATGCAGTGTGTGGTGGTGAGTGGTGTGAGTGTGGTGGTGTGAGTGTGGTGCTCAGTGAGTGGTGGTGAGTGTGGTGGTGAGTGGTGTGGTGGTGTGAGTGTGTGGTGTGTGTGTGGTGTCCAGTGTGTGATGAGTGGTGTCCAGTGTGTGGTGTCCAGTGTGTGATGAGTGGTGTCCAGTGTGTGGTGTCCAGTGTGTGGTGTGTGTGTGGTGTCCAGTGTGTGATGAGTGGTGTCCAGTGTGTGGTGTGTGTGTGGTGTCCAGTGTGTGATGAGTGGTGTCCAGTGTGTGGTGTCCAGTGTGTGATGAGTGGTGAGTGTGTGGTGAGTGTGTGGTGAGTGTGTGGTGAGTGTGTGGTGAGTGGTGAGTGTGTGGTGAGTGGTGCCCAGTGTGTGATGAGTGGTATGCAGTGTGTGGTGGTGAGTGGTGTGAGTGTGGTGGTGTGAGTGTGGTGCCCAGTGAGTGGTGATTGGTGTGAGTGTGGTGGGGTGAGTGTGGCGGTAAGTGGTGTGAGTGTGGTGGTGTGAGTGTGGTGGTGAGTGGTGTGAGTGTGGTGGTGTGGTGAGTGGTGTGAGTGTGGTGGTGAGTGGTGTGAGTGTGGTGTGTGGTGCCCCGTGAGTGGTGAGTGGTGTGAGTGTGGTTTTTGTATTTTTAAAACATCTGAATGATGATAAACATTTCATGAACATTGACAGTTCGTGAGGAGGTAAAATCCATTGTCCCATCACAGGTCATGTTGGGATAATCCAAGGATTTGTTCCACGACCATCGCCTCCTCCTGCTCCCTCTTACCAAGACAGCCGATCTGAGTCACAACCTGAGACCATTTACCGTTCAGTTTGGTTCCGAGATCGAAGTTCTAAAATATAAATATTAATATTCACAGAACAAGATAAGATGTAACATCTACTAAAGGTTTACCTCTTCATTCCCGCCGGTTTAGATGTTCTGTAACCTTGAGGGTTCGAGGATGTTTATCCACTTCAGGATGAAACATGAATGAGGATCTGATTTTTAAATCTCCACCAATCAGAGCCCTTGTTTGTGTCACGTGATGTGAACGATCGTGGAGCCTCAATCACCACAGGTTCGTCATGTCGAACACAACTTCATCTTTTTAGTGTTTTATGCACGGAAAACTTGTTAAAAATGACCATTTTCCCCCATTTACTCCATTTAGAGTAAATATTGTGAATGTTCGACGAGGTGGGAAGAGGAATATCCGGTCCTTATCAATATGTACAGGAATTAGACCAAATAAATAAAAAAACATACCAGTTCAATGTCCCGACCACTTCCTTAGTTTGAAACCACCTCCTTTTTACCTCCACTTCCTTTGTTTGAAACCTCCTCCTTTTTATCTCCACTTCCTTTGTTTGAAACCACCTCCTTTGTTTGAAACCATCTCCTTTTTACCTCCGCTTCCTTAGTTTGAAACCACCTCCTTTTTATCTCCACTTCCTTTGTTTGAAACCACCTCCTTTTTACCTCCACCTCCTTTGTTTGAAACCACCTCCTTTTTACCTCCACCTCCTTTGTTTGAAACCACCTCCTTTTTACCTCCACCTCCTTTGTTTGAAACCACCTCCTTTTTACCTCCACTTCCTTTGTTTGAAACCACCTCCTTTTTACCTCCTCTTCCTTTATTTGAAACCACCTCCTTTTTACCTCCACCACCGAAGGTGAAGGAGTTTCACCCCTCTCTGTCTGTTTGTTACTTGGTGAAATTTTTTTTCCCCCTAACTATTGTTACGGACCTGGAAACCATTTGCATCCAACACACAGAAGTCCCAAAACTCAGTGATGTCGGTAAGTTTGTGTGTCGTCAGATCCCCTTCCTTTTGTCCAGTGGGAGAATCAAAGGCGTGCGTTGTGATTTATTTTAGTTCGGTTATTACATCTAACAACCATCTAACAACCATCCAACAACCATCCCAACCCCCGTCACGATCCACCGCCAACCGGCTGCCTTCTCGCACCCTGACGTGCCGAGGTGGGATCTCGCGGTTCCAGTTCCTCGGCTTCCACAAACGTTGTAACTCTTTCACGACGACCTTTGCAACATTGATACTGTTCCTCGACAAGTATGAACACTTGTGGAAGAGTGGGTGGGGTTTCCCGGCAGGGGCCGAAACCCCGCCCAGAATGGGCGAACCCATAGGAGCCTGTCCAATCAGGGCGGAGAGTGACGTCTGTTCGAGCGAGCCCCGCCCCGTTGAGGGAGGTCCATAAATTCCCGAGCACTGTCTCAGGCAGGGGGTTGTTACGAAGGTTGTTCTGAGGTTTTTGACAGGGTTGTGGTGGTTGAGAGTCGAGTGAGGAAGAAGGGTCTTGGAGGAAGCTCTCCACGGTTTCTGACAAGGTTTTGGATAGGGCTCTGAGGGTTGTTGTTGAGTGTGCAGTTCTTTTGAAGCGGAGGGTTGAGCAGAAAGTCATGAAGGAGGCGAACGTGTCCCTGCTGGCCCTCGACAAGGAAAGGAAAGAGCGACCCTGACCTCCCTCCGTGGACCCCGCTATTCACCACCCGAGCTCCGCCACGAATCACGAGTCCCACATGTGCGACTGGGGACCAAACCAACGACCATTGTCAGGTGCCACACCATGGAGCACCCCCTTCCTCCGGCGGTCAGGTACCCAGCTGGGCTCTGACCCCCCAGCTCGTCTCTCCCCTCGGCTGCGAGGGTCCAACAAAGAACTCTGGGTTTATTTTCATTTGTGTGTGTGTGTATCTGCGTGTGGGCCCGTCTTATAAGTACAAACTGTTTAAGTGTTTGTTTTTAATCATTGTAAATATTAGCCTGGTGTTGGCTTAGTGGTTAAGGTGGCGACTTGGGATCCGAGGGTCCCGAGTTCAAGCCTCGTTAGGCTGCTGAATTAATACACCAGGAGGTTGACTTAGCATCATCCTTCCAAGGTCGGCAAAATGAGTACCAGATTGAGTACCATACCAAAATGAGTAAGGGGGACACTGCATCAGCGGCATAGCCGCGTCCCAACCAATGATGCAACCAGCAGCCATCGGCTGCACTCGATAGAGAGAATTGTAAATATGACTTGCATATCTGTGTTATCTTCCCTGCGTCTTTTTATTGTAAATAAACAATTGTAGAAATGTCCCCAGTTCATTTCCATCCTTTCTTGAATTGGTCCAGCATGGTTCGGATCTGAGTTTTAGCCGGGTCTTTGTTCCTGATAATCCGTTCATCCCAGCCGGCACGGCTTTGGCAGTTTCCGCTCGGCTGCACCCGAACCGGAGTTAGTAGTCGGTAGTTGGAACTCTACCGCAGTCGGTAGAGTGACCCGGCTCGAGCAAGACGTGCCGAGGGCGTGGTTCCCCGGGAGATGACACCGCGTAGTTAATTAGGTAAATTGGTTCTAGACAAAAGACCCAACGCTATGCGGTGGAGGTATTGGCGTTCCACGGTCGGTTCAGCGACCCGCCGCCTCACGGGGTTATCCGGAGCGACGACCTACAATTCCGGGAAGTTTGGTGGGAGACGATGCAACCCCCCCCGCCCCCCCACATAGTGGTCGTTCTCGCCACCAACCCCCTGCCCGCAACACGATGTTGGTCTGGAGTGTTTGTCTGCTTGTCTGTGTCTGTCACACGATTTCTGGCCACAGTTTTCAAGTTCTGAATGTTTTTTTGTGTGTGTGAAGGTGACCGGCCATGGAGAGCAACGTTTAGTTTTGGTGAAGATCTGAATCTGGATCTGAGAATTTTTAAAGTGATTCTTCACCATTGAGAGATCGGGCCAACAATGATATACACCACAATATCTCCAGACATTATAGACAGATTCACATGGAACTTGGTGGACACGTTCGGTGTGTGACAAGGACGAACTGATAAGATTTTGGTGAAGATCTAAATCCGGATGCGACTATTAGAATTTTAAAAATGATTCTTCACCATTGAGAGATAGGGCCAACAATGATATACTCGTATAGCACAATATCTCCAGACATGATGGACAAATTCACATAAAACTTGGTGGACACGTTCGGTGTGTGACAAGGACGAACTGATTAGATTTTGGTGAAGATCTAAATCCGGATCTGAATATTAGAATTTTTTACGTGATTCTTTACCATCGAGAGATTAAGTGAAACTAATGAATAACACAACATCTCAAAAAGTTGTGGACGGATTCGGATGAAGCTTGGGGGACACGTTGGGTGTGTGACCACGACAAACTGATTCGATTCAGGTGAAGATCCGGATCCGGATATGAGAATTTAATTTTTTAAGTGATTCTTCACTGTTGAGAGATCGGGCCAAAAACGATATAGTCGTGTATAGCATGATATTTCAAAAATGTATTGGGCTCAACATGTTCTCATGGATCAGGCATTACGTGGTGGAGGTATTCGCTCTCCCGAGTGCCCTGTTTGTTTATTATTTGTTATTTTGTCAAACATCACAAGAAATAAATAAAATAAAATCACCCCCTTGTTTGAAGGAAGCTGTGCAGTGAAGATTCTGCACCGCTTAAAAAGTCGCCTCGTCGGGGACTGATGGTTACTTCCCCAACAGGTGACGTGACCTGACTGTCCTGATACAAACTAAACAATAACACAAAAAACTAAACAACAACAAACTAGAAACGAACAAAACAAGGTTGGTGAGAAAGGTTCTTTTTAATTTTTACAGACAAAAGGAAGGAAGGACGTACGGAAGGTATATTGAAGAGGTTTGCACCAATTAAAAATCCATATCCTCGTGTACGACTCTTACACCATTCTTTGAATCGATAATTCTTCCAATGTCGACACTGAGTTTTTATAACTTTGTTGTTTAACCAAGAGCTGTACTGCCACGTTCCGTTTACTGCACCCTTTCTGTTCCGTGCACGGTATGTGAGTAAAACTGATCTGTGTACATGTCTGCGTACGAGAGCTGTACTGCCACGTTCTGTTCACTGCACCCTTTCGGTTCCGTGCACGGAATGTGAGCAAAACTGATCTGTATTCATGTCTGTGTATGAGAACTGTACTGCCACGTTCCGTTCACTGCCCCCTTTCTGTTCCGTTCACTGCCCCCTTTCTGTTCCGTGCACTGTATGTGAGCAAAACTGATCTGTGTACATATCTGCGTACGAGAGCTGTACTGCCACGTTCCGTTCATTGCCGCCTTTCTGTTCCGTGCACGGTATGTGAGCAAAACTGATCTGTGTACATGTCTGCGTACGAGAGCTGTACTGCCACGTTCTGTTCACTGCCCCCTTTCGGTTCCATGCACGGTATATGAGCAAAACTGATCTGTGTACATGTCTGCGTACGAGAGCTGTACTGCCACGTTCTGTTCAAATTAGTTCAAATTAGTAAAACCAGCAAATTGTACGATGATTGTAGAATGAAGACAAATTAACAAATAATTTTCATGATTTAAGATTCATTTTTGAAGATGGTTTTCATGTGTTTGCAAATTCGGACGGGAACTAAAGTCCTGGAGCCGTGGTATGTGATGGCGACATGGTTCTTGATGGGTACACTCATTATGGGATGTTTTCTCCTGTTTAACTAGTGGGGAGTTGGACCAGGGATCGCTGGTGAGTCCATATCCCTGTATGTAAATCTGTGTATTAAATGTTTACTGTCCATCTCTATACGAGGACCAGTCAATAAGTAACCTTAACATATTTTTCACAAATTGTTTATTGCATGTACGTACGTGTGTAACAACTGTTGTTTTTCAACATAATGTCCATTGTGTTTGATGCATTTTTCCGGCGCTTTACGAAGGCCTGGATTCCTCGAGGGGAAAAAATAAATCTTTTGGCTGTTTGTTTCGACATTCATACACCACCTCTTGGACCTCTTCGTCGGATTAGAAAGTGGTTCCACCAAGTACCTCTTTAAGTGGCCTAAAGATGTGGTAATCCGAAGGGGTGAGATCTGGCGAGTTGGGTGGATGAGGAAGACACTCAAAATGCATGTCCTTGATTGTTGCAGCTGTGGCGTGGGCAGTATGGGGCCGAGCATTGTCATGCTGCATCCAAACACCGGTTGTGAGTAGTCCACAATGTTTTTATCTGATTGCTGGTTTCAGATGATTTTTAAGGCCGCAGTTTGAGGCACTGGTGACTGTGGTCCCTCTGGGCATGCAATGCTCCACAAGTGGGCCTCGGCTATCCCAGAAGAGCGTCAGTATCACTTTTCCAGTGGATGGTTGTGTGCGGAATTTTTTGGCCTTCGGTGAAGTTGAATGGCGCCACTCTTTGTTTGCCCTCTTTGTTTCTGGCTGAAATTTGTGGACCCAGTTTCATCCCGTCACCACGCGCTGGAAGAAAGCGACGCCTTCTGTTTCATAACATCACAGAAGTTCTTCACATGCGTCCACTCGTCGTTCTTTCAGTTCGACTGTGAGTGGTCTCGGCACCCACCTTGCGGAACCCCAGCACGTTGTGAATGATATGGTGCCCTGAACCATGGCTAATGTTAAATTCGGAGACCACTTCATCCAGTGTAATGTGATGGTTTTCTCTTAGCACACGCCCAATTCCTGCAACCATTTCTGGTGCCGGCTGTGGTGAGGCCGGCCCGAGCGAGCAGCATCTGCCACACTGGACATTCCACTTTTAAACTTCCTGTCCCAGTTGTTCACCTGCTGCAGCGATAAACATGCGTCACCAGATTGCATTTTCATTCTGCGATGGATTTCACTGGGATTCAAACCCTCACTTCCCAAGAAACGGATGACAGATTGTTGCTCCTCCATGGTGCATGCTTCGAAGGGAGCCGCCATCTGGGAACTGCTCTATTAACATCGTACACTCAATGTTGCCAGATCTAAAACAGGCAAAACATGACTCTTACCCATAAATATAACACATGTTGTCCACAACTACACACATTACATTCTCAAAGTTACATCACCATTTTAATGTACTTATTGACTGGCCCTTGTGGAAAGATGGCATGGACAATCATTTTAATACGCACAAAGTGTGGAACTTTTTGTCTTTCGTGAATACATTTATTATATATTTGTTTTGCACTGTGGATTGTATTTTAATAGGCTTTGTGAGTGTGTACATGTCATGATGGGTATATCCATCCATTGGGTCCATACTCTGCAGAGCTTTGGTGCTGCCTTAGCAGTCTCCTGGGCTATTGGGCACAATACTGGACAGGTCAGGACAGGAGGGAGAAAACTGGCATGTTGGGTCCATGATTTGTCGGGTACTAAAAGCTGGCAGCCATTTTGAAAAGAAATATATAACAAACAACAATTAAAAAAGGGTCTTCTTCCTTTTTTAAAAACTCCAGACGATCAAGAGGAATTTTGTTTTTTAAGTTTGCCTTTCAAAGGAGGATTTCATAGCACCTGTTATCGGTATTTTATTAATAAGCATCTGATCAAACGTGGTGACACTCTGACCATTATATCACCGAGTCTGCTCTTTGTACTTTATTATCTCTGCCCACCGAAGGTGGATGGAGGTTATGTTTTCACCCCTGTATGTTTGTGTATTTGTGTGCAGGATATCTCAAAAAGTTGGAGAGCAGGGGTGGATCCAGAAATTTTTTCGGAGGTGGGGGGAAGTTCACTTGAGGTTAAGATGTTCACAAATCACAAAATCTCCCACCAAGCCTTATTCATATTGTTACGGCAGTCGGTGCGTCGGCCGCCACCCGCTCGCTCTGACGGGGCCGCAAGTCGAGTCGGCCCGACCGATCGCCTGGAATAAAGATCGTCGCCCTGGATAAGTCCGGAGTCAATGGGTCCTTGTGCAAGAACTGTGAAGGGCCAATATTTCTACCACGTGGTACAGGGTTATTTGCCAATTCTTCAAAATACCAGGAGACCACGTGGCAATCTACCGAGCCTCCACACCCTCGACGGAACTCGTACGAAACAAGCTGCTTAAGCGAGCCTGTGCCGTGCGCGATTTCGAGCGGCTTAATTGCCGAGAACCGTCGGTCCAAACGTCCCCTTACGGCGGCCCAACGGCCTTCTAATTCCTAACACACGACATGCTCAGTCAATGAAAGAATCGACGTGACGAGCTGAAAACATTTAACAATTGGGGTTTATTTATACAGTAATAATGGGGAACGAGGGAACACAAAGAGCAGAACTACACCGAATACAATAAATGCAATGCAATATGTACAGCACACGAAGCACTTAACAGTTTTCTACTCGTTAGACGGGCCCACGGACACACGTACGCACGCACACACACACCCAAGAAATGGTGGCTGACGCCTTTAATACGGACTTCAGCTCGGAGGACAGGTGAGCTGAAGTCCAGGGCCTATCTCGGACCTCTCCACCTCGTGTGGTTTTCGAGCTGTTCGGTCCGGGCACCAGCGTGGGCGAGCTGGATCCAATCACCGCGATCCTTCCCGAGCTCCGGAGGATCCCCTTGCGCTCCGGATCACGTGCTGGTGAGACGAGGCGCCGATCCTTCACGACGATGCGTCGCTTCCCCGAAGAACCACCGACCAAGATGAGGCCAAGGAGTCGCACCAAGCCGGGAACCAAGCAGAGAACAAAGAGCTCCAAGAACCAAGAAGAGCCAGCCGAACCGGCACCTCGCTTCACTTCGGCACGACTCATCCGACCTCGTGCGCCGTCCCCCGCAACCACGGGTGGGGGCTCCCAACCCCCATCCTAACCGTCATTTCTGTTTACGCTCTCAATCAGCTGTTGAATCACAGGACGCTGTTGAATCATGGGACGGGAGGGTTCTTCCTCTTCTTTGCAGATGTGGGTCGTTCTTCTTCTTGCGGGGGGAGGATCGTTCTTCTGTTGTTCTGACCTAACTATTAAGATAAATCACAGCACATTTACATCGATTAACCCATTAAACAATTGAAGGCGAGCTATCTATGGAACATGTACTTAACGAGATAACTGAGCTAAAGGAACGTGAATGTTGTGTGTAATCATGGTTTCTGGATTCGCAACACGATCAATGTATTGATCTTTCATTTTTCATTTCACAATATTTAACTAAAAGAGAGATGTTGTCCTAAATAGTAATGAATGTAAACTCGTGCTGGTCCACTGAGTGAAGGGACAGTTTCCTAGTTGTGCGTCAATAGCTCGTGTAGTCCACTGGTTCGACTTAAGGATGTCCACAAGCTCCATCCTCCATGGATTTTAGTCCACTGGAACCCAGCAGAGACACCTTAAGCAAAGGTATAAGATGGTAAGTGAACAAGAGAAACCTGGTCTGTGACTATTAATGGAGGATACTCGGGAGCAAATTCAGGTGTTGGGAAGGAAGGAGAGGATTCAACAGAAAAGAAGGGAACGGAGAAAGAAGAGAGAAGCATTCCTGAGGAATCCCGATGGATTTGTGACGGATCTGTTTCAAAGTTGTAGCTCAGGGGCCATAATGGCACCACAAGCAGAGCTGGAGGAACATTTGAGGAAGACTTATAGCAACCTGCTCAGATCAGTGGACCTGCCAGACCTTGGGGGCTTTGACCACCCACCAGAGCCAGGAGTTACTTTTGAACTCTTGGACTTTCATTGGCAAGAAATCCAAGAGGTCGTGCGGAAAGCTCGAAGTAAGAGTGCCCCTGGTCTGAATGGGATTTCGTACAAGGTGTACAAGAAGTGTCCAAGGCTGTTACGAGTATTGTGGTCGCTGCTCAGAGTTGTTTGGAGGAAACAACTGATACCGGAATGTTGGTGTTTGGCAAATGGGATTTATATCCCCAAAGAAGAGGACTCAAAGGAGATATATCAGTTTCGTCCAATATCTGTTGAATGTGGAAGGTAAGATTTTTTTGGTGTATTCACGAGAAGACTGGTCAACTTTGTGGTAAATAATAAATACATTGATACATCTGTACAAAAAGCAGGTGTGTCAGGTTTTCCGGGGTGTCTCAAGCATGTGGCGATGATCTGGGACACTATCCGATATGCAAGGCAAGAGAAAAAGGATCTTTATGTTATATGGCTGGACCTGGCAAATGCATACGGCTCAGTGCAGCATCACCTGATTGCCAAAGCATTGGATTTTTTCTGGGTCCCCAACAAGGTGAGGGAGGTGATTGTCCAATATTACAATGGCTATTTAAGTGTTTTTCTACACCGAAGTACACAACCAAGTGGCAGGAACTTGAAGTAGGCATACCAATGGGGTGTGCGATTTCACCATTGCTGTTTGTTATGGCGATGGAAGTAATTATTTGTGGGACAAAAGGAGTATCAACTGGTGTAGTTCGAGGTGGGGAGAAACCACAGCCACCAATAAGGGCCTTTTTGGACAACACCACCATTCTGTCTCCTGAGTTGGAAGCAGCCAAAATGTTGTTGAAGCAATTAGAGGAGCTCATTAAATGAAGCCGGATGGAATTTAAGCCAAAGAAGAGTTGGACTCTTTCCATGAAGAAAGGTAAAGTGAAAGAGGTTCATTTCGTGGTGGCTGGGGATGGAATCCCTACATTGAATGAACAGCCAGTTAAGAGTCTTGGCAGATGGTATGCACAACCGTTAACAGATAGGTATCGAGGAATGCAGGTGCAGAAGCAACTTGTGCAGGGTCTGTCTGCAATTGAAGGTTGTGGCTTGCCAGGGAGGTATAAGATATGGTGCTACCAATTTGGGTTGTTGCCTCATGTCTTGTGGCCTCTCCAAATATATGAGATTGCTCTCACAAGAGTGTAGAGGATGGAGAAGATGGTAAATTCATACATGCGGAAATGGTTGTGTTTGCCAAAAATGTTGGCTCGTTTGGTGTTATACAGCAGAAGTTCAAAGATAAATCTGCCATTTAAGTCACGAGCTGAAGAATATAAGATTGGGAAAGCCAGATTCCAAATGATGCTTCGAGATTCAAAAGACCCAGTGATCAGTGAACTGGGGCCAAAGTATAAAAATGGGAACTAAGTGGGATGTTCAGAGGATGGTTGAAGATGCGGAGAGTGGGTTGCAAATGAAGGAAATCATTGGGGCAGTGCAGAAAGATAGGAAAGGATTTGGTTGGAAAGAACGGAAACGATGGCCACAAGTGAGTGGAGGTGGGAGACGAGAGATGGTTATCGAAGAGATTAAATGTATGGAAGAGGAGAGAAGAACGGTTCAAGCTACAAGTCAACCTCAGCAAGGAGCATGGATAGCATGGGAGATGGTTGTGCAGAAGAAGGTGAGCTGGGCATCGCTGTGGAAGATGGAGCCACAGCAACTAATCTTTGCACTTAAATCAATGTGTGACCAGATGCCAACTGCGGTGAATCTGGCAAAATGGGAATTGGCTGAGTCAGAAGAATGTACCAAGTGTTGTAGGAGAGAGACATTAGAGCATGTACTGTCTGGTTTGCCCGAAATCTCCAGCCAGGTATACTTGGCGACATAACCAGGTTGCGAGTGATTGTCAAGGTTATGAAAAGGATATGTGATGAGGAAAACAAATCAGACATAAAAGAGAAGAGACCATGATCACGTTCATAAAGGAGGGTGAGAAAGTAAGGTGAATCAACATCAAGGGGGCAGCATGAATTTTGAAGCCAGGTGTGGGCTGGCAGGTAGATGCAGATTTGGACAGAGCGCTGAGGTTCCCATCTCATATTGCAATCCAACAAATACCTGATTTAATTATTTGGTCTGATGTTGTAAAAAGGGTTATCATCGTTGAGCTGACAGTACCATGGGAAGGAAATATGGAATGGGCACATGAAAGAAAGTTGTGTCGGTATGAAGAGGTAAGAGAAGTGTGTGATGACCGTGGGTGGATGTGTGATGTGCTACCGGTGGAAGTGGGTTGTAGGGGTTTTGTGGCAAAGTCTATGCTGAAGTACCTCAAGATGATTGGAGCGTCATCTTAGCAAGTCAAGAATACTGTGACGCAATTACAGGAGGCAGCAGAGAAAGCTGCATTGTGGATTTGGAGGCAGAGGCGAGTGCAGTGATTCCATTCACATGTAAAGGCAGGTCTGTGGGGATCTATATCTGGTGGTGAGCATGTGGGCCGATGTCACTTGGTGGTGCGTGTGCTGCACTGCTGGGGCTGCCCATGAGGAGCTGTACTGGAGTAGGCCCCAAAATAGTGATGATACATGGGTTCCAGCTAAGGAGAGCGACATCGAGCAGTGTCCTGACACTGTATGTACTGTTCTGAATGTAAACTCGTGCCGGTCCACTGAGTGAAGGGACAGTTTCCTATTTGTGTGTCAACAGGTCGTGTAGTCCACTGGTTCTACTTAAGGATGTCCACAAGCTCCATTCTCCATGGATTTTGCCTTGCAAAATCATCCATGATGTCATTTGTATTGAAGTACACACCAAAGTGAATGTGTGCTCGTAGCAATCCATTCATCTGATCTTCACACGTTGTTGTCCACATGTACGTCTTAAGATGTCTCATTCCACTAATGGACAACTCACACTCAAATGATGTGACCGACATCGTGTAGAAGAGACGCATCAGGCAGTGGATTTTAGAGAAGAACGATCTGTCTGTCTGTTTGAGGGTTTTTGTGGCTGGGTTTGGGACCTCTGATGCTGACTGGTCTTTCTACCTTATCTACCAGCTGTGTACCTCTGTATCAACTGTTATTGGTGATGGTAGGTCATCTTAGTAGAAGGCCACCAGTTCACTGATGACTTCTGTGTCTACTGACTCAAATCAGCAGATCATGGGCAGTTTGAGGTGCAGTGCCTGCATGGCCGGTCTTGTGTGCTCAGTGAAGTGGGTCTGTAGTTCTATGAGCAGGTGGTCCACTGGGGGAATGGTCACATTGTGTTTGAAGTATTCTTCTGCTGTCTGTGCTGGGGTGTTGGTGCGGTACTGCATCAGTCAGATGTTACGGGGCATGGTCGGCATCACTCCCACATCTTCGGCCAGTTTAGTTGCCTCTGTGAACCACTTTTCATTGAAGGTTCTGAGATAATGAAAACTCTTGGAGACTTCACCAGATAAATCATGAACTACTTCACCAGATAAATCATGAACTACTTCACGAGATCAGTCAAATTTTCAGTGGTTACATTATCCGTTATTATAACGATCTGATGGCCCATAATGGTGAGTTTAGGTTTCATACTCGGGTTCTTTTTGACACATTTTGTTCATGTCCGTTCGATGTTTTTGTTGATCTGTGTTGGAAACATTTTGTGTATTTACATCATTTATCTGGTGAAGTAGTTCAGGATTGTACTGTGCTTTGCTGAAGGAAACGATCCAGAAAATGTTGCTTTTCGCATCGGAGCCATATCTGAAAACCGTCTCAGGAATGAGCACAGAGCTTGTGGCAAGGAGGAGCATTGCTTGGCTTCACGGCTGCATGAAAGCAAAATGATGCACGTGATTGCCGATTGTTGAATGATATCTCGCATGACAAAAAATCGGAGGGGTAGATGGGAGGGAAGGGAGGGTTGGGCACCCAGTGAATCCCCCCCCCCAGGATACCCCTGAACCATCCTGGTGAACTCCCTCACCCCCTGATCTACCCCAAGCGAGGATGGAGGGCAGAAGAGGATGCGTGGGGTGGAAAAGATGGATCCAGAAAGAAACTCTCAGGAGGGAAAACTGGAAATTTGGAAGGGGGAGGAATTGGGGGTGGGTTGAGGGGAGGGGGTTAAGAGGATAGAAAAAATCATGGTTTTGGATTGGGTACGATCTGAGATGGTGGTGAACAGCTGCAATTATTTTCATTAACTTTCAGAACAGCTGAACAGAGATTTGATTATTTTTCACAAAATAAGAATGATTTATTGGATTTGAACCACAAGAGAATCATACAGATGCATGTCTTGCTTACTGTGTACTTACCATGATAAACAACAAGGGTTTGGACAAATCCAATTCATGTGGACAATCATATCACAATGCCAGCAATTTGTCAGGATGATACAATGGGCTGCAAGTACGAAACTCCTTTCTTAACTCGTTCATTGCAATACCTGTTGATTAACTTTAGTACTAGTTAACTGGATTAACAACAGCTGTTCAAACATTATTGATTGCCCTCGCTCAAAGAGAGGAGATTGCATTTGGATCCGTTTGTCTGTCCGTCTGCACAAAACGTTAGGAAGTGTATTAAGTACGTATTATTGAAATTATAAGTGTTGTGAGAATGATAATCTTCTCCTCTTTCGTGTGCAGCACAAGGTTCATTGGTTGGGGGGTGGTTGTGTGTGACTGATGGAACCCCCGCTGCTGGTTATGCTTCAGTCACATTTGGCTTGGCGGCCGTAGGGTCTAAAAAAATCTACGGCCACTCACAATTATAGGGCGGCCGCAGTATTTCCACAGCCACACAATGTAGCAGTCACATGTTTTTATTTTTTGGGGAGCTGCACGGGGTATTTAGAAATTGTGGAGACCAAAAACGTGGGGGTGTCGTACGGTCTTTGATTTGATGTCGGTCTTTGATTTGATGTCGCACGGTGACCTTAGGGCGTCCCTGCGGCGGCCATAGAATTTTCAAGGCAGACGCAAGGTGCCCGCAGGGGGGCCCTAATAGTCTGCCAATATTAGCCGGTAATAGTCGAAAAGGTCGAAGTTTGGGTGTTAAAGCTGAATTTTTGCACACTGACCCGGGAGACCTGTTAGATATCCCACAAAAAAGTCCCGAAGAATCCCATGGGGCGTTTTTCCAAAATTCAAGGTGGCCGCCACATTTACGTTTAAATCACGAAATCGGCATTGCTAGTAAACTATTGAACATAGGATGTTGCTTTTGGTGTCTACTTCCATGTTTTGTGACCCAAGGAATCCAATGGAAGCAAAATTAATCACCTCCAGCCATATTTTTCTTATCATAAATCCAATATGGTGTCCCGTCCCGCATTGTAATTTTTCCAAATTTCTGAAATAAAAGTCCGTTTCTTCGTGGAGTAATATTTTTGATGTTGGACGATATTTTCTGGCTCAACTGTGGAAATTAACAATCCCTAACTGCAGTGCTGCCGCCTATGGGTGGTTGAAGTGAGGGAAATGAAACCGAAACCTTGCAAAACGAAAACGAAACATCGCAATCAAAGATGACCGATATCAGGCAAACTTCACCTCGCCACTGAGAGGACGACCTAAAACGTCATCTTGTGAGAAGAAGAGACGAAAAGGGTATTGTAGTCTCTTTCATACCCTTGGAATGAGGTTGACACTATTCTGTGTGGCCGATCAGGAACCGTAGACATAGGTAGATGGCCATATGGTCCGAGGTACATAGCATCCCTAAAACGAAACGAGTTGTTGATCGGGAATTCCGTTCTTTGGGTTCATCATTTCTCGCCGCATTTCTCGCCGTCGTCGGCTGAATTAATCGATCGGTCTATTTATTTCATAACGTCCCACCTCGGTCATGCATTTATTTTATACCGCATCGCGGAGGGAATTCCACACACAGAAATCGAGGCCGACGCGGGAAATTCGATTTTTTTTTCAACGAAGTAACGTATTGCGATTTGGAGAGCACATGATAAGACATGTTTTGAGACAGGTTTAGAGCAAAACTATTTGTATCGATTGCAGAGCTCGACAAGGGCTTGAAATTATTTTCTAATCTTCACACCTATTTCTTTAATTCAGGCGTCATGTCGAGTCGCTGTGCGCTGTGCCCGGAGTTTGTTGCTGAATCTCCCTCTGAATTTCAACCCGATGGAGAAACCGTGCAGGTTGGGACCAAGGCGAGGTCTACAATTGTTGATGCCAGTCGCCAGAGAGAAGACGGCAGAGACCAGTATCTCAGCACTGCCCAGCCACTCATAGTTCATGTGTCCTGTAGGAAGGTTTATACTCCAAAGAACACTATCATTTCCCATACGAAGAATCTAAGCCCCTATGGTGATAACATTGAAACCCCCTTTCTTCGTTCTACTGAACAGCGTTCGAGTAAATTTGACATAACCAAGGACTGTCTGATTTGTGGTGAGGAGGTAAATGAAAACAGAACGAAGAAGAGTACCAACAAAGACGTTGATAGAGTGTGCAGATGTGAAACATCACCATTCATCCAGAAGATCAAGACACATGCTGAAGATCGAAATGATGAAATTGGCAGAAAGGTGCTGTGTCATATAGCCACAACCATAGATCTTCCCGCAGCCGAGGCCAAGTACCATAATCGCTGTCGTCTCAATTTCTTTCGAACTAAGAAACCACGCTCAGAGCACATCGAGGACAAGAAGAAAGCCTTCGACTTCCTCTGTGACTTTCTCAAAGACAACTCGGAGTGCCAGTATTCGATAAGTGAGTTGGAAGAGATAATAAAAGAGAACATGCATGATGAGGCTGAAGTATATACCAGAAAGCATCTTGAACATAAACTGAAGGAGCATTTTGGTGACAGCTTGGTTGTTACATCATTCGCAAGCAAACCCAATGTATTGACATTTTGCACAGCTTTTAGTGCAATCGCAAACAAGTCTTGGTGCGATGACAGGAATCCTGATCCTCAGTCTGAGAAACAGCGCATGGCGAGAACAGTCGCTGAAATAGTGTCTGCGGACATCCGTTCCATGCCTTGTGAATGTGATGTGTATCCCTCCCCTCGTTCTCTACAACTTAATTCTCTGCAAAATGCAGTTCCTCAGACACTCCATAGTCTAGTCGAGAGAATCATATCTCAGCGAGGTCACCATGCCCAAAATACTACACTGACTCAGCGTAAGAGCGTTGCGATTGAACAAGCTATCATATCAGCCACACGCCCCAGTTCTTTCCTGTCCCCATTGCTCATAGGTCTAGGTGTATATCTGCATCGGAAATATGACTCAGAGAATCTCATAAACATGTTGCATGCTTTTGGCTTCTGTTGCTCACATGAGGAGGCTAGGAGATATCAGTGGTCAGCTCTTTATGGTTCATCCCCATTCCCTACTAATGATGATGCATTTGTTCAGTTTGTCTTTGACAATGCTGACCACAACGTCAGGTCTCTCGATGGCCATGGCACCTTTCACAGTATGGATAGCATCAAATGTGTAACACCCCGCCCTGAGCGGGATGATAGCGTGATTATCACACGTGTTCAGAAAAACCCGGGCCCTGCTGCAATTGGTAGATTTGGGTATGTGCCTCATCATCAGTACACCGATGATCCAAAGAAAGGTCTGGCTCTTATCGACGCAAAAGATGTGTCCAAGATTTGTGTCTAACAGAATGGGGCATGATGTAGATTGATTGCACTCCTACACCATCTTGTACATCTCACGCAAGAACATTCTTCCATAGTTCATTGGAGAATAATCATGTTCACACTTGCTAAGTTACATTGTGTGGTAATATTCACTGTTTTAGCCTATGGAACTCATTTAATGTAGCTAACATTTATGTTGTTCTTCTTTATGATCAATTAATGTTTTTGTGGAACTTGCACACTTATTTGATTCCTAGTATCATGACATGGGTATAGATTACAAACAGCACCTTTCTTCGTCGATCGATCGGTTACTGAGACATTACAAGGTTTCCATCATTGCGGGATGCCATATTGGATTTGTGCGAAGTAGATATGACTGGAGATGATTAATTTTGCTTTCATTGGATTCTTTGGGGTAGAAAACATGGGGATAGACACCAAAAGCAACATCCTATGTTCAGTAGTTTACGAGCTATGCCGATTTCATGATTTGAGTGGCGGTGTGGTGGCCATCTTGAATTTTGGAAAAAAGCCCCATGGGATTCTTCGGGACTTTCTTGTGGGATATCTAACAGGTCTCTCGGGTCACTGTCCAAAAATTCAGCTTTGACACCCAAACTTCGACCCAAAATGCTAAAATCAGAAGACTATTAGGCGAACGTGTGGCCAGACGGACGGTAACGAGTGGGTATATATATATATACCAGTTCTTTTTCATTTGTATATCATATTTCATATCTGTTATATAGATTGTAGACCAGGTTATATACAGATGGCGGATAGAATGAAGTGGATGGAATGGATGGAATGAAGTTGCCCAGGTCTTCGAGAGGAGGTGGAACTTCCTTCACGCTTGTGGGGCCATTGACGGCAATTGACCTCTACTCCGATCTGTAGCGGTAGCGCACGGTGGACGCACGGTCGACGCAGACTGCCACAGAGGCCTACGTAGGATGCACGGCGGGCGTAGGGGAACCGTGCGTCGACCCTGCATTGCCCGCAGGTAGTCACACAGACCGCAAGGCCACCGTACGGTGAACACAGGGACGCCTTAGGACTACCCTTCGGCGACCGTGGAAATAGTGCGGCCGCCGTAATTTTTTGGTGTTGGCAAAATTCATTTTTCATTGATAAGAGCCTACGGCAGCCGCACGAATAACGCAAGCCCACCATATGCCCTACGTACGGTCGACGTGGAACACATCTACGTCATGGCTACGGCTTGTCGAATTGCTACGGCCAACGTAGAAATGAAAAAAGTTATAACTCCGCGCTATAATTCCAGGGAGACCCCGACGGCCTGAAAAGTTAGACATATGCCCTACGGCCACCCTGAGGCCACCTCAGAAACTCTGCGGCCACCACACGTTTCTGTCAATTCAGGGGTATCAGAGCCGCCGTATCCGAGCCGTAGAGCAAATGTGACTGAGGAGTAAGGGCAGGAATTTGCAAGTGGTTTGTGGTGCCAGTGATGGCTCGCCTACTCATCGTGAAGAACACTGTGGAATCTTTAACATCCATCTAACGCCAGCAGACGGGACGCTAAGTTTAACATGCATCCAAGGGACGAGTCCAGGGCTTTATTTCCAATAAATGGGTCCCATGTACATTTCTTAGTAATTTCTTCCAACGTGTACCATTGAAGTCTGCATCATGAGAGCTTCTTAAAAATACATGTTGGTAATTTTTATCTCACCACTAAAGCCTTGAAAATGAGCAAATTCACATATGACCCAAAAAACACAAACTTCATATCGACTTTAACACAAATATGAACCCCTCATCAACGTTTCTTTGTTAATTTACAACAGATTACTCACTTGAACACATGTATATTTTCTTATCCAATACACCTTTCTTTCTGTTTCAGGTGTGCAGGATGTGGTGCCATGTACAGTGAATGAAACAAGCAAGATGAAGCACTTTGCCCCTGTGATACCCACCAAAAAATCCCGACTGAATGTAGACTCCAACGACATGGTATTCATGGAATACTTACCCTGCGCAGTCAACGGTTTTGGAGATATAGAGGTACAACGTTTCTCGCGTTTTCCACGATGGCACCTGTACCACATGACCTATGACATGATCATCATTAAAATATTCCACAGGAGGAGGCGCTCCGATTGTGAAAATTTCGTGTCCATCAGACCAACAATTGCTGAGAATTTTTTTCCATAATGAATGGATAAGTGTTGTACTTGTCGAATTATGACGTCATTAACATATCTTCTTCCCCTTGGGGAGTAGTTGATCATGAGTCAGGTTTCAATTTTTAACATGGAGTGGTTTCAGAGATATAGAGGTGTGAAGGTTTTTCCAATATGGCGCCTGTACCACGTGACCGATGATGTCATAATTGTCACGAACATTTTACAGGAGGCGCTCCTATGGTGAAAATTTCGTGTCGATCGGACCAAGAATTGCAGAGAAATAAAATTTATACTGATCGAATCAAGCGTTGCACTCGTCAAATGATGACTTCATAACTAAGGTAACTATAACATCATCATTAACATATATTATTCCCCAAGGGGAGTACTTGACAATTCGCCATGTTTCAATTTTTTTCCATGGAGAGGTTTCGGAGATATAGAGGTGCAACTTTTTTCGATTTTTCCAAGATGGCGCCTGTACCATGTGACCGATGATGTCATAATCATGATTTTTTAAAAATTAGACAGGAGGAGCCACTCATAATCTAAAAATTCTGTGTCCATCAGACTAACAGTTGCATGGGAATTATTTATTTTTTTCAAACTGATCAGATCAAGCGTTGTACTTGTCAAATTATGATGTCATAAAGGAAGCACCGATTACATCATCATCAACATCTTTTTCCTCGTTGGGAGTACTTGACAACGAGTCATGTTTCAATTTTTCCCATTGAGCGGTTTGGGAGATAAAAGAGATGTCATATTTTTCCAAGGTGGCATCCGCACCACAAAAATGCAGAAACACACACACGCACCCGAATGCCTAACCCTGCTTTTAGCTTTGCAAGCACAGGGTAAAACAATGCCTCATCTGAGAAGGAGAAGGAGAAGGAGAAGGAGAGACACAGAGAGAAGTCGTGAACAGGCCAGCATCTGAATCTTGAATTATTGTTCTTGAATTCATTAAAGAAAGGACTGAATATGGAGATGAACCATATCAAAGTCTTTGCCGCTTACAAGGCACAATAACAGCCCAAGCTAAAGACAATAAGAACAATATACTCGGTAGACCACATACCTCCGTCTGGTTGAACAGTTTACGTTTTTCATCCCACGATAAGTCTGATCTCGATCTGGACCTGAACCAAAATCAAATCGGCTTGTTCTTATCACATAACCAACTCATCCACCTGGTTTGGTCATCACTCGTCCACAACTTTTTGACATATGGTGCTATATATTGTTTTTGGTCCCATCTCTCAATGGTGGAGAATTACTTTGAAAAGTTCTCAAAGATATGGTCACCATTTCTGATGTGATCAGGTACACTGTCACATCTCACAGATTAATTCAACAAGAAAAACAGAGAAACCAATGTTCAAGGTCTTTCATGACTCCATAGAACTTGTACGAGCAATTCTCACCTTCATCAAACCAACCAGACAAGGAAACTGGGACCTTCATCGAGCTGCACTTGAAAGTCTCACCAAATACTTCTTTGCCATCGACAAACTGAAATGTGCCAGGATGGTCCATCTGTACCTTTCTGAGATGAAGGAATTGGAAGACACTGATGAAGACGTATTAAAGGAATTCAAGAGTGGCAACTTGATGTTGAAATAAGAATGAAGTTCCCTTCTGTGCCATTGGCCCAGACCATGGTATAGAACATGAGAATCACTGGATGAAAGTTTCTGGAGGTCCGATTGGTATCACCTTCAATGAAAATGCCTGGACGAGATGGTACTTACAGAATACTTACCCCCACGCAGCCTTGAGAAGGACTTGGTGTGAGTGAGCCAACTCTTCTGGTGGCAAATTTGTAATTTTATCTATCTACATTTATGAGGTAAATGTTTACAAATAATACTTTGAAAAGTCCACTATAGAATACATTTATAAGCCTTTACAAAGTAACTTGTATTCTCATTTGAGTGTTTTCACAACTACCAAGGCTGATGATAAAGTGATCTGAATAGATCACTAAAGTATAAATAAAATCAGGAGATCGTTAAAACACAAAATTGTAATTCTTGTTCTTTTTTTCACCAGCTGAGCACAATAAAGGCTGAAACGATTACAATGATTCTCATTTCTCACACGAGGAAGTGACATTGTCTCTGGGCATTAGTCTTTGTTAAATTCACCATGGAAGGACTGGGAGGATGTGCATCATCCAAGTAATATGTGCTATTAGTGGGGCCACTTAGCTCAATATAGCATAACAATTGTGCATTTTGTGAGGAAAGCACCAAATTTGGCACACGAGTGGCCTATCATATTATGAACAGATTTAGATATTGGGCCATTTCAAAATTTTTGATGACAGTGGAAAATGGCTGCCACAGCCATCAGTGGCTGAATTTGTGATGGCCCAATATCCAAATCTGTTCATAATATGTCAGGCTACTCGTGTGCCAAATTTGGTGCTTTCCTCACAAAATGCACAATTGTTATGCTAAGTTGCCCCACTATATATCGAATGGTCATGTAACTTGTGGTAAAGATTAAATTTCCTCGTTGAACGGTTTCAATGTACTCTTCACACTGGAACTGCCACTTTATAACTGCTGGCAGGGATGACTGGGTAACAAGACGTCCTGCTTTGATCGGACACCTGACCCACGACGCCCTCTTTATTCTATTGGATTCAGAATCCGATTACAAAAAATAAATTCAAATCAAATGGAAGACCAAATACAATATAATTAAATTCAAATAAAACAGATACTGTATTGGAGTTATCAGAAGGAACCCAAACAAACAAACATCAAAGATGAAAAATCACTCATCGAGTGACACTTGGTGGAACATCACTCGGTAGAGAACATACCCTCCACCATGATGAATAGTTTACATTTTGTTTCCCACTGATGGGTCGGATCTGAATCCGGACCTGAACCAAAATCGAATCGGCTTGTTCTTGTCACCGAACCAACTCACACCTCGTTTTGTTACAAGTCGTCCACAACTTTTTGCGACATCATGCTGTACATAGTGTTCCGATTTAAAAATACAGACAGGATTGTATAGTGTGGCATGGTCCGTGGACGGGTCGGAGCACCTCGATGTATTTGTCAGGGAACCTGTCAGCTTAAGTGTTATGTGTCACCACACGAGGGGTGGCACGGTGTAAATTAGTTTTGGGAGTAAAAATAAGTTCCCCTGTACGTGATTACCCTCTGATTTTACCCAATGTTTTTATCTTCCAAGTATGGTCAGAAGCTCAGGACCGAATCCCTGAAACAACAACAACAGGAGAAGCTCCAACTTCCCGGGTTTGGAGGCGAGAAGGTCATGCGCCAAGGACAACGAGCGAGGAGAGAGGTCATTAGATCGACCAAGGCGTGTGTGTTGCACACCTGGAGCATCTTGGTGCACTGCGAGAGCTGAACGAGGCGCTGCTGGCGTGTGCAGAGAGCGCTCAGGTTCGCTCCGAGTTGTTCGTGCTGGTCCGGGAGCGCCCTCCCTTTGCCACGTACGCCGTGCAGTGACGGCGCCATTTTGTTTGACGGGTGCTTGACGGACGAACCTTACCAGCACTAAATGGACGAGGGTCAGGCTGAGTACCAATGCTTTGACAGGAGGGTTTATTTTGGTTGTTACCGTTTGTCTGTGTTTGCGTCTGTGTGTGAGGCCTCAATCCTCGGAGTTCTTGACTAAATCTGTACATTATTGCCCTTAAAATCTTCCTTGTTGTCCTTGTAAGTATTTGTGTTTTAATGAGGAATCCATGAGTCCATGAGCTGAGATGGAAATTGGTACCATCTTGAGGGACCAGAAAAAAGTGATATGACTGATTGAAGACACAAATGTAGAAAGCAAAACAGCATGATGGACCTTTCAGTAGAGTAGCTCAAGTTAATTATCTCCAATTTTCTGTTTTAGACCAGTCATCGCTCGGACGGCTCTTTTGCCGACAAGATTTAAGGGTGTGTGCTCAGTTTGTGCCACGTATCCTTATTCTTCCACATCATATAGCACATTCCCACATACCATTGGAAAGCAGACTTAATTTCCTATCTATTGGTATATAATATGTGACTATAGGTTTAATGATAAGCATTTTATAGGCTATAACATGCTTCGCTAAATAATCGCACAAAACAAATTTGAGAGCAAAAACGGTCATTAAAAATATACTTGTTCATAAATCATAACATTCTAGGACATGAATATAGCCAATGTTATTTATTCTATATAGAGTGATATCTTAATATTAATTCAGGACGTCTGGCAGCTTTCTGTGATAATTATTGGACAAGTTATGGCGATTTTCATGTTAAACCCCCTTGTAAAGTAAAGAACAGTTTTGTGCATCGACTCTTCGGCCATGAGCTATTAACGTTTGTCATCGATATTCTGCCTCGGTTCGAACGTGCAAATCATTACATTGAACAATTTCTCATTCGATATGGAAGGTTATTGTAAGTTTAAAAAATGTATTTATTTGTGTGTTAATAAATTTGACTTTATCGGGTGGAGCGTTGGACAAGTGTTCGTCGGGCCCCATGTATGAATCCCGTCGCCGCAGTTTGCTTTTCGGACCCTACAACATCAACTGTACTCAAGCGATTTCAGGTTTTGTCATCAATCGTGAGTCCGTGGATCAGCATCATGGGTATTGTTATTATTTCCAGTTCAAGGAGTTTAGATTGATAAGAATACTTAAGTTTCATTTTGAAACAGGGTAATGAATGTTCATCAAGATTCATAGTTTAGTTTCAGCAAATGGCGATTTGTGAAGGTAATTAATGTATTTCCTGTATTTTCAGATTAACAACTGAGTGTGCAGCAAAGAGACGATGGCTGCACCCAGAGACCACACTAAACCCTGACACTAAACGCTGTATCATCTGCACAAAGACATCTCCATCATCCGAACTCTCTAAACCAAAGGACGCTGAGTCACGCAGAACTTTGCTTGATGCAGTAAAGCTCCAACACTTTGAAGCTATCGTGGACCTCTCGGAGGAGGAATTTGAAGATAAACTAGTGTATCACAGGAAATGTCACTCCAACTTCACACACAAGAAGACACTTGACAGATTTAGGCAACAACAGGTCGACCAGTCAACAACACCTGAACCAAGGACATCTATGCGTGCTCGAGAATTACCATCAACATCCTCACGTGTCCTGGATGACGTGTGCATATTCTGTGACAAGAAAAATAAGTACATCCTGGGAAGCAAGACTCGTGAACCACTGAGCCTATCACGAGAACTTCGCTCAGATGAAACCGTGAGAAGTGTTGCACTGAAGAAACTTGATGATAAAATTCTTGCCATTACGTCCAGGGAACTTGTTGCAGCTGAAGCCAGGTATCACAAGTCTTGTTATAAGGCCGATACAAGAACTTACATACGTGACACGAAGGCTGCTGAACCTGACACCGCCGAGACCAGGTACCATGAAAGAGAACAACAGGCGTATCAGATGTTCTTCGATCACGAAAGAGAGACGTTATTCAATCAGCCACAAGTTGTGAAACTCACTGCACTCACAGACGTTCTCCTGAATAATTTGAGAACTCTTGGTTTTCCAAACGAAAACATACAGTCATCCACAAAGAAGCAAATCAGGCAGAAGCTTGAAGGTGAATTCGCTGAATCTTTGCACTTCATACAAGCTGACAATGGCAGAGTTCTGGTCTATCCAGATAATCTATCTTTTGATCAACTTGTGAATGAAAATATGCAGATGAAGGAGAAACTTTCTTGTGTGGCTTCCAAGGATGAACAAGAAAAGGCACTCAAGTCAGCGGCTCCTCACATACGGAGTGAGATCCGTAACTTGGAAGCTAAGCCATGGCCTCCATCACTCGATGAACTGAATTTGGATTATGTGAAGCTTCCAGAAAGCATTCTTATATTTCTGTCTGTGCTGCTCGGTCTTGGAGACACAGAAACAGAAGAGCTTCCGGCTAAATCCCAGCGTATTATTAACTCACTGGGACAAGACTGTGTGTACGCTGTGACTGGTGGTCGAGTTATTCCAGCAAAGCACATCCTCTTACCATGGGTGATAAAGTCTCTCACTGGTAATGTGGAACTGATGAAAACATTAAACCGGCTCAGCCATGGCATGTCCTATTCCAAATTGGAGGAGATGGACACAGCTTTGTGAATGAACAAACTATCCAGGGAACCCGAGTTGGGAGTTGTACTACCTACAAAGACATACCCATGTGTGCCCACGACCATGGCCTTCGACAACATTGACCGGCTTGAGGAAACGTTAAGTGGGGGTGGTACATCCCACCGAGTCAACGGCATCATTGTGCAGCCTGAAATGGCATATGTTCCTCCTTTGACCAAGCCCAAACAAGATCAGCAAGTATGATCTAATATAGAAAATGATCTGCCATCTCAAATTATGTACCAATACTATATCATATTATAAATGGTGAACAATATAATATTTGTACTTTGCAGGTGAAAAAGAAACGCACCATAGTACCAGTGACCTTGGAGCTACCTGTATACATTACTGGTGAACGAGTGGGCCCGCCCATGATGAAACCACTGGAAATGGACTTTGGTCCACCACTGAAGGAGGCACAGATAAAGGATCTCATGTGGTTCCGAGTACGTCAAGTGGACACCACCAACCAAACAGTCACAGCTCTTGGACGGGATTCAATCTGCTCATTCATGATAATTTCACTGTAACACAAGATACCATTGGCTATCTTCCGACCATTAATGTTCCTGCCCCTCAGTACTCTACAGCATATGAAATTCTCAATCAAGTGCTGAAAATAATGAAAGCCCTTGACCTAAAGGAAGTTTCAGTTGTCTTTGATGTGTGCTAAGGTTGCACTAGCACACAGTTGCTAAGCACTGTGTGCTAAGGTTGCAGAAATTGCATGGAAACACGACCAGTATGAGAAGATTGTCTTGAGAATGGGAGCATTCCATACCCCATGCAACTTCTTGTCGATTATAGGGAAGAGGTTCGGTTCAGCTGGCCTTCGTGATATTGCGGTGGAATCTGGGACCATAGCAGAAGGTTCCATCACCGGCATGCTTGAAGGGCGCAAATACAACCGTGGCATTCGTTTATCCAAACTAGTATATGAGGCTCTTATCCGATTGGCATGGCGGGGATTTGTGGAGTGGCTAACAGAACATCATATGCAGGACCTGAAGCATCATGCCAAGACGACTGAAATTTTGAAGACTCTCCACGATGATGTATCAAAGGAAAAATTTGAAGCTGTTGTGCGAGAACCGTCTTGTTCAATAATCATTCAGCGATTCTTAGAGTACCTCGATTACCTTCGGAGCACAGGTGGACAACTTGCTGAGTTCTGGATGTCATATGTCTACATGGTCGATATTCTCCTGGCCTTTATCCGAGCATCGAGGGAAGGAAACTGGGTTCCACATTTGGCTGCTATCCGAAGTATCATTCCTTGATGCTTTCCATATGACAGGCTGAACTATGCCAAGTATCTACCAGTCTATTACTGCCAAATGACCAGGCTCTCCGAGACGCACCCAGAGGTTCATCAGCACGTGCTCGAAGGAGATTTCTCAGTACAATTCGGTGCAACCAATACATTTGGTAGACTTCCTGTTGACCAAACCATTGAAGAAACAGTCAACAAGGACACACAGACAGCCGGAGGCACAAAGGGATTCAGCTGCTGCTGTTAGCAGGTACTATGTCATAGCACAATATAGAAGTACCTGTCTTAAACAAATGAGGCTAATGATAGATGATAGCTGCAGCAAAAGAATGGTTCACACAGATTGTCAGCTTCAAGAATGCGCAAGGATGAGACTGATGTTGAGGGTTTGGTTTATCTGATGGAAGACACCTGGACAAACCCATTCAGTCAAAATCCTTCAGAGCTGATAAGCATCTCAACTGGTGCTCGTGTGTCCCCAGAAGTTGCCAATGATCTTTTGACTGCTCACAAGAAAGGGGATGCAGCATTTTCAGATTATCAAATACAGCGTATTGAAGGATGAGAAAAACCATTGTTTGACAGATTGCCAAAGATGCAGATGAAAACATTTGATCATGTCCACAAAAGGATCAGCAGAAAACTACCCAACAAGGAGCAAGTCCTCAAAAGTGACAATAAACTGTTTGGACAGATGATACTCGTAGCTTCCAGCAGAAAGTTGACCATGAATGATGTACTGAAACACCCCCTCGACCCCCTTCCCTCGTCCTTGGCCAACTGTGATGGTACTATGAAGAAAACCAACAAAGCAGCCCTTGCCAGAAAGCTTGAAAGTAAGGTCTCTGTTGCGGAAAACGTCCAACACCCCTCAGCGTGTATCATTGATGGCATGAGTATTGTACAGAGGCTGAAAGGGGAGAATCTCACTTTGGATGAAGTGGCTGATTTGCTTCTTTCAGCTGTGCTGAATACATCAGCAAGGAGCAACAGGGTTGATGTGGTATTCGACGTCTACAAACAGATATCTATAAAAGATGCAGAAAGGGCCCTGAGGTCAACTGATGGAGGTATCCACTTCACAACCAAATCACCCGGTCACCAAATACACCAATAGAGGCGTCTTCTGTCTTGTGACATTAGCAAGACGAAGCTGATCAAATTCGTCAGAGAGCAATGGGGAACAGAGCCCTACAGGATAAGACTTAAAGACAAGGTCCTTTATGTCACATGTGAGGATATCTGCACCAAGATCACCCGTGGAGCTGTAGTTGAAGTTGACGAGCTCCGTTCATCTCACCAGGAAGCAGACACATACTCGCTCCGACACTGTAAGCATGCATCGTCAAGTTTCCATTCTGTGATAGTAGCTTCAGAAGACACAGACGTCATGGTGCGATGTCTGGCTTTTCATGATGACATCGACTGTAATCTGTTCATCCGATGTGAATCATCAACCCGCACCAGACTTGTTGACATAACAAAAGTTGGTAGTGCTCTCGGCAGAAACATCTGTAAAGCTTTTTTGAGATTGCATTCCTCCACAGGCTGACACAGTAAGCACTTTCAGTGGCCGTGGAAAGGTGACAGGACTCAAACTCCTCATCAACAATCCAAGGTTTCAGGTAGCTTTCAGTGACTTGGGGAAAGACTGGACACTACAGGATGATCTCTTCCATGTGCTTGAGGAATTCACTTGCAAGCTGAACATGTCTCAAACTGAAATCACAGAAGTTAACGAGATGTGGTTTCAGTTGTTCCGTGCTCAGAATGGTGATATCCAGTCAGGACAACTCCCTCCTTGTCAGGATTGTTTGAAGCTTCATGCTACCAGAGCATGTCACCAAGCAACCATTTGGCACCACAGTCTTGAAGGAACTCCACGTGTACCCAGTCCACTTCACTGTAATGGTTGGGGATTCGATGACGATGGTAGAATTGCCATTGAGTGGATGTCTGGTGCCCCAGCTCCTGATGTTGTTCTGTAATTTTTATCCTGTAAGTGTAAACGGGAGTGTAGGCTGCCATCATGCACATACATGGTCAATGGCCGAAGCTGCACAGCTGCTTGTGTTCTCCAGGAGTGTGCGAGCATGAAGGTCCAAGATGAACAGTCGGACGGCAGCGTGGATCATGAGGTCGATGATGACAGACATTGACAATTGAGACTCCATAATGCATGTCTCAAATTATTTGTCATTGCCTGTTTCTGTTTAATAATTATGTCGAATTGCTATTTTCTTGATTCAACACTGTGGGATTAAAGATAACGCTGTGCCCACATTCTGTTCAAAATTGTTCAAGAACTTCACAACATGTTCGTTTTCTTCTGCTGTTGAATTGAACATGTAGCATCTTTGAAACTATGTCAGATTAATAAAACTTCGTATCCTTTTAATTTTGCAGTTTGGAAGTAAAATGCATGATTTGTGATATGGATGTGATTTAAATTTCCTTTCAAATAAAGTGCATTACATTTGAGTAATGACTCCACCAAATCATAAACATGATAAAATTCGTGTGTTTTGTGGATATACCCTGCTGCACATAAAGCTGTGTAAAATGCTTGAGCTAGTCTACTCAGATGTCCATCATGCATTTTTGTGTTCCAGATACATCATCCTAACAGAAAATCACAACAAACCTTGGTCCCTCAAGATGGTACCAATAAGCCAGAAATTGCCCTCCAGCTCATGGACTACATGTCAATGAGCGCGTCCGCCTCCGAGGAATAAGGACCGTTCGACCGTCCACAAAGTTTCATCTGAATCCGTCCACAATTTGAGATGTTTCATGCAATATCGTTTTTGTCCCGATCTCTCAATGGTGAAGAATCACTTAAAAATTAAATAATTCTCGTATCGAGATCTGGATTCGGATCTTCCCCAAAATTGAATCGATTTGTCCGTGTCACTCACCCAATCTGTCCACCAAGTTTCGTCTGAATCCATCCATAATCTTTTGAGATATTGTGCTATATATCATTTTTTTTATCCCTATCTCTCCATGGTTCCCATCATGTGCTGCCTTTTTGGCTGCTGGTTGCATCATTGGTTCGGAGTGCAGCTGTGCCGCTGATGCAGTGCCCCAATTACCAGTACACTGGTGCTCATTTCGCCGACCTCAGAAGGATGGCAGGCTGAGTCAACCCCAGGTGTTAATTCAGTGGCCAACAGGGCTCGAACTCAGGACCCGAGGATCCCAAGCCACCACCCCAACCACTAAGCCAACATCAGGCTGTCAATGGTGAAGAATCACTGAAAAAATTCTCAGATCCGGATCTTCACCAAAATCAAGCATTGCTGTCCTTGGCCGGTGAACTACATGCACAAAAAATATAAGAACGATCGCTTGAAAACTGTGGCCAAAAATTGTGTGACAAACAAACAGACAGACAAATGCTACAGAGCAACATACTTGGCAAAAAATATTTTTTTTTTTATATATCTATAATATAATATAATCTATAATATAGAGGAATCTAGATAGGATTAGGGTTTTAACTGCTACTCCTCTTCCCTCATACCCATCCAGGTACAGCCAAGTGAGCCTTATTCAAAAAAAATAAATAATCAAAAACACCCCGATTCAAAAGATTAAACCCAGATTAAAAAAATGAAATAATTCTGGCTGAATACCATGTGTCCTATCAGGTTGAAATTTAAAACATATATTCCCCATCACGACAAGATCATAATTTTGAAGTTTCACATCGATTGACGCAGCAGTTCAAGAGAGAAAGTTTTACATATTTTCCTTCAATCCAATATGGCTGCCAAACCATGTGACATCAATTATTTGTGAACACCCTGGTATCCCCAAGGCTTGGGGAACGAGTGTGAAGTTTCCCTTTGATCTGTCCAGCCGTTTGGGAAAAGAAGCTTTTAAAAGGTTTCAGTATGGCTGCCAAACCATTTGATCTATGACATCATAGGTGGGGAACTTTTTGTCCCTCATGGATTGGTGGTCATTCCTATGTAGTTTCACCTTGATCTGTTCAGCCAGTTCGAAGATTTTTGAAAGTTAATTTTTCTTTTTAAATAATAGAGCTGCCGAACCATGTAACTGATGCCGTCATCAATTTTTTTTCCATTGACTAATTTATCCCTATGACCCTCATCAATTTTCATACTGATTGGATGGAGCATTCTACATATGCAATTATAACGTCATAATAAAGGCACCTCTGATGTCATTAAAAAAACACTTATTCCCCATGGGACAGGAGCTAAGGTTTAATCTATGGTGAAAATTTCATGTCAATTCAACAAGTGGTTGCAGAGAAAAGGGAATAAAATGCAGACACCGAGGTTCTTTGTACGTACACGACCGACTGCTTAACTCCGCTCTTCGCTTTGTGAGTGCGGGATAACAAGACTGTTCTTCATCGCCCCAGAGCTCGCTCGATGAGGAGAAGAAGGTACAACCATGGCTGGCTCTCAGAAAACAAGTGGACAACAGCATCATGAGCTGTCACAAATTCTAAACGAGCGGCAGGACAAGCAGGTGGACAAGCTAAGAAATGTGATTGAGACTTACCAAGATCCATTCACGTTTGATAGAGAAGAACGAACAAACCTCATCAACCAAACAGTTATGCCAAGCATTGCAGTGCATGATCCATGTAACATGACCAACATTGGACAAAAACCATATCATGTTTTGTACTGGACCGAGTTATCACTGGAAAGGTGAATTTGTGGAGCCCCATGAATAAAATAAACCTGTACACATGGAAAGGTGCAAACAAATGAGCATCCTTCAAAGTAGGATCCCAGGTCATGGAGGTGAAAGATGAGCGTGCACTCTTTCCAAGGTGCCTAATTGTTGCAAGATCGAGGCCAGACGTCGATGTGAGCGAAACCCTTGGAAGGTCGGAGTTCTCTTCATACACAAGATCCCTTTGTGACAGAAAAGGAGATTTACTTCCTACATCAGACAAGAGTGAAATTATGTCCACACTGGAAGGACAACGGAGAGCAGAAACTGATGTTGATGATCGTCATGAAGATCATCTGTATGAAGACCATTCCCCAACTATTAATCGCTGAAGTTATTGAGAGACTTACTCGGGACTCTCCGTGTGTGTGTGTGTGTGTGTGTGTGTGTGTGTGTGTGTGTGTGTGTGTGTGTGTGTGTGTGTGTGTGTGTGTTTGTGTGTGTGTGTGTGTGTGTGTGTGTGTGTGTGTGTTACACTTTACGGTGTACGTTCTACAAGTTTAAATGTTTTATTTTATATTTTACTGTTCCTACAATAATGGGGATGTAAACCATATTTATGAGTAAACAAGAGTTTACAAGATCACTAAACAAAAACTTCACTCCGTTTCATGTTATTGAACATTCAAGATGATCACAAGTTAATTTAGAAAGTGAATATTTTATTCAGTTTTGTTGTTGGTGAAATTGAAAAGTTAATTTCGGAACAATGGATTGTGATGTGATTAATTTTATGATTCATAGTGTGTAAACATCCAATGGGATTATGTATATATATATATATATATATATATATATATATATATATATATATATATATATATATATATATATATATATATATATATATATATATATATATATATATATATACACACAGTCAAAGCTCGTTACTATGCCACCCGTCGGGACCGAGCAAAAGTGGCATAGTAGCGAGAGTGGCATAGTAACGAGATTTTGTAAAAACGGCCTTATTTTCTCAAGTTACCCATCTGTAGTTAATCTTTAGACAAAATTTATTCCAGCAAGTAAAAGGCACGACTGTTGTATAAGCTAAGCGAACGGAGAACATACACACTAACAGAGTTCACACACTAACATATGGCATGGCGAGAAATTCACGACACACAAAACTTTCAAGAATCGTCGGCTGGCGCATCTTCTTTCGGCGGATCTCGTGCATCTCGTCTCGCCGATCGCACGCTTGCATCACACCGGGCTTCATGCTTCTCTGCTGCATGAACTTCCGGACGGTGCTACAAGCGCGCTGGGCTTCCTCGAACGGAACGATTTCCTCCTCGACAGTTACCTCGTCATCTTCGCTTTCCACCAGCTCCTCACTGCACAGAATCTCCTCCGCAATCTCCTCCAGCGTGAAATACCCGCCAGTCGCGAGGCGCTCGTCGGCTTCGAGAAAGTCAGACAGCTCGATCTCCTCGTTCTCGTGCATCTTTTCCTCGGCAGGCAGAGCTTCCCAGATGTCGGGCAGCTCCGCATCCTGTGGCTCAGTTTGGATCTCCTCTTCGATGAACTTGGCCTTCGCGAAACAGTTCCTGATCGTCCACTTGCCGACCTGCTCCCAAGCACGCCGGGCGATGTGTAGAGCGTCGAGCAACGTGAACTTGAACTCCTTTCCCTCGTCTATGGCCTCAAGCCGGCGGCATAGCAGGAGCTTCTTGTAGTGGCGCTTGAGGTTCTCTATGATTCCCTGATCCATTGGTTGCGAATTGGCTGTCATGTTGGGTGGGAAGAAGACCAGTTGGATGTTGTTCAGCTCAAGCTCGGGAGGGTGGCCAGAGAAGTTATCGAGACAGACCAGCACTCTGCGTCCCTGCTGGCCGAGTCGTCCGTCCCACGCACGCAACATCTCCTCGAAAAGCTCCACCATCATCCACGCCTTCGAGTTCGCCTTGTACTTGACCGGGATCTCTTTGTTCTTGAAGGCACGGGGTTTCTTGGAATTGCCAATCACCAGAAGAGGGAACTTCTCGCTGCCGCTCATGTTTGCCCCAACCAGAAGAGTGATCCTTTGCTTGCTTTTCTTTCCTCCAGTACACCGCTCTCCCCTGAAAGCCATGGTCTTGTTCGGAAGCAGCTGCCAGAAGAGTCCAGTCTCGTCCAGGTTGAAGACGTCGTCTGTGGAGAACTGCCCGAGTAAGGGCCAGAAAACCTGTTGTTGCCACTCAAGAAGGGATTGCGAATCCACCGCTCCAGCTTCGCCCTGCACTGTCTTGAACGTGATGCCGTGGCGCTTCTTGAAATTGCCCAACCAACCGTCGCTCGCCATGAAGTCTGGGATGTGCATCAGCTCGGCCAGTTTCATCGCCTTCTCCTTGATCAGATCGCCGCTGACAGGCACATTCTGTCCTCTTGATTGCTTCAGCCACATGAGCACTCCCTCATCAAGCTTCGGGTCGTGAGCCTGCGTCAACTTCATGCGCTTCGATGGAAATCCAGCTTTGATTGCAGCCTCGATTGCATCCTTCTTGCTGAGAATGCCCTTCACGGTGGTTCTCTTAACTTCGACGCCCCATTTCTTGCTAATCTCCCTGGCCAACTTGGACTGATTCGGCTCCTTCTTCGCGGCATCGATGATCTCCTTCTTCTCCTTCAGCGTAAAGTCGGTTCGCTTGCGTTTCTGAGCTGACATTATGGGCTGAATTTGAAAAAAAAAATGATGTCACTGTTGTAGGTGTGCCTGCGTGTCTGTGTGTGTGCTCGCGCTTTTTTGTGTCTCGTTGTGCGTGTTGTGATTGGCTTGTTGTGGCAGGCATCGGGGAGAAGAATCGCGTGTTTTGACACAGTCTGACTATGCGCGTACGTATTGAGTTATGTTGTGCGCAGCTGGACTGTAGTTCGTCGCTTCGCCTTTGGACGTGAGTGTGATAATCGAGCACTGCGCAATACAGACTTTTTCACGACTCGTGCCTTTTAACAGTCACACAGTAGTGGCATGGTAGCGAGAGTAGGGGGTGGCATAGTAAATTTATTTTGTATTGAATTTTGTCGGGACCGAGCAAAAGTGGTATAATAGCGAGAGTGGCATAGGAGCGAGGTGGCATCGTAACGAGCTTTGACTATATATATATATATATATATATATATATATATATATATATATATATATATATATATATATATATATATATATATATATATATATATATATATATATATATATATATATACATTGTTGTGGTTGACCAAATTCGCAAACCACCATTCAGGTCCCTTAGGTGAGATATCTCGGTAAGTATATGTGTAGTTAGGCCCAAACCCGTTGTCTAGAGGGAATAAATGTCATTCATGAGGGCTGCGACTCTTCAGGATAGCCGTTTTTCTTTTACTATCTTTATTTGGACCAACCGCCATTATTACCACCACCAACCACGTCTCAACAGCCATCACAACAACAACCACCAACCACAACGCCGCTTCACCACAACCGCCACGACCTTTACCGTCACAACTCGCCACCATCGCATCACCGTCATCTCGCGCCACTCGTGGGCACCGATGCTGGACTCGTGTAGGGCGCGCACCGAGCAGCGTGTTCAAAAGCATCGCGGACTTACCGCAGAAAAACGGATCAAAAACGACTCACGCCCACTTTTGTTCCGTCCAATCGGTGAGCGAGGGGCGGTTTGGCCCCGCCTCCAGGGCGTTGGAGGGCGGTCGCTATATGCAAATTCATGGATCAAAAAGCATTCACACCCACTTTTCCTCGGGCCAATGGGGAGCGAGGTGAAAGGTCGGAGGCAGAGGGTCAAAGATGGAAGAGCGAAGCCACGGGGCTTATAAAAACGACTGCGTTCGTCAGTCGAGGGCAGTTGAGTTGGAAGCGGAGGAAGAGTTGAGTTGAAGTGGCAGTTCGCAGGAGGAAGAGTTCGGAGTTGGAAGTGGAGAAGAGAGCAGTTCGCAGTTAGCAGTTCGCAGTTAGCAGTTCGCAGTTGGGAGTTCGCGGAGTTGGAGTGAAGAGGACGGAGCTGTGGAGAGGCGGCGGCGGCGAAGGCGGACGAGGGGGTGCTCGCGTCGGATTCGGGGAACTGCGGAGAGAAAGGCCGGCGGCGCGACCGAGGTCGTGGTGGAGACGCTCGTCGCGGGACCCGCGATTTTGTGAAATCCTCCTTTCCCCGAGCATTAGCAACCCCCTCCTGCTTCCCCCCCCCGCGCTGAGATAGTGCGACAAAAGGGGGCCCCCTTCCCACCCCCTACCAGACACTGTCCGCGAGGCCCGCGGAGTTGAGGCACCACCGCCGCTCCGCGTCTCATCATCAGACGGGTAGGCCCGACACGGTCTCGGCCCCAGGCCTGCCTACCCCCTCATCCTGGAGGGTGGTTCTCTTTTCTTTTGCTTTGGGAATATGTGTTGTCGGCGCCGTCTGTGAAGCAAAATTGTATAAGTGTTGCCGAGTGCCCGGTAGTCGGATAGATCTGCATTGTTGCATTTGCTTTTTGTCTTCTTCTTTTCCATGTGCTTGTGGTGGAATTGTATATGTGTGCTTTCCGTTCATCGCGAAATAAATGTGCTTATTGTTGAACTGTTTTCCCGCTTCGCTTCGTCTTTTCCTCCATTGAATCCCCATCTTGCTTCACGTAAAGGGTTGGTCGTGGGCTAAGACGCCCGATAATTAATCGAACCGTCGAGGCCGACGAATAACACCGCTCGGTTATCCCGATAGTACGGAACGGGTCGCTTAAGTGGCCCGTGTCCGAAGTCGACCTGCGGCGAGGTGCGATCGCCCGGTCTACCCTCCGTGTGGGTACTTAGGTAGGTCGAATTTGGCGAGCAACCCTATCCCACGCGGGGAACGATTGGCTCGATCGCGGTGAGACCGAAAGGTCCACCCGTGACTGGTTCCGGCGTTAGTCCGAGAGGGTCACGACTGGATTGTCCGTCCGGTGGGCGACGTGCCGCGATTCGAGTTACGTGGCCGTTCGCACGCCGGCGGGCGCGAATCCGCAACACTGGTGTCAGGTCGTGCGATATAAACCCATCGCCCTCCTCGCAGCACTGGTAACGGAGAACGGGAAAACGGGCTGTCCTGTCTCCAATTAAATTCACGGGAATCGGTCCAGGGGTGAGAGAAGCGACCCCCGATTCCCTCCAAATTACGAGCGATTCAAATTAACCCTTTGGGAGAGGCAGGATGGCGTCTCAAGGCGAGCGGGAGCCGGGGGTATTGGAAATGTATATGTGTAGTAATGTAGGATCCATGGTCCAGGATGAAATCCCCGTGCAGGAAATGTTGGTTGTACAGGAAAACGAACTCGCCCAACTGAACCCAGAGCCCGAAATGGGTGCGGCAGCGGCCGCAGTGTATGACACCTCCCCTCCCCCTCTCCACCAAAACCCATCCCCAACCCTTGCCGAAACGGCTCAGCTGAGTGCATCCGACATAGCCCAGCTATGCACCATGCTGGCGGAAATGACAGCAAAAATGGATACATCCACAAATGAAATGAAAAACGGAATGAAAGGCATGAACGAAAAGATGGATACAAATACAAATGAAATGAAAGGCATGAACGAAAGGATGGATACAAATACAAATGAAATGAAAAACGAAATGAACAAGCAAATAAACGGAATGGAAGCAAACATGAAGGAGGAAATGAAAGAGCTACGGGGTGAGACGCAGAACATGGGCCGATGCCTGCAGGCGGGCATGAAGGCCGTGACCAGGGAGAGAAAAATGGCGACTCCACGTGTGGGAGCGAACGAGCTGGAAGGGGGTGCAGCGGCTGGCGGGCCCGCGGTGGAGGCGGGTGAAAAAATAATTCGGGGGGCGTGTTGGGCGAGGGTCGTGACGATGACCGAAAGGGAAAAATTAAATGGGGAGACCAAAACGTGTGAGACGAGACACGAGGTGACGACAAAGGAAATAATAATAGTTGAGACAAGGGAGGTAAAGGGTGAAGAGGTGACTGAGTTGGCAGAGACACGGGAGATGGGAACGATAGAGGGAAGACTGCACGATGAAGACGGGGTAAGTGACGCACACACACACACACGGAGGTAGTGGAGGATAATGAGGGTGAGCTGGTGGACTGGGTGGAGGCCCGGTGCGAGCAGCGGGATAGCCTCCTCCAGGAACGAGGGGAGGGAGTCTGCCCCCTTGAGGCGGATCACGACCAGGTGAGTTCGGTCGTGCTTCGCAAGGTTGAGGGGACGAGTGCTGTGGACAGGTGCACGGAGAGCTTGGGGGGTATAGAGGCCCCGGAGACCCTTGTGGGGACACAAATCCCCAGTGTGGTTGTCCCTGTGTGTGTGGTGCAAGGCGTGAGTGCGTCCCCGTGTGTGGAAGCGACCCCGTGTGTGAGTGGTGTGGTGGCGATGGTGCCGGAGTACGTGCTTCCCAGCACGCGGAGTGTGGATGAGGCACCGCGGGTGAGTGCCCCCGCGTGTGAGTGAGGCACGGTGTGTGGATGAGGCACCGCGAGTGAATGGAGAACCACGTGTGAGTGGTATGGTTTATCCAAGGGAGACCGTGTGTGTGAGAGAGCGGTATGTGAGGGAGATGTCGGTTGGCATGCGGGAGCACGCAGCCGCGTCTGCCGGTGTGAATGTAATGGGATGGAGTGTGAGCGTCGTAACATGCAGGTGTGCGTGGGTCGAATGGCGACGACGGCGACATGTGAAGAAAGAAAGCCGAGTAGCGGCTGTAGTTGTTTCGGGGACCGTGCCGGGTTCACCCAGCAGTGAGCACGAGGTCCGTGCTGTGCAACGCACGAGACCACCACGTGCTCGCTTGCGAGAGTGAAGTCCCGGTCCGGAAACGCACGCGGTGGATTTGCCGATCCCGCGGACGGACAAAGTTTAGGCAGGATTATGGATTTGGACCGGACGGGTTCTCCAAGCGATCGTGTGTGTGAAGCTCCAACGGGCAAAGCACATGTGTTCGCGTGGGGAACCCCTCGAGACGTGGGGCTTGTGTTTTTTTTTTATATGCGCACAGTGACGTCATGGCTGCACGCGGGGTTGGAATCCGGCAGGTGTATCCCTGCCGGATGGTACCGTCCAAGGAGGGACGAGGAACACGTGCAGCTGCATGACGTCACGGGCAGGTGCAAAGTGCGCGAGCTCTGAGTTGCCGCGCTGGTGCTGCGCATGTAAAGAAAAAAAAAAAAAAGCAAGCCTCACTTTCGGGTGCACAGGATTCCTGGGCAAGGGGTGGAAGACCCCCTACCTAGGGCACAGGATGGAAACTAGTTAGGGGGAAGGGTTAGCTTAGCTAGACTGACTTCATGGGGCAGGGGTAAGTCCTCATGGAGTCCGTGGAATGGATTAGTTAGAGGGATTGTAGCCAGCTTTAGGTGGGGAAATAAAAGTTATTTTAGACATTTGAGAACAGTGACTGACTGGATGTGTAGAGTTGACGTAGTTTAGCTACGTAGTGTTAAATGGAACGTGCTATAGTGTAAGGGACGACGTGGGAGCACGAGTTAGTTAGGGGAGGTAGTTAGGAGGATGGCAGAGTTCAGCGGTGTGTGTGTTGAAGAGTTGGTGAGTTGTGAGGTGAGTACTAGTTGAGTGAGTGAGGCCAGCGGGTCTGTGTGAGTGGAGCGAATGGGGAATGCATGGTGCGATGAGTGATTGGGGGGAGGAGTGACTCCCGCCCAAGGGACAACGGGGTCAGTGTAGACTGAGTTAGTGGGTTAGTCAAATTAACAAAAATGGAGGTCGTTTTGCTGTTGGTGGGAATGTAGGCTCGAAACCCATTTGGAGAGGTGCAGGAGCTCTGTTGACGGGCTGGGAGCGTGGCTGCGAAAGGTGAGTATCGCTGAGTGGGTACCCCGGGCACCAGGCTAGTCGGCCGTGGTAGGCCAAGGGCCCATGGGGGGCCGGGATAGCGTAGTGGGCACGGGTGCGCCTGCTTGGTGCGGGGGCCCGGGGCGCCATTAGCCGCGTGGGCAGTGTTGTGGGCACGGGTGACCCTCGGAAAGGGGCCTGGGAAGCCAGCCTGCCACGTGTGCGTTTCAGGGGAGGTGCCATGGGGGGAACTCCCCGGTGTTAGGGAGCTGGTAGGCTCGGAGGCAGTGTAGTGCCCGGGGGTGCCATAGCGGGAGATTCGGCAGAGGGTCGTGCCTGCCAAAGGGAGCCACGTGTCCCAGCCATGAGACCGTGTGAGGGCACGGAGAGAAAATTGGGGGGCGAGGCCCGAAATTGTGAGGACACCAACACAGGCGACGGGAATCTGGGTTGTTAGAACCAATAGTTTAAGCGAGAGGCGCTTGTTGAAAGCCCCGGGGTAGTTTAACAGTTAAATGGTTAGGGTAGATTAGGAAGTGTACCCCTCCGCACCATCCATCCCCTCGCTCTCGTTGTGGGCCGCTGGACCCACTTTGGTTATAGATCGCTGAACTCTGGGGAGGCCATTCTGAGGCTTGAGTTGGTCCTCGACACAGGACGTTAGCTCTCCCTTACTCCCCTCCGGGAAGGGAACGTAGGGGTTGGGAGTAGGCTAGATGACAGAAAAGGTTAGCCGAACAAGGACAGTACAGGGGGTTCGGGGATGATTTATAGTGGGGAAGTAAAAAATAAAAAAAAATAAGTTGGGGCTAAATTGGGGTTTGACAAATTAAGGGAGTGGGTATGTACAGTAACAGGCAAAGGCGATAGGTGGGAGGTAGACAGGTAGGTAGGTCCGAGCCCGCCTTCCGAGTGGCCAGCACCACCGCACTCCCTCCACCAACCTCCACTGAACGGCAAAGGCTGGCCAGCTTCATCTGTTGGCTGCGTTGCTGCAAGGCAAAGGCCAGCCCACTTCATCGGCAGCTGTTGTTTTGCTGCAAGGCCTGTGCCGGTCGGATTGTCTGCAGCTGCTGTGCTGCAAGGCCTGTGCCGGCCCACTTCATCTGCCGGCTGGCTGTTTTTCTTCAAGGCCTGTGCCGGCCAGTTCATCTGCCGGCTGTGTTTGCCTGCAGCGGCCTTCTTCTGCGGGCTGTGTTTGCCTGCTGCCTTTGCCATGCCATGCCCACTGCCCCTGTTCACCAGCCCCGTTCAATTTTTGCTTTGCCCCCCCCCCCTGTTCATTGCCATGTGCGCCAGGATCCGCAAGGCAACAGTTTGCAAGCTGCGAGAACTGCCCCGTTGGCAGCTACAACACGGGCCTGCAGTGGCGGCCCGTGCACCGTGTTTGTATTCATCCATCCATTCGTTGTGTTCATTGCGTGTGCCACTTGAGCTGGCACGGAGACTGCATTTGTGCAGCCCATGCACCGTTGTGGTTCACTGCGTTCAGTTCAAAAGGGAAGGCCTTGGACTGCGTGTGAGCAGCCAGCCACGTTCCCTGTCACCTGCATTGTTTTGAGCCAGAGACTGCATGCGAGCAGCCTGGCTCCCTGCTAACTGCTTTTCTTTTGCAGAGTTCATTGATCCTGGGCCATGGTTTAGTGTAAAATTTGTAAGTTAAGGTTAAGATGTACTGTAAATATGAGTGCGCCCCCGGCATGTTTGTCTTAGCGCCGGCAATTTTATTTAAGTCGTCCGTGTGAGTGAGTTTGTTTGGGTAGTTACTCAGCCCTTAGGTTATTTATTTTGGGGACACGAATACCATGAATGTCGCACTCAGGGATCCGTAGGTAAAATGTACGAGGGGAAAACTACACATGATGGCACACGAAAATTTGACGACTCGGGACGAGTCTGTAAAAAGGGGAGGGGGTAGTGTTGTGGTTGACCAAATTCGCAAACCACCATTCAGGTCCCTTAGGTGAGATATCTCGGTAAGTATATGTGTAGTTAGGCCCAAACCCGTTGTCTAGAGGGAATAAATGTCATTCATGAGGGCTGCGACTCTTCAGGATAGCCGTTTTTCTTTTACTATCTTTATTTTGGACCAACCGCCATTATTACCACCACCAACCACGTCTCAACAGCCATCACAACAACAACCACCAACCACAACGCCGCTTCACCACAACCGCCACGACCTTTACCGTCACAACTCGCCACCATCGCATCACCGTCATCTCGCGCCACTCGTGGGCACCGATGCTGGACTCGTGTAGGGCGCGCACCGAGCAGCGTGTTCAAAAGCATCGCGGACTTACCGCAGAAAAACGGATCAAAAACGACTCACGCCCACTTTTGTTCCGTCCAATCGGTGAGCGAGGGGCGGTTTGGCCCCGCCTCCAGGGCGTTGGAGGGCGGTCGCTATATGCAAATTCATGGATCAAAACGCATTCACGCCCACTTTTCCTCGGGCCAATGGGGAGCGAGGTGAAAGGTCGGAGGCAGAGGGTCAAAGATGGAAGAGCGAAGCCACGGGGCTTATAAAAACGACTGCGTTCGTCAGTCGAGGGCAGTTGAGTTGGAAGCGGAGGAAGAGTTGAGTTGAAGTGGCAGTTCGCAGGAGGAAGAGTTCGGAGTTGGAAGTGGAGAAGAGAGCAGTTCGCAGTTGGGAGTTCGCGGAGTTGGAGTGAAGAGGACGGAGTTGTGGAGAGGCGGCGGCGGCGAAGGCGGACGAGGGGGTGCTCGCGTCGGATTCGGGGAACTGCGGAGAGAAAGGCTGGCGGCGCGACCGAGGTCGTGGTGGAGACGCTCGTCGCGGGACCCGCGATTTTGTGAAATCCTCCTTTCCCCGAGCATTAGCAACCCCCTCCTGTTTCCCCCCCGCGCTGAGATAGTGCGACAAAAGGGGGCCCCCTTCCCACCCCCTACCAGACACTGTCCGCGAGGCCCGCGGAGTTGAGGCACCACCGCCGCTCCGCGTCTCATCATCAGATGGGTAGGCCCGACACGGTCTCGGCCCCAGGCCCGCCTACCCCCTCATCCTGGAGGGTGGTTCTCTTTTCTTTTGCTTTGGGAATATGTGTTGTCGGCGCCGTCTGTGAAGCAAAATTGTATAAGTGTTGCCGAGTGCCCGGTAGTCGGATAGATCTGCATTGTTGCATTTGCTTTTTGTCTTCTTCTTTTCCATGTGCTTTTGGTGGAATTGTATATGTGTGCTTTCTGTTCATCGCGAAATAAATGTGCTTATTGTTGAACTGTTTTCCCGCTTCGCTTCGTCTTTTCCTCTATTGAATCCCCATCTTGCTTCACGTCAAGGGTTGGTCGTGGGCTAAGACGCCCGATAATTAATCGAACCGTCGAGGCCGACGAAAAACACCGCTCGGTTATCCCGATAGTACGGAACGGGTCGCTTAAGTGGCCCGTGTCCGAAGTCGACCTGCGGCGAGGTGCGATCGCCCGGTCTACCCTCCGTGTGGGTACTTAGGTAGGTCGAATTTGGCGAGCAACCCTATCACACGCGGGGGCCGATTGGCTCGATCGCGGTGAGACCGAAAGGTCCACCCATGACTGGTTCCCGGCGTTAGTCCGAGAGGGTCACGACTGGATTGTCCGTCCGGTGGGCGACATGCCGCGATTCGAGTTACGTGGCCGTTCGCATGCCGGCGGGCGCGAATCCGCAACAATATATATATATATATATATATATATATATATATATATATATATATATATATATATATATATATATATATATATATATATATATATATATATATATATATATACCTCCCAACCTACACAACCGGTCGAAAGTTTTAGAACACCCACATTTTTCCAGTTTTTACTGAAATTTAAGCAGTTTAATGTTTCAATGTACTCTGAAATGAAAGCATAGACCAAATAAACAATTGCAGACAAAAAAAGAAATCATGGAATCGTTTTGTTGAACAAAATTTAATCTAAATTTTTGACTCATCAGTCGCCACCTTTTGCAGATATAACAGCCGAACATACTCGTGGCATTCTTTCTGCAATGAAAATCAAATATTGTTCGGAAAGTTCTTCCCAAAACTGATGCAGAAGTTCCCACAAATGTGTTGCACTTGGAGGTTGCTTTGCTTTCACCCTTCTGTCCAGTTTTGGTCGTATGCCAGCTTTGTTGCCGGGGTGGCTATCATTTCTTGAAGCGCGACTGTCGCTGATGCATTGCCCCTCTACCAGTACACACAATGGAACTGGTACTCATTTTGCCGACCTCGGAAGTATGACAGGCTGAGTCAACCCCCTGGTGTATTAATTCAGCGGCCGACGGGGCTTGAACTCAGGACCCTTGGATCCCAAGTCACCACCCTAACCACTGAGCCAACACCAGGCTTATTTCTGTCCAGTTCATCCCAAACCAGCTCGATGGGGTTCAAGTCTGGAGACTGTGCTGGCCATTTCATGATTTGAAGCCTACGATCTTGTTCTTTTCTTCTAACGTAGTTCTGACATAGCCTGGAGGTATGTTTTTGGTCGTTATCTTGAGGTAGGGTGAACCCCTGACCAAAGAGGCATAGACCAGAGGGTATTGCATGGTGCTGCAAAATGCTGTGGTCGCCCTTTTGGTTCAGGGTGCGTCACTCTGTGCAAATCGCCGAATGGATCCAGCAAAAGAGCCCCAGATCATCACGCTTCCTCCTCCATGTTTGACAGTTGGTGTCACACACTGAGGAACCATCCTTTCACCTACTCGACGGCGTACAAAAACCCTGCGTGATGAACCGAAGATTTCAAATTTTGATTCCTCGGTCCATAAGAACTTCCAGTTTTCAGTAGTCCACTGGCGGTGCTTCATGGCCCAGACAAGCCTGTTTTTCTTATTTTGCCATCTTCGCAATGGCTTTCTTCCTGCCACTCGACCTGTCAAACCTGCAGCTCGAAGTCTTCTCCTCACAGGTGAAACTGAGACTTCCTTACTTCGACCAGTGTTAAGCTGTGCTTGAAGCTGCTGTCCTGTGAGCCACCGATCACACAAGCTGTTGACTCTCAGAAACTTGTCTTCTGATTGTGTTGTGGTTTTGGGTCTGCCAGGCCTCTTGCTGTCAGAGTCTCCTCCAGTTTCCAAGTGCCTTTTGATGGTGGAGGAAACTGTTATGATGATATGCTAGGTGGTCATATTTTGGACCATTAGCTGTGTGTTAATCAGCTGTCGGGATTCTAACCTTGCTTGTAATTGTGTATTATTCAAACCTTGCTTTAAAATGTTGCTTTAAATGTATCATGCTGTTTTCACTATGTCTTTGATAACTCTTTATGGCTCTGCAGCTGCACAACAGCATGTCCTTGGGAAAACTGTGTATGCTGATATCCCACACATTCCTGTTCTTAGTCATCACCAGAGTTTCGCCTTTGCTATCAGCAGGTGCCAGTGTAGGGGTGTAGGAGTCTTAGAAAGTTATTAGTTTGCAAGATGAACTGTTGGGTTGCGAATCTGAGGATTGACTGATCCAACTTCCCTGAGGGCCCCTAGGGAGGGGGGAAAGAAGCCCACTGCCGCATTTATTTCTTTATTTCTTTATCCCTTAGCACACACTTATAGTCCACACCCAGTTTTGCTTTTGTGTGATTATATATACAACTGTTTTGAAGTAAGAATCTCAATGTGGTCCGGGGGCACCTGACTGAAGGGCCTTTGGGCTGCATTCCGCATGCGTAGTGCCATCTTCTGAAATAAATCGTATCATTCGAGAACCCTCATTCGACTCTGTCATTACTCGGCCGAGTGAAGAGTCATAACAATTGGCGACGAGGATGGGATGCGACTGATGCTGGCGGTGTGGACGGCGGGACTCCACTTGGTGTACAGCGATCGCAAGGGTTCAGCTAAAGGTACGTGGAAATTGCACGTATAGGGCACCTAAGACAGGGAGCCCTAGTTAGGTGAAAACTGTACACTTGGTGGGCAGTGCCCCGCTGGACGCAGCTCCAGGATCTGCTCGGATCAAGAACTGTAACGGTAAAACATATGAGGTGATTCGAATGCGGTTTGTTTGAAGGGCACAAAGAGGGCTGGCAGGCCGTATGTTAGAACCGGTAAGGGTCGAGGATAAAGGTATCCGTGTGAAATAAGGAGGAAACAGGTTGGAATCCTGTACCAAGAGAGGGAAGGTTAGAGGCCTTCATTGGGTTTGAGGCTATTAGGCGGCGGGTCGAAAGGGATCTCGGTCCCGGTGTAAAAGGAGAAACGATTTACAGCTATTAGGCGGATGATTGAAAGGGATCTCGGTCCCGGTGTAAAAGGAGAAACGATTTACAGCTATTAGGCGGTTGGTAAGATAAGAACAAAAGATGGGGAATAACTCTGCAAAGAACATAGAGTTACCCAAAGGAACAACACTTAAAGTTATTGGTGAAAGTGGAAAACACTGGAGAGCGTTTGCAGCGTGGCTAACGGAGTCACAAAGTGAGACAGGACGTAAGCGATTCGATTCAGAGGGAATCTTGAACCAACGGGAAAAGAACACAAGGTTAATGAGCCAGGAGAAGGGCTGTTTGTAGTTACCTATTTGGATGTATTTGTGAATACAATGTGGTGGGGAAGGTTGAGTTTTGTGTTAGACGTAAGTTGAGTGTTCCAACCTGGAACTTGTATGTGTGGAACAACTTGTATGTTTGTATGGAGATAATGATTGGTCGTCATCGTTAATGTGAAGACTTTGGACGAGGTGAATTGCGCACACCAAATCCGGAGGAAGGACGATGATGACCGATTCTGCACGTGTTGTTAATTCAGTGATGGGCAAATGTCATTTTGAGAGAGTGTGTGTGTGTGTCTGTGTGTGTCTGTGTCTGTGTCTGTGTCTGTGTCTGTGTCTGTGTCTGTGTGTGTGTCTGTGTGTGTGTGTGTGTGTGTGTGTGTGTGTGTGTGTGTGTGTGTGAACTCGATGGGGAATTGAATAATTAAAACCACTTCAGCAGACAGTTTGTCAAATGGGATGTCAAATGGACCAACGTTCGGGTTTTCTCATGGTCCGATAAACTCTGTATGCTGTTTTGGCTTTGAACACTGTACGTGATAAATGGATGGTCTGCACGGAGCATCATTTTGATTTAAAATTCAAATTCAGTTCTGTTTCCACTTTGCATGTTTCGTAAGGCTGATCGACGTTACGGGTTCGTTTTAACGTCAGTTTCAATTCTGGTTTCATTGTTGGGGTCATTAAGCATGTTTTATACTTGATTTTCGTAAATCTGGGAAAAAAAACTTATTTTATGGGGTTTTGCGAGTCACGTGACGTGCGTAGGATTTAACAGGCGCGACGAAAGCACGAAATCGTCGCGTCGAAGGACAGCTTATCGTGAGGGTTTACGAGATGGATTAGCACATTTTACAAGATGGGGACGCCCTTCTTAAGATTCTGTAAAAATTCCGATTTAAAACGAACGTATTTGAGATGTCGTCAAATATTTGTTACGTGAGTTTGATCGTAAAAACCAACGCGCTGATAAGACGTATTGCTCATGTGAGTGCGTGATGACGTAATCACGCATGGGCCCAGCGCGCTTTGTCAAACTTGAAAGTGCAATTAACACCCTGCTGTGAACGTGCCTGCTTGGCGGAGCAATGTACGAGAATTTCTCGAGGCGGCTGATTTTGAATATGGTGGACAAACTAGATTTTAAAGAGATAGCTTTGTGGTAAAATTAATTAATGAGGACATTGACGTTTCAAAGGATCGCTCGATTTTTTGTTTCGAGGCGAGTGCACGCGCTATCGGAACATGGAAGCGACAATGCTTTGAAACAAGGCTGTGATATATATATGTTTGTTCCGGTTGTTGTTGTTGTTGTTGTTGTTGTTGTTGTTGTTGATTGGGCTTCGTGACCGGAAGAGGAAAAGAGAAAAAAAAAAAGAGACGCGGAAGAGGCGCAGGACCGAGGGATTTAGAATGGATGGTGTTGTGGTAATGAAGTGCCGTACTGTGATTAGCGGCAACGGAGATTGGGCGGATGTGGCAGCACTGTGTATGGGGGTCGGTGGCTAGTGATGACTCGGTGGCTAGTGATGACTCGTATGCCGCGTGCTCCGTGGAGGGTCGTGCTGGAACAGTAATGGTATGTAGTATACTGTATTAGGAATGGTGTACTCTGAGGAATGTAATTGGGATTAGAGTATTATATGGAGTTTGCCTTCAGTATTATGTGTACAAGTTATTGTATTTTGTTATTCTTACCCTATGTATATTTAGGTTGTTGTAGATATGCGTATGGGTTTTGTGAGAATAAAGCCGATCGAAAAGGTTTATTGTTGATTACTACAACAGATGGAAAGGGCGATTTAAATGCTTTGAACAAGGAACGGATTTTATTTAAAGTGGGTTTATCTTTTAGCCGCGTCTCGCGTAGTAAACGCCGGCTCTAAGAGTTCCGCGTTGTTCTTATTATTCTGGTGAAGACAAAACCTTTAGGACGTGGCTCTTGGACACATTTGTCCTTGTTTACATGTCAGACATCCAAGAACAAGGACGTTTGGTAGGCTACGCACTGATGAGGATGGCGGTGTTTTTGGGAAAAATTACGGGCGGGGCTCGTGCTGTTTGAACACGCAGCCATCGTGGGCCTTGACGAGGGAGCGTTTCGATTCTCTGCCTGTCGGGGTCGAGATGTTTGTCTGGAAGCGGACAGAAAAGCATGTCTGTTGTCTTTATATGAGCCTCTATCTGTCAGGATAAATTCATTGGATTTGGGAAGTATAAGCGGAATTAAAGGGATGTAGAGGAATGGTTGCTTAGCAACGACATCGATCTGGAAGGAATGGAATTGGCTTTGCACTGCACTCACTGTCGACTACGATGAAACAGGGCAGGATTATGAATACGTGGCCAAAGCACATAGAGATTACACCGTCAAACGCTCTCTGATGACAACCAACCGATGGATCGGGAAGGAAGGAGCGGCAGTGGAGGTGAAACAAGCCGCCAGAGAGCGCGAACTAATGAAGCACAGAGAAGGACTAACACCGCACATCTCAATGGCAGTTAGTAACAGACATAGTGCAGGGGAGTTAGGAAGAATGGTGAACAGATTGAGATGCGCCCCAGAACCACAAGATGGAGCAACGAACACCAGAACACTTTACAGGCCGTCAGACAAGGAGATGGATGGAAGGTATGCTTGCCTGATCAAAATCTACAGTAGTGTACAGTAAGGTCTCTGGCCTTCACATCCACTCACCACGCACCCAGAGCAACTTCCAGTCCTGCAAGCTCCAGCCATGGTTGGAGCCTCATACGGAGGTATCATTTAAAAATAATCTTTTACACAAATACTTGTCATTATGTTGCAGTTGACTGCAGTGTTCAGTGCACTGGCATGCTGTAAACCTTGTAGTAACGGAGACAGTGACAGAACCTTTGACGACACAACATGCAACTCCCACATTACTCCTTTGTGGGGGGACCTATCACTAGGCAACACACTAACACACTCAAGCCAAAGAAACCGTATACACCTCCGTGGCAAAGGGGGACACGGAAATGAACCAGTACCAACCCCACAGCGACATAGGAGGGGAGCGGCTGGAGAAAGAATGGAAGCAGGTGAATACGCAAGGTTGGGGAAAACATACAACCAAGAACTAGATAAGGTAAAGATATTTTCAAAGGAACCTGGCAAGACCGCACCACTCATTTCCAGAGGGCTGACAACCATCCAGCCACAGCAGCTCATAGAACTGTCTTGCGTCCAAGCCGAGGAAACTTATGATTTGATAGAACGAAACGAGGAAATAAAATCGATTCGATGGTCTTATGCTATGACAAAACCTGTTGGGAGGGGGGGACGTCAGAAAATGCAGAAAAGACAGAAGTGGCTTGGCAGAACAAAACGCAAGACAAAACCCAGTGGGGGCACTTTGCACAAATAGGATTCATATGGGGTCAACACGCATCTCTAATTACCCAAGTTCCATGGGCCCCGAAAGAACCCTTTTGGAGTATAGTTGTGAAATCTTGTGAAAATACAGTAACCTCCCAGAGAAGAACACATTTCACTTATAGGTGTTTTCACCTATAAGGCTTGAAGCTCTCACGAGCGATCGAGTGGAACGCAAGGAGGGTTACGCAGGGTGGAGATCTATATTTCATGACTGGGGAGACTGGTTACTGTGCCTGGTAGGGGCAGCAATCCTAATCATCATGGGAATCATTTTTGGAGTATTTCTGATCAAACGTCTCATTTCCATTTGTCTAAAGAAATGCTGTGAAGCCTCACCCCTCACCCAGGCCATCATAATAATTAACAGCGAACTCATGGAGGAAGACCCCGAGGACCTCTGTATGGGGCCACAACCAGACCCGACCCCCACCAGCTGAGGAGCCAACAAGGTGTTCTGGCGGAGGGCGCCCTGGGGAAGATTCTTCCAGGTATTACTGATTACTCAACGAACTTTCAAGTAAAAAGGTAAGCCAAACATGGACTCACGCATCTCACTACACACGAAGATACAGGAAGTTGTAACAAGAAAGAAAGGAAATCTACAAGTAAAATGCTGATGGAGGTTTATGATAGATGTGGCAGTGTTTTGACTAGCATATGCATAATCGTGGAAAATGGACAATACCAGATAGTGAAGGCATGTATGGAAAATACTTGTATGACCCTTATATGTAAATATGCATCTCATGAGACTCTTTTGTCTTCTAGCGCAAGTTGAGAAAGGAGCTTACACCATGCCTTGAGCGCTCACAGTGCTGCTCACCCATTATTACATTTGCATATTGTAAATATTATTGTTGTAATTAGTGTTGAGTATAATTGCCTAAATAATAATGTTGCTGTTAATATTGTATAGACTTGTAGTGCCTTTAATATTGTGTGGACTTAACATCAAATTTGTATATGACAACTTAATGGGAGACTTGTGGCAGTGGGCAAGATAAAAGGCAACAGAAGCTCACCTGAACCACCGGCAGTTGGGGACTTCTCATTTGGGGAATGTTGATGGCTATCCACGGCATTTGCAAATCCCGTTTGGCAGGCGCGGGGGCCTAGGGGTAGCTGCTACAGGAACCAAATAGGGGTCCACTCGGTTGGTGAGTATCAGGTGTGGCTGGGTATGGTCAAAATATGACCAAGGAGGGAAACTGTTATGATGATATGCTAGGTGGTCATATTTTGGACCATTAGTTGTGTGTTAATCAGCTGTCGGGATTCTAACCTTGCTTGTAATTGTGTATTATTCAAACCTTGCTTTAAAATGTTGCTTTAAATGTATCATGCTGTTTTCACTATGTCTTTGATAACTCTTTATGGCTCTGCAGCTGCACAACAGCATGTCCTTGGGAAAACTGTGTATGCTGATATCCCACACATTCCTGTTCTTAGTCATCACCAGAGTTTCGCCTTTGTTATCAGCAGGTGCCAGTGTAGGGGTGTAGGAGTCTTAGAAAGTTATTAGTTTGCAAGATGAACTGTTGGGTTGCGAATCTGAGGATTGACTGATCCAACTTCCCTGAGGGCCCCTAGGGAGGGGGGAAAGAAGCCCACTGCCGCATTTATTTCTTTATTTCTTTATCCCTTAGCACACACTTGTAGTCCACACCCATTTCTGCTTTTGTGTGATTATATATACAACTGTTTTGAAGTAAGAATCTCAATGTGGTCCGGGGGCACCTGACTGAAGGGCCTTTGGGCTGCTTTCCGCATGCGTAGTGCCATCTTCTGAAATAAATCGTATCATTCGAGAACCCTCATTCGACTCTGTCATTACTCGGCCGAGTGAAGAGTCAAAACAATTGTAATCAGCACAAAACTGTAGAAAGTATAATCAGCCCACAACTGTATAAACTGTAATCAACCCACAACTGTAGAAACTCTAATCAGCACAAAACTGTATAAGCTCGAATCAGCCCACAACTGGAGAAACTGTAATCAGCCCACAAATGTATAAACTGTAATCAGCCCACAACTGTGGAAAGTGTAATCAGCCCACAACTGTATAAACTGTAATCAGCCCACAACTGTTGAAACTCTAATCAGCCCACAACTGTAGAAAGTGTAATCAGCCCACAACTGTAGAAACTGTAATCAGCCCACAACTGTGGAAAGTGTAATCAGCCCACAACTGTATAAACTGTAATCAGCCCACAACTGTAGAAACTGTAATCAGCCCACAACTGTGGAAAGTGTAATCAGCCCACAACTGTATAAACTGTAATCAGCCCACAACTGTGGAAAGTGTAATCAGCCCACAACTGTATAAACTGTAATCAGCCCACAACTGTATAAACTGTAATCAGCCCACAACTGTTGAAACTGTAATCAGCCCACAACTGTGGAAAGTGTAATCAGCCCACAACTGTATAAACTGTAATCAGCCCACAACTGTGGAAAGTGTAATCAGCCCACAACTGTATAAACTGTAATCAGCCCACAACTGTAGAAAGTGTAATCAGCCCACAACTGTAGAAAGTGTAATCAGCCCACAACTGTAGAAACTGTAATCAGCCCACAACTGTTTTCAGTGTAATCAGCCCACAACTGTAGAAACTGTTATCAGCCCACAACTGTAGAAACTGTCATCAGCGCACAACTGTTTTCAGTGTAATCAGCCAACAACTATAGAAACTGAAATCAGCCCACAACTGGAGAAACTGTAATCAGCCCACAACTGTATAAACTGTAATCAGCCCACAACTGTAGAAACTGTAATCAGCCCACAACTGTATAAACTGTAATCAGCCCACAACTGGAGAAACTGTAATCAGCCCACAACTGTAGAAAGTATAACCAGCCCACAACTGTAGAAACTGTAATCAGCCCACAACTGTTTTCAGTGTAATCAGCCCACAACTGTATAAACTGTAATCAGCCAACAACTGTATAAACTGTAATCAGCCCACAACTGCATAAACTGTAATCAGCCCACAACTGGAGAAACTGTAATCAGCCCACAACTGTATAAACTGTAATCAGCCCACAACTGTGGAAAGTGTAATCAGCCCACAACTGTATAAACTGTAATCAGCCCACAACTGTAGAAAGTGTAATCAGCCCACAACTGTAGAAAGTGTAATCAGCCCACAACTGTAGAAACTGTAATCAGCCCACAACTGTTTTCAGTGTAATCAGCCCACAACTGTAGAAACTGTTATCAGCCCACAACTGTAGAAACTGTCATCAGCGCACAACTGTTTTCAGTGTAATCAGCCCACAACTATATAAACTGTAATCAGCCCACAACTGGAGAAACTGTAATCAGCCCACAACTGTAGAAACTGTAATCAGCCCACAACTGTAATCAGCCCACAACTGTAGAAAGTGTAATCAGCCCACAACTGTAGAAACTGTAATCAGCCCACAACTGGAGAAATTGTAATCAGCCAACAACTGGAGAAATTGTAATCAGCCAACAACTGGAGAAATTGTAATCAGCCCACAACTGGAGAAATTGTAATCAGCCAACAACTGGAGAAATTGTAATCAGCCCACAACTGGAGAAATTGTAATCAGCCCACAACTGGAGAAATTGTAATCAGCCAACAAATGGAGAAATTGTAATCAGCCAACAACTGGAGAAATTGTAATCAGCCCACAACTGGAGAAATTGTAATCAGCCCACAACTGGAGAAATTGTAATCAGCCAACAAATGGAGAAATTGTAATCAGCCAACAACTGGAGAAATTGTAATCAGCCCACAACTGGAGCAATTGTAATTAGCCAACAACTGGAGAAACTCTAATCAGCCCACAAATGTAAAAACTGTAATCAGCCCACAACTGTAGAAACTGTAATCAGCCCACAACTGTTTTCAGTGTAATCAGCCCACAATGGTCCATGAATTATAGTGAAGATTACATACTTAACATTCCATGACGTTTTAGACTGTAATGTATGTTCTGTACTTTGCAACACGAGGTGCACTGTTACAATACACAGGTGTACAGTTTCTAGTTGGTACATCACTGTGTATTTGTTTTAAATAATTCCAGCAACCTGTGTGTGTGTGTGTCTGTCTGTTTGTCTGTCTGTCTGCTCCCGCCGTTTCTCGATGATCGCCTGTCCGATCTCATTGAAACTTGCCAGGAATATTGCCGGGGCCCCGTGGATGTGCCTTTTCGAGGTTTGATATCGATCGGACGAGCGGTTCCCAAGTTACAGCCATTTATCTGTCGACCAATGACAAGACACGGTGCTATGACATGACGAATGACGTCACAATTAATGTTTATTTATTTATTCTTTTTTTTTTTGCACGATCGACGGTCCGATCTGATTGAAACTTGCCAGGAATATTGCCGGGGCCCCACGGATGTGCTTTTCAAGGTTTGATATTAATCGGACGAGCGGTTCCCAAGTTACGGCCATTTATCTGTCGACCAATGACAGGACACGGTGCTATGACATCACAAAATTTCTGTTTATTTATTTATTTTTTATTATTTCTTTGCACGATTGAAACTTGCCAGGAATATTGCTGGGGACCCGCAGATGTGGAGAGAGAGAGAGAGAGAGAGAGAGAGAGAGAGAGAGAGAGAGAGAGAGAGAGAGAGAGAGAGAGAGAGAGAGAGAGAGAGAGAGAGAGAGAGAGAGAGAGAGAGAGAGAGAGAGAGAGAGAGAGAGAGAGAGAGAGAGAGAGAGAGAGAGAGAGAGAGAGAGAGAGAGAGAGAGAGAGAGAGAGAGAGAGAGAGAGAGAGAGAGAGAGAGAGAGAGAGAGAGAGAGAGAGAGAGAGAGAGAGAGAGAGAGAGAGAGAGAGAGAGAGAGAGAGAGAGAGAGAGAGAGAGAGAGAGAGAGAGAGAGAGAGAGAGAGAGAGAGAGAGAGAGAGAGAGAGAGAGAGAGAGAGAGAGAGAGAGAGAGAGAGAGAGAGAGAGAGAGAGAGAGAGAGAGAGAGAGAGAGAGAGAGAGAGAGAGAGAGAGAGAGAGAGAGAGAGAGAGAGAGAGAGAGAGAGAGAGAGAGAGAGAGAGAGAGAGAGAGAGAGAGAGAGAGAGAGAGAGAGAGAGAGAGAGAGAGAGAGAGAGAGAGAGAGAGAGAGAGAGAGAGAGAGAGAGAGAGAGAGAGAGAGAGAGAGAGAGAGAGAGAGAGAGAGAGAGAGAGAGAGAGAGAGAGAGAGAGAGAGAGAGAGAGAGAGAGAGAGAGAGAGAGAGAGAGAGAGAGAGAGAGAGAGAGAGAGAGAGAGAGAGAGAGAGAGAGAGAGAGAGAGAGAGAGAGAGAGAGAGAGAGAGAGAGAACATACTGGCACTCACCGACGGGCCCGTACCAGTTTGTTTTAAATTCACCATCTCGTTATTATTCTACATATTTATACACAAATGCTTGTTTAGAAAACTTTATTTCGCATGAAGTCTGTATCAAAATTTCTTATCTCGGGGGCGGCCCAAAGACCCCTTTTGCCAAAGGGCCCACAATACCGTCAGTTCATCCTCAGAACGTGGTTATATTAGGTGTTTGAGAAGAACAGTACATCAGTACTGTATTTACGTACCCATTGTAGAAGGGCCCTTCATATATTAACAATGATAATAACGAGAACAGCACTCAGAAGAGCACGTGACCCTGCAACACTGAACAGTTTACGTTTTGTATCCCATTGATAAGCCGGATCTCGATCCAGGTTGAACCAAAATCTAATCAGCTTGTTCTTGTAACCCAACGAATTCATCCAACTCGTTTTGTCATAACTCGTCCACAACTTTTTGAAATATTAGGTTATATATTGCTTTTGGCCCCATCTCTCAATTGTGAAGAATCACTTTTTAAAATATTTAAATTCTTGTTCCTGGATCCAGATTCGGATATTCATCAAAATTGAGGAAATTCTTCCTCTTCACACACCCAACCTTTCCACCACGTTTCCTCCGAACCCGTCCACAACTTTTTTAGATATTCTACTCAAAGACAAATGGGCAAACAGCAAAACAGGGGTGAGACCATAACCTCCATTCACTTTAGGTGGTGGAGGTAAGAAATAAAAAATAAATTGCATTTGAGGTTTTGCATTTTCCAGCACATCATAAAGTATTCAACCTTGTTTGTTGTGTCAGAGATCATGGATGAGGTTGGACAGATATCATGTGTAGGGCAAGGAAAGAAGGAAACATTGATGTAGTTTTACACACATTACATGACAAAGATGTTCAATGGGATTTGAACATGGAATCACAGCATCATGACAAGTGCTCAGATGAGAAAATCAGAAGATGAACCTGAACAAATCTAAAGATAAACCAGAGTCCTTCCAGGATTCAAAATACTGTACCTCCATTTCACAATGGAATCATGTTTCAAGGACAAAGTTGTAAAGTTTTGTTTTTCTCAAATCTTTGGTCTTTGGTCCAAGAGTTCTTTCACTGACGCCCATACAGCTTCCAAGTGTACTTCGTTTGTAGTAATATTCCCAAGTACCTCGTTTGTAAGAACTCAGTAAGTTTCTTCTTTTTCACTCCTGTTTATCAATGCACCATGACTGCACTCTTTAGCTTCTAGCTTCTTTGGACTTCATTTTTCAGATCTTGGTACTTGTTCGTTTTTCTTCTTTCCATGTTATTGAGACCAAAGTCACCTCGATAACCAATGTCATCTTTAACTTTTTATATCTGAGTACTCTGTCCAGTCACAATGATTTCCTTTCAATGTTCATCCTTGATGGGATGTTCAGGTCGTACGTGAGCGCAATGTCCTCATTTTCAATGATGGGTTTGGGTTTGTGTTTCCACGATTTTTCTGAGACTGGGATATTGAAGTTTTTACAGATGTATCAATGGATTCCTCTGTGTATATTGTTGTACCTTTGTGTACAACTGTTCTGACATGAGTTTCTACATCCCCATAAGAGAGAATGACGTTTTCTGTTTCTATCGTGCAGAACCTCCACTTGTCCGATTGAGTCAATCCTGACATCTTGAAACCATCGGTGTAATGTCATTGATTCTGGGAATTTATCATAACTCTTTCTTCCTCCCAGTTCAGATGACCTCTTATAAACCAATCCAATTAGATTTTTTGGTCTATCTCCTCATGGGTGGTAAAATACTTCCAGGTATGGAGAGTTTCACTTCAGGGTACGAACAAAATGATAACGATTTTCTAAACGACACATTGGAAGCATTATTTACAAACAAATGAGGGCCACACACAAACAATTCTTCAACTTCACAGATCATTTTAAACATGGCAGGGTTCTCGATCCAGTTTGAACTGGATTGAAAACCAGTTATGACACATCCAGTTAGGATAACTCTGTGCTTGTATCGATAAGGCCTCGACATTCATGAGAGGTCACATCAGAAAGGGTAGAAACACCTCGATCTACAATGAATCACAATCTTGGTAAATGAACCAGAATTCAGAACAGCAATTGATTATTTATTATTCATCGACAAGGAATGTTGTTTCCATGATTGATGAATAAGTCAAATACCTTTAAATAAGATTTATTTTTACACATTATAACCTTTCAAGAGCAACTCATGAGACAGTATCATGATTTAGTGAACTAACCTGTATGTGCTGAAAATAGTTGTCAAGTTATCAGAAATTAATCTTACCCTGTTAACCAGAAACTCCCCTCTCGAGATTGTTTGTGGTAATGACGTCACAGATATCTCAAACTGAAGATGGAGATAAACACAAGGCTGGAACTGTTGTATTATTTTTCATAATTAAGAGACTTTTAGAAGAAGTTGTGAGAATCTGATTCTCTAATCTGTAATCTTAAAAGAAACTCCAAATTATAAACCGAGAGGTAAATGATAGGAAACCACCTCAGCTACTTCCTTGTATCACAATGGGATGGGTCCTCTCATCATGTAATGAGCGGTGTCACATCAAACAGGAAAAGGAGAGGGTCGTCACAAGCAGGTGGTCATCTCGTGAAATTCCCACAACTTGGAGCTTGGATGAACAATCAGAATGGACACCTGGAATGTGATTACAATGACGAAAGCTGGGAATCTTGAGGACATTCAGAGAGAAATACTGAAAGGAAGATGAAATGTTTTGGGAATTTGTGAAGGGATATAAATATGGTGATTTCATGAATTATGATGGGAGGGTAATCTATTTGAGGGGGAAGAGAAATGAGAAAAGCTGTTAAAATGGTGGAAAGTTTCTCCAAAGTTAATTTATCCCAAGGATGTTATTTTTGAGGATTCGAGCTGACCAAGTGGATGTTATGATTATTCAAGTTTCCACATCAACAAGCGATCAGCTTGAGGAAGAAATGGATGTGGAATAATGAAAGTGGATGTGTTTTCCATCTTGTTTCTGGTCTTGCACCCTCTGTTCTCTCCGTGCTTAGTCCCCCCAACCATGTGTTTTTACATGGAGCATGCGGTTCACCAGCAACCACATTCTCATGAAACTCCAAATATTCAGAACCACCGCTCACCTCCAGTAATTCGTTCCCTTTTTTTCATCTGTGGAAACAACTTCCACATTCTCCTCAATGTCATTCTTCCCTCCATGCCGTCAGGACAGCTGTTGACCACCATCTCAGATCATCTCTCATCCAAAACCAAGATCTTTTATACCTCTCCCCTCCCACTCCCAAACTCACCTCTTTCTAAATTCCCAATTTTTCCTTCTTCAGAGTATGCTTCTGTGTCCATCTTATCCACCCCATGTGTCATCCCCTCTCCCTCATTCTTCCCCACATCCCTCGTTTGTCTCGGTCTCATTCCATTTTGCCCCTCACCCCCATTGTCGGTGTGTTTTCCCCTCCCACTGTTCCTTTTGTTCTGTTACATCATGATCCGCTCTATATTCGAGCTCTTCCATGAGCCTCGATTTTATTTTTTTTTAAAACAGGAAATTTTAGATGAAGAAAAAGTAAAGGAAGAGTGGATTTTATACGACTGTAAGAGCGTTGTTTGAGAAGGTGGAGATGAGGAAGGAAAAAAACTCATACACCTTATCTCCAGACCAATTCGCTTTCTTACAATTATCAGCAAGGTCATGGAATCCTCACTACAGTTGATATAAAATCATTCCTTTTTTCAACAGCCTAACCTCAGATCATCAATTCGGATTCAGACCTGGTCACTCTACCTTGGACATGTTGCTTCCATTCTTCCAACAATGGATCAACATCAGACATCAACATAAGATCCGGGCCGTCTCTCTGGAAATATCTCGAGTGTTTGATACAGTCTGGCATCCTGCCCGACTCTGCAAACTGTCTGCATATGAAATCCAAGGCCATCTCCACTCGTGGATTTCTAACTTCCTCCGCTTTCATAGCCAGCAGGTGGTTCTCAACGGAATCCTTCCTTTTCGTTCTCCTTCTCCCTGCCAAAGCTGGAGTACCCCCAAGGTAGTGTTCTTGGTCCCCATCCTATTCCGAATCTTCATCAACGATCTCTCTAATTCTCCTCTTTAAATCTTTGCTGATGACCTCCTCTTCCCTCTATTCAGATCTTGAAGAAATCATAAACTGGTCAAACTCTTGGAAAATGCCTTTTAACCAAAAGAAATAGAAATATCAATCTCTATCTCTATCTTTATCTTTCTCTCTCCTGAGACCTAAAGGACCGCAAACCCTCCCATCTCCTTTCTCAAAAACCTTCTCGAAGAAGTTTAGTCACTCAAACTCTTGGGTCTCACTCTCAGCCACAATCTCTCTTGAAGCCACATTTCAAAGTTGGCCTCCAAAGCCAGACGCTGGCTGGACATCCTCCTTTGTGCAAAGTCCTTCCTTGGCACACCCGAAAATGTACGAATGAAAAGCAGAGACTTGGGGTTTACTGGTTTTCTTTTTTTCCCCAAATGAACATTTAGCTCAATAACCCTGATGGATCCCAAGGTTCAAATCCCATCTGCAATATTTTGTTGATTTGTCCTTTATCAACCAATGTTCATGTTATACATTCATGTAAAAAGTAACTGATGACTCCCTCATGTCCTTGTCAAAAATTAAATATTTGTTTAAACACTTCATGAGTTGTCAAATGTTTAAAACAATGGAGACGTACATACTATGTACATTCAGATGTGTTATCTTTTGTGTGTTTTCATTGTTAGTACGTTCTTAGTTCAGAGTACATGTCCTGCTGTACCTGCCGATGTTGGGATAATCATGCCGTGCAGGTGTAATGGACTGTAGACCCTTTCATCGTGTTTGGATTTCTCCAGGTGTGACCTTCATGAAGACCTTCCTTGGTGCCAGAGTGTGTGATCACAAGTTCCTTTATCCTGACATTACCATTTATTTCCCTGTTTTGGCCAAAAGCGGTCCAACAAGTCATACAAGGAACCAAGCTTAGCACGAACATTCGTAATAGAGTCAGACTGGCCGAGAAGATGACGTGTCGGGATAACAATGTGATTGTAACTTCTCTCTCTCTCTCTCTCTCTCTCCCCCTCATTCTCAGCACCCAAGTTGTGGTTGAAATGGGAGGAAAGAACAGCTTTGTGTGGATTTCTGAACCACCGTGCACATGATTGGGTAACACACCTGTTTATTTCCATCTTCATTGTAAAATGGCTCCCTCTTCACCACACCCTGTCTCGTTCATTTGGTTACAGTAACACCTCCTCCTTGTTTACTCTTTCACTTCCCTATCAAAGTCCTCGGGGTGAAAACACCAGCTGGTGGTTCAGTGCCTGAATTTCTGCCCCCATCTGGTGATCAGAGCTTATTACAAACTATAGTCCTTCACGCCAGGTCTTGCTGCAAATGTGAACCAAAAACATTGGATGGAAGAAAATCCACGGAGAGAGTTGCTTCTGCTCACAGCACATCGAGGTCAGACTGAAATAACCCGAAGAGTGATTTCACAAACAACCATGTGAGCACGACCCTGACCTCTCTTTAAGGATGAGTGACTTGCTGTCATCGATTTGCATTGGTCAGTGAATTTTTAAATTTTTTTATCTGATTATAACTGTTAAAAAGGGATTTATGTTTTCAGGGTTTTGTGGTGCATGGACTTCCTTTCATTCTTCTTCTTCTTGTGTATGGCGGCTTGGCTGCCGGGTCGCTATCATTTTGTTGGGGCGCAACTATGCCGCTGATGCTGTGCCCCCATACCAGGAGACTGGTACTCATTTCACTGACCTCAAAAAGATGACAGGCCGAGTCAACCCCACCTGGTGTTAATTCAGCGGGGTGAGGGCTCAAACTCAGGACCCTAAGATCCCAAGCCAGCCACCCTCGCCACGAAGCCAACAACAGGCTTTCCCTTTCATTTGAGGTGGTTGGTGTCACTGAACATTTGCTCTTCTGAAATCCTGATTTTCAACACATTTCAGGAATGGAAAAGTATATTACAATACTGTATAATGATAATAACCATGATACTTGAGATGGGGTTATCAAGCTGGGAGAGTCTGGCTTCGGAGAACATTAGAATGTACATCAGCTCTTACAAAGCTGATAGATTGATTGTAAGAGAAGTGAGATGGAAAGGTGGTGTATAGTTACACATTGGTTGGTTAATTGAACAAATCAGGTTCCTTTTTCTAACCACAAACTGAGCTGTTCTGGACATTCAACTTCTTTTGCAAATGTACTTCAATAAGCTTCGATGGAACATCAGAAATCCCATCTCATGGTGGTTTCAGGATGACACCAAGACCATCTCTGTTCACACCATGTGAGAGTTAAAAGAGAACAGAATCGAGTTTATATTTTCACAATCATAGCAAGGAGACAACAGGAGAGAGAGACAGAGAGACAGAGACAGAGACAGAGACAGAGATACCGATTGTGTAAATCCAATAAAATAAACTTCCTGAACTTTGTGTCATCGTCTTTGAGAGAACTCTGAACTCGCCCTGGGTTGGAAGGAAAACAAGAGATTTTATCTCAAGGTGGGACTGGAGACAGCTCCACCATGTTTAGAAGCATCTCGAGGTATCTTCATCATGAAAGGTTTCTTGATTAGTAGAGAAAGGTGATGTTTGTATCAGGAGAGATGTGGAATTACAAAGCTCGTTTGTGAATAAATTACATCTCTGTGCCAAGTCATGTGATCTTGTCATTCAAACTGGGATTTGAAATAACAATCAGATCAATCCTTTAAAAATGGATGTCTGGTTTTCCCCTCACAAAGCACCACGTTCTGTTATAAACGATCAAATTCTTCATCTTCAGGATGTGCTTTCACATCCAGGCTTCATCTCTTTCTGCGATTCGTTTACTTAAACTTTACATTTATTGAAAATTCCTTTGCGTCCGACTAATCCATCAAATCTGTCACATTGTTTCAAACGTTTCTGCTCTGATCATGTGATCTTATCTGCCAAGGTCAAATCACAGGGTCAAGACCAAAGCAGAATCTAAAGAATAACTTTTCTAAGTTTTATTTTTGTACAAAAAAAAATATATATATAGATAGATATATATATATATATATATATATATATATATATATATAAAAATTAAAAAACCCTCCATTGAAAGATCTCACCCAAATCGACCACATTATGAACACAATCAGGTTAATTATGGTTTTTATGATCCCAAACCAAAACCCACACCTCATGCCAAACCATAAACAGAGTAACGTGATCATCGTGACGAGCAGGTGAGCTCAGTAAGTATTGTGATCGTACCAGAGTGATTCCTCATTTACTCTTTAACAAAGTAAATATCTACAATGATGTTTCACATCACAACCCTGGACATGTTTCAAACTTAAAACGTTGTGAGGATGAAAATTCAAGCATTTCAAGTGACAGCGGTCGTGGGGTTTAAACTGTCTAACTATCATGGGGTTAAAATCATGATGTTCAGTTTCACATAAAGACGTTAAAATTAATTTACCACTTTGGTGGAGTTTCTTTACTTTGTAAAAGCTCATGTTTTAAATCTTCACCTTTTGTTTCTCAAGGTGAAATCTTTGTTTTCACAAACCATCTGTGACAATGAGAAGGAACAAAACCTTCAGATATTGTTGTTGTTGACGAAGTTAAGTGAACTGTTGTTGGTTTCTCACACAGTTGATTAAACTGTTATGAAGGATGAAATGGTAACAGAGAACATGGAAACAACGAATGAAACACCATGGGAGGGAAGATGGTAAATGGAGATACCTGTAAAAGGAATGACAGATATCAGATATAGGACACGAGTACAGCAAAAAACAGGAAGGGGAAATGACACGAGGTGACACCAACAGAACAAATAGAAACTGAAGAGTGAACGAGCCAATGAGGACCCAGATAGACGAGGTGCACAGTGATATGTAAGAAGATTGGAAGCCCGTCCCCTTCGGGTGAAATTCACGAAATGGGCGGAGCCAGTTGAGGTCACAAGGGGTGGAGTTGTCCAACCACAAAACTTGCCCAGCTGGGAAGGAGAAGATAAGAGGGATGAGAGTGTGTGAGGGGGTTTACTGGGAGGGAGGAGAAAGAAAAAAGACACCATGAAAAGGATATTATGAAGAGTTTTAAACATGTAAAACAAAAGCTTGGTGTTGGCTTAGTGGTTCGGGTGGCTCGCTTGGGATCTTATGGTCCTGAGTTTGTCCTCTTGGCCGCTGAATTAGCACCACGTGGGGTTTACTCAGCCAGTCATCTTTCCGAGGTCGGTGAAATGAGTACCAGTGTGCTGGTATAGGGGCACAGCATCAGTGGCATAGTTGTGCCCCAACAAAATGAAAGTGACCCAGCAGCCAAGCTGCTGTATGCAAGAACAAGAAACAGCAAGTAAAACGATGCATGGGAACCTGGAACCAGAATAATGATTGGATAGAACATGCATGATTTTCCCCTGTGTCCCAAGTCGTGTATGGGGGCCATCGAAGGAGCGTTCACGTTGCGGTCCCTGTCAGGCTTCTGCCTGTGAATCCTCCTTCCATGCCACATCCACTCAGCAACGACTAACTTTAAACAAAGCACGAGAGAGTGGAAGATGAATACTCTGTTAAATTCAGACCACAATGTCAGTGAGCTCCAATGTTGCAAGCTTGGGTCCTTTTCAGGACCGGCATTGTCTATCATCTCGGCCAACATCTAAGGCCTTTCAGGAGCCAAGCAAAACCTTCTGGCTGACCGATGTGTGAGACACAAATGTGACTTTTTTTTGCTGCAAGAGACCAATCATGGAGTTACAAGTATCCGCCCGAGAATCTGGGGAATGACACTCATAATTGAGAGGCCACATGATCAATGCAGCAGTGCTATCTTCGTTTGAAGTGGAATTGCTGTTGAAAAAATCCTTTCGATCAGAAATTGATAACATAAAAGTCCTCATTATCAATTTGATGGGAATATCTGTAAATGCCATGCACAAGCCTCCGAATGAAGAGTTTCACTTCCCTGATGGATTTGTTTGTGGCCCACTGGACGTGGTGATTGGTGACTTCAATAGTCATAGCACCCTGTAGGTTTACACAGAAACGAACGAAGATGGGGAACCAGTGCAAAGCTGGTCAGACACAAATCAGCTCTCCCTCATTCATGACACAAAACTTCCACACTCTTCAAACAGTGGCAGATGGAGATGAAGCTACAACCCAGACCTGGTATTTGTGTCAAACCGTATTGCAAACCAGTGTGAGAAAGTGGTTTTGGATCCAATCCCAAACTCTCAACATCGACCTATTAGGATTAGTCATTGATGTGGTTGCACCCCAGTCGGTCCCTTTTCACCGACACTTCAATTTAACGAAGGCAAATTGGGAGATATTCACTGCAGATCTTGATGCTTCAATTAAAGATCTACCATCCTCGACTGACAACGACAATGCCTTTGTGGATCTGGTTAAAAGCTCATTTCAGAAAAATATCCCAAGAGGCTGCAGGACTAACTACATCTCAGGACTACCTGATGATGCCAAGGAATCCTACAATGACGACACCATTTGTTTTCAGAATGATCCATTTGGGAATGACACCTTGGAAACTGGAGAGAAGCTTATTAATGCCACATCGGAGGAGCGGATACATAAGTGACAAGAGCTGATTGAGTCTTTTCTGCTACTTGACTCACAGGAGCAGAAAAGCCTGGAAAACCATAAGGATGCTCAGAAACGACTTTACAAAACCTTAACCGAAGTATGAAGTCACAGCAGACCAAGATGCCAATCAGCTACTTTTGAATGGTCGAGGGAACTCAGGTTATCTCCCCAGCAGGGCTAAACTCCCGAGGCCAAATGTACTGGACCAGAAAGACCTCAATTTAACAAGGCCCATTACTTTGAATGAACTTCGACTTGGCATCAAGGTGATGAAAAACAACAAAGCAGCTGGACGACATCCTCCGTGAACAAAAGAAACATCAAGGTCCAGGTGCCCTTCAGTGGCAACTACATATGTTCCTGACCTCCAGCAAGTTCCTGAAGCTTTGAAGACAAGCAAAATCGTGGCTATCCTGAAATCCAGGAAAGATCCATTCATCCCCAAAAGCTTCCGGCCCATCTCCCTGCTGTGCCACACATACAAGCTATTTGAGAGACTCCTTTTGAACATGTCGATGTTTTTGAACATGAGAGAGAGAGAGACTCCTCTTTTTTAAGACTCCTTTTGAACACGCTCCCTTTGTCGATGAACATCTTATTCCACAGCAAGCCGGTTTCTGACCTTGAAAATCTTGCACAGGTCAGCTCCTGAATCTGCCCCAATTCATTGAAGATGACAATGAGGAGGGCTGATAACTGGCGCTGCTTTTGTCGATCTATCAACAGCGTATGACTGTCAATCACAAGATACTCATGCAGAATCTTTTTCAGCTAACAAAAGATGCCAGACTGATAAATCTCATCCAAAACATGCTGGAGAACAGGCATTTCTTTGTGGACCTGAAAGGCAAACGTAGCACAAGGTGGAGACAGAAGAATGGCCTCCCACAAGGTAGTGTCCTTGCCTCCCTGCTGTTCAATATCTACACAAATGACCAGCCCATGCACCCAGATACAAGGAGTTTCCTGTATGCTGATGACCTCTGCATTGCAACATACAGTGGGGAGAACAAGTATTTGATACACTGCCAATTTTGCAGGTTTTCCCACTGACAAAGCACGTAGAGGTCTGTAATTTTTATCATCGGTACACTTCAACTGTGAAAGACGGAATCGAAAACAAAAATCCTGAAAATCACATTGTATGATTTTTAAATAATTAATTTGCATTTTATTGCATGAATAAAGTATTTGATCACCGACCAACCAGTAAGAATTCCGGCTCTCACAGACCTGTTTGTTTTGTCATTAAGAAGCCCTCCCATTCTCCACTCATTACCTGTATTAACTGCACCTGTTTGAACTCGTTATCTGCATAAAAGACAGCTGTCCACACTCAATCAATCAGACTCCAACCTCTCCACAATGGGCAAGACCAGAGAGCTGTCTAAGGACATCAGGGGCAAAATTGTAGACTTGCACAAGGCTGGAATGGGCAACAGGACAATAGGCAAGCAGCTTGGTGAGAAGGCAACAACTGTTGGCGCAATTATTAGAAAATGGAAGAAGTTCAAGATGACAGTCAATCTCCCTCGGTCTGGGGCTCCATGCAAGATCTCACCTCGTGGAGCCTCAATGATCATGAGAAAGGTGAGGGATCAGCCCAGAACTACACGGCAGGACCTGGTCAATGACCTGAAGAGAGCTGGGACCACAGTATCAAAGAAAACCATAAGTAACACACTACGCCGTCATGGATTAAAATCCTGCAGCGCACGCAAGGTCCCTCTGCTCAAGCCAGCGCATGTCCAGGCCCGTCTGAAGTTTGCCAATGACCATCTGGATGATCCAGAGGAGGAATGGGAGAAGGTCATGTGGTCTGATGAGACCAAAATAGAACTTTTTGGTTGAAACTCCACTCGCCGTTTTGGAGGAAGAAGAAGGATGAGTACAACCCCAAGAATACCATCCCAACCGGGAAGCATGGAGGTGGAAACATCATTCTTTGGGGATGCTTTTCTGCAAAGGGGACAGGACAACTGCACCGTATTGAGGGGAGGATGGATGGGGCCATGTATCACGAGATCTTGGCGAACAACCTCCTTCCCTCAACAAGAGCATTGAAGATGGGGCGTGGCTGGGTCTTCCAGCATGACAACGACCCGAAACACACAGCCAGGGCAACTAAGGAGTGGCTCCGTAAGAAGCATCTCAGGGTCCTGGAGTGGCCGAGCCAGTCTCCAGACCTGAATCCAATAGAAAATCTTTGGAGGGAGCTGAAAGTCTGTGTTGCCCAGCAACAGCCCCGAAACCTGAAGGATCTGGAGAAGATCTGTATGGAGGAGTGGGCCAAAATCCCTGCTGCAGTCTGTGCAAACCTGGTTAAGAACTACAGGAAACATCTGATCTCTGTAAGTGCAAACAAAGGTTTCTGTACCAAATATTAAGTTTTGTTTTTCTGATGTATCAAATACTTATTTCATGCAATAAAATGTAAATTAATTATTTAAAAATCATACAATGTGATTTTCAGGATTTTTCTTTTAGATTCTGTCTTTCACAGTTGAAGTGTACCTATGATAAAAATTACAGACCTCTACGTGCTTTGTAAGTGGGAAAACCTGCAAAATCAGTGGTGTATCAAATACTTGTTCTTCCCACTGTCGGTCTGAATCTTTGTCAAAGTGGAAGTCTCTTGCTCATGCCCTTGCTGGACGAACTGATTACTACACAACCAACCATCTGCAGGCCATTCCAGAGAAAACACAAATCAGTGCTTTTCATCTCAAGAACAGGGATAAAAATAAAGAGCGTAATGTCCACTGGTATTGCAGAAGACTTTCTCCCATCTCCAAGCCAGTCTACCTCAGAGCAACATTGGATCGTACCCTATGCCATTAAAACAAAAGCTGAGGTGGGAGCCAGAAATAACATCCTGAAGAAGCTGGCCAACACAAAATGGGGTACTAGTCCAGTAATTATCAAGGAGCACTGCTCTTGCCATGTGTTATTCGGCAGCTGAGTATGCCTGCCGAGTGTGGAGTCACTCCTCTCATGCCAAGAAGATGGATACAGTCCTAAATACAGTCTGTAGAGCCATCTGTGGATGCCTGAAACCTACACGTGTGGACGACCTGCACCTCCTATGCATCATTGCTCCACAATCAACCAGAAGACACGTCACCTCCTGTGAAGAACGAGCCAAGTCGGAATTAGACCATCGTCATCCTCTGTACCAACATGAACCAGCCAAAAAGAGGCTCAAATCAAAGAGCAGCTTCCTCCATGATGTCCAGCCCCTGAAAGGAAACACCCCCACTCACAGGATGGAGGCCTGGTCCAACACGAAGCTCGACCTCACAAGTTGTATTTCAACCCAAAAGAGTCCCTGCCACCAGGAGCTCGTTAGCCATGGCTAATCTGGTTATTCCTTCATCGCTTTAGGGTGGGAGTTTGAAGATGTAAGGATGTGATGCAGATGTGGGGTTATGACACAAATGACAATGACCTATGCGACTGTGGAGAAGTCTCCCAAACGATGGAGCACCTCCTCAGCTGTCCTCTACTGTCAAAGCCATGCAGACCAGATGATCTGGAAGCTTTCAACCCACATGCCAGAGCCTGTCTTACAGTCGCTGAAGAAGATGTAGCAACACGAGAAGAAAAATAATAATAAGAAGAAGAAGAAGCAGAACATGCAGAATCCCTTCATGTCATCCATATGTGTTGTATAATTATTAGGAAATTACTGATTTGTACGACAGGACGGTGAAGAGGTAACAGGTGTTTTTAAGATGTCTCACCTGGTTTTGATTCTCAGCCTGACTGTAAACTGCTGCATTGGTGATTTGCAGGAACGGAATTGCATCAGAAAGTGTATCATCCTTCAGAGGGACGTTCACGTGTGTGTTCCATCTGCTTGAATTGGTTGGTGATCATTAAAGATTGTGCTTGGAGGAAGAGCGAGCGAATTATCACCGATAACTCGGTTTTCACAATCCCCCTGCATCAATCCCTGATATGGACATCAAAGATCACGTGGTGTCCTTTGTTAGGTCATCTCTTCGAGTATGATCTAATAATATGGGTGTCGATGTCCTTCGATCCGTCCGTCCGTCCGTTCACAATGAAGTTGAAGCGGGAGATGTGGTCATTTGTGATCCTGATAGAGGTCAATGAGATGTACACGATTGTATGACTTTCAAGGTCACCGAAGGTCAAGGTCAAGGTCACGAGGCCTTTGAAGTTGCGAAAATGACGATTTTCAAAATCGATCTCCTACATTTCTCAAGCGATCTTGAATTTGATTGTGGCATATGAATGTATGGGACAATATCTAATTTTGGACGGGCCGGATTTTCGAATTTCGCTTTCGTGTCACATGACTTCAAAGTTTGCAAAAACTGCCCTACCTTCAGGAGGCTACATATTCTATACTGGGCATGGTAAAAGTTAGTGAATGGTGTCATTGCATCACAGCTGACCTTGTCTTTCATTTCTCGCAGAGATGACCGTCACTCCCGCACGGGTGAATTTTTAATGTTTGCTTCTGTGTTGATATCAAACGTAATAGTTATTTTTGTGGATTGTGCATCAAATACCAGAATAGTTAACGACCCAATAAACCTTGTTTTGGTTTTCAACTGCTGCAAAGCCTTTTGAGGCTTCATCTGGTGAATATAAAACAGATTATAGGTGTTAAAGGTGAAATAACACAATAAATCTCGACATTGTACGAGGCCTAGTTAAATGAGTAGTGTAAATACAGAAAAGGAATTTTACAGATTATTGGAACAGGTTCATGCACTTTATATAATGTGAAGTGAGGTTTACATCCAGGTACCAGCAAACTCTCAGAAGAGGGGACGTCATAAACATCCACACAGTCACAAGGACAAGAACCGGCTCGACATTCCACATTCATGGAGCTGAAGGATGGGAAACACGAAGTGACATTACATAATGTATTTGATAATTAGCCATTTGAATGTTGAATTTTCCAGCATGAAATTGGAATATGTGGTTTTTTTTTCAGGAAAACTGAATAAAACGTCCGTATTGTTTTAAGGGCAACTGAAGGGGGCAAACATCGGAACGAACATGCAAGACTGGTTCCGTGTCCTTTACTCTTAGCATCTGAAACATGGTGACAGAAGTGACTCAATGCAAGATACCCATCCCATTCAGGAACAGACTTCTACAAACACCACCACACGTGAAAAAGTGAGTAAATAACTGAAGACTGTGCAACGTGCTGTGTGAAACACCACGGGCACAGGTCTTGACCAACATGTCTGCCAACATTCCACCACTGGACGCGATGAAAATTAGTGGTGACTCGAGAAGTAAGAGGGGAAAATTTAGAGCTGAATTTGAGGATTATTTATTGGTAACCGGCCTGAATGAGATGTCAGAGGAAGTACAAGCGGAAACTCAGAAGTGTGATGGGCAGCGAACGTCGTCATGTTTATAAGCACAACTTGAATATCAGAGCCGAGCAGGACAAAGACTTGATGGTTATCCTCGTGGGATTGGACACATACTTTACGCCGGCGAGAAACGTAATTTTTGAACGGTACGTGTTCGGCAGCTGAAAGCAAGAAGAGGGTGAATCAATTGACAATTTTGTTTTGTGCCCAAGAGAGAAAGCTGCATCTTGTGAATATGGCTTAATTAACGATGAGCTGATTAATTAATTTGCCAATGAGGGTACACGCCATCACCTCGTGTGGGAATATTATCTCACTCTAAACATGTCGGGCGGCCGAGCTCACGGACAAGGAGATGAAAACAACGGAGCAGGAAAGGCCATTCATCAAAGTGCTAATGTCACAGCGACACTGGCTGGCTCTCAAAACGCAGCAAAGCAACATGACCACCCTCCCAGTATGTCGACAGACAACCTCACCACGTGCAAATACTGTGACAATGCACACAGACAAGGAAGAGAGCACCGACCAGCCTCTGGTAAGGCATGCAGATCGTGTGGCACGACAAATCACTTTGCAAAAGTGAGATTTAAAAATCATGAGAAGGCCAGCAGCAGAGCAGCGACACACGGTGGAGAATACTGGTTTTGTTGAGGAAGACCACACCAGCGGCAATGTCATTTACACAAACGAGTGCACTGGTGTTGTGAGGTCGAGAGGTAAAACATGGTTTGTCACACTACAACTGCATAACAAGTTGTAGCAATGCCAGTTTGACTCTGGGGCAACATGCAACGTAATGAGCCGAAAAGACAAGATGAATCGAGCACCTAAAGCTGACTCTTACCAAGTGACATGAGACTGAAGCTGTATTCAGGCGAGCTGATGAAGTCACTGGGACTTTTCAAAAAAGGGTAACACATGGATGGACACACAAGCTTGAGTTTGAAATTGTGGAGGCCAGTCAAAAACCACTCTGGTGAGGCTCCACATGTGAGCGCTTGGGACTGATGCACTTCACTGTCCCTGCTGAGATTCACAAAATAGAGCACCAGCTGACTGGCCCTTTGACCAAAGAACACGTGATGAGCATGTACAACAATGTTTTCAATGGGCTGAGTCAGTTCCAGAAGAAGTACATTTTGAACTGGACGCCAGTATCTGTCCAATCCAATGTGCTCCACGCAATGAAGTTCACTGTGAAGGCACAGCTGGACAGACATGAAGCAGACGGTCACATTGCCCTTGTGACTGAACCGACAGACTGGACAACCTCGGTGGAATCGAGCCGATTGCAGATGACATCCTCGTTGTTGGCTGCAGGGACACAGATGACAAAGCAGACCGCGACCATGACGCAAAGTTACTGGTGACGATGGACTACTGCAAGCAGGTGAAACTAAGAATTGGCCTGAAGAAACTACAGTTCAAGGTGACAAAGGTCTGTTTCCATGGACACCCACTTTCCTCAAATGGCCTGAAGGGTGATCCCAAAAAGGTGAGGGCCATCCTGGAAATGTCACACCCAGCAGACGTGAAGGCAGTCCAACGTTTCATCGGCTTTGTGAGCTACCTTGCCAAATTCATGCCACACCTCCCTGACGTAAGTGAACCGTTGAGGAGACTGCTGGACAAGGATGCAATGGCTACCATAACACGATGCTGCCATGGAGGAAATGCGACAGCTGGTCACAGTCACCACCATGCCTGCATTAAGGTACTATGACATCTCAATGCCAGTCACCATACAAAATGACTCAAGCCAAAATGGACAAAGGTGCTGTCTCATGCGAGAGGGACAACCAAGTTGGATATGTGTCAAGGGCACTAACGCTGATGGAGAAAAACTACGCACAAATCAAAAAAGAATACCTGAGCATGGTGTTTGCCTGTCAACATTTCCTCCATTACCTGTGTGGCCGAGAAGTGATCACGGCAGAGATGGATCACAAGCCGCTCATTGCCATTTCCTGAAAGCCCCTCCAAAGCGCACCCAAGCAGCTCCAGAGCATGCTGCTCAGGCTCCAGAATGACAGCCTCAGGCTTGTGCACAAGCCTGGAGCCGAGATGCTCATCAGCAACACACTCAGAATGGAAACAGCAGTGGTCAGGATACCCAGTGCGGACCATGACCGACACACAGTTTGTAGCATAGAGCAGGAGCAGTACGATGTGGAGCAGATCAATGAGGCATATTACCTGAACATCACTGATCAATGCCTGCTTTAGAACAGACATCACACAGACAGACGAATACATGCAAGCATTAAAAGATATTGTCTTCACCAGATGGCCTGATCAGAGCAAGGAGGCATCTCTTGCTATTAGAGATTACTAGCTAAGTAGAGATGAAGTCAGTGTGCAGAATAGCATGCTGTTCAAAGGTCAGAGTTATTATACCAAAGCCACTGCGCCCAGAGATGCTGGCACGAATCCACTCCAGCCAAATTGGAGGAGATGCATGCGACAGACAAGCATGTGACTCTCTACTGACCAAACATGCAGGCAGAGATCATAGACTGTCAGTAAATGTTCAGTATACAATTAATATGCACATGACCAGCAGAAGGAGACAACGATGTCACATAAGTTGCCCACACGACCCTGGCAGATCATCAGTATGGACTAATTAAAGTACACGGGGAAAGATTTCCTCCTGATGGTCGATCACCACTTTGACTTCTGGGAAATTGAGCTGCTCCTCGACCTGAGCGTCTACTGAGACAATAATGCGGTGATGCAAGGCTCAGTTCACACCTCACGATGAACCGGACCGTGGTAATCTCTGACAATGGGCAGCAATTTGCAGGCGAGCAATTCAGATGCTTTACCATCGAATGGAAATTTCAACATCTCACCTCCTCTCCACAATACCCAAAAGCCAACGGCAAAGATGAGTCTGCCGTCAATATCGTAAAGAGCCTTTGCAAGAAAGCTGCATATGATAGAAATGACCCCTGGAAGGTCATACTCCAGTGGAGGAATACACAATCGAAGGGTATGGATAGCAGCCCAGTGCAGCGCTTGACATCAAGAAGGCTGAAGACGCCCTTACTTGTGGCCAACAATTTGCTTGAGCCTTGTGTCGTACCAATTGTCTTGGAGAAACTGTGTCAAAAAAGTAGATATTCAAGCTCACCCATGACAGGTCAACCAGAGACATACCTGAGCTGAATGTTGGTGAGTACATCCACATGAAATCGCTGCCTGGAGACCGGACAGGTCACTGGAAAGTAGGAACCTGTGTGCAACAGGTAGCCCCGCGCACCTATCTCATGGATGCGAAAGGTGCTCTGTATCACCGCAATCGGGTGGTCCTGAGAGTGGTGGAGTCAGCACCATCTCCCTGTTATGAACAGCCTTTAGATGTGCAGCTCAAGCATCACAAGACCTGATGTAAAATGTGGAGACAAAACGGCCATTGAGCCTGAGGGGTGCAATGCTGACAAATTGGTGCGAGTTAGCACACCAGCTGGGAGGACTTGCAGCACACCCTCAACACCGGCCGAGGTCAAAGAGCCTCCCTCACACAGGAGCTGTTGTCTCCTGAAGTGGAAACAAAGACTGTCACGACCTCCAGACTCAATTTGTGAACTGTAACAGCAAGGACATCTGTTAGTTTGATGTGACTGTTATGATTGAATTATTCAGCTCCTGGCATCGTCCTCCTGTGTTAAAATTTTGCAAGAGGAGCGAGAGTCAAAGTATATCCACATATTCAATAAATAAATAATCTATTTGAATAACTTTGGTTTGTTAAAAAGTGTACTTACCCAGAGGTAACATTTTCCAATGCTTTAATCGTTGTGTTTCCTGTTTACATCTCTTTCCAAAAGGGCAGCAGAATAAATTACATTTAACACAAGATATTAGTTTTTCTCGATTGTTCACACACTGGAACTGGTGCTATGAACCCAACGAGGAAAACTTTGAGTTCATGTGAAAAAAGAAAGAAAATTTCGTCAAATCTATAAACACATTTCACTTGTTTTCACAAAGATTTCAATTTCATTTAACCCTTTTTAAAACACTTCTTCACACAATTCTCCTCATTCTGCACAATCTTAATCAAGGAAATCTCTTTGTTCACATGGAAAACACTGATATTCAAAATACTAAACTTCAGTTATCAATTAAACACACTCACTCCTCACAGGTGAAACACGAGTTGCTTTCATTATTCAATCAGCAATCAGAGCTTTAACACAAAAAAGGGGATACAGGAGAGCTCTCCTGTGTTGGAGAACAATGACTGACAATATTGTAGAGAGGAGAGAGAAGAGAGGAGAGGGGAGAGGAGAGAGGGGAGAGGGGAGAGGGGAGAGAGAGCAGGAGGAGGACGAGGAAGAGCAAGGAGGGAAAATATCTCAGACGAGATCGGGTCGACTTTGGTTGACCACGTGGTTTGACCCTGAGGGAGGCCGTGCAGAGAGTTTAGCCGAATTTGAGCCGCTTCTGTCATCCGCAAATTCAGAAATGACAATCGGTAAGTAAAAATTGGTGAAATTTACCTCTGCTCTACTATTATTTACTGTGACATACCCAATGGAGTTTTATATATACCCAATAGAGGTGTTTTATAAAAACCCAACAGGGGAGTTTTTCTCGGCATGGCGGTGGAAGGTGCACGACCACAACCCCCACGACCCCATGTCCCCCTACTCCAAGCAATGGACGAGGCATGTGGGGATATTCCGGCAGAGTCATGTTGGGGGTGGATGCGTCATGTCAGAAAATATTTACCCCACTGCTTGACCAGGGAGAACATTGCTTGTGATGTCGATGAAAATCTCTAGCCTGATCCAGAGCAGAGACAGGACCCTCAATGATTTATTATTTTATTTTTTGTTTGTTTTCCAAAGCATTTTTTTCTTCAGCTTTGGTATTTTGTTCTTTAGATATAATTGAAGTTTTGCATTTGTTTTGATCTTTTACTTTTAGTGGAGCAACTTAGCCTAACAATTGTGCATTTTTTGAGGAAAGCACCAAATTTGCACAATTGTTATGCTATATTTAGCTAAGTTTCCCCACAATTATCTCCCAGTACTAAATATTATTTTTCTCCTGTTTCATTTTGTTTTATGTTTCCTCCTCCCAACAGTACGATAATTTGGAAAAATAAAATAAAAACAACAAAATAATTCTCACTGTGTTTGTGTGTTCTTTTTACAGTTGAGTTGGCCTGTATACTCTGTAATGATTTGGAACAACGAGCGACTGTATGTAAGTTGTCTGTTACAACTCAGAAAAAGAAAAAGCATACCGATACCTAAAGATAATTATCATAGTGGTGCCTTTCCTCTGTGACACCAGTGTGTAATTGGTATTCAGTGAGGTTTATACATTTGATGGTTTGTGTGTATGATTTGGATGCAAAATGACATTTTGAGGGTGAAAAAAACAGGGTTTTGAACAGTGTTACGTTTTGATGGAGATTTCTGTAGTTTTCCAGAAACGGTTCACTGTTTTGTGTTTTGTGTTTATAGTTTTGAGAAATGAGGTGTTGCTTCAGGAAATGTGTGTAAACAATCGAGAAAACTGTCGTAATGTTAAAAAAGGAGATGTTGAGGGTGTTAGCTCGTTGAACCACACCGCCTAGTCCTAGTGGGTGGCTATGGCATTGGAATAAGGTGCACATGCACTACATGGCCAAAAGTAAGTGGACACCTGCTCGTCAAACATCTCATTCCAAAATAATGGACATCAACATAAACTTGGTTCCCCCTTTGCTGATATAACAGCCTCCGCTCTTCTGGGAAGGTTTCCACTACATGTTGGAACATTGCTGTGGGGATTTGCTTCCATTCAGCCACAAGAGCATCAGTGAGGTCGAGCAATGATGTTGGGCGATTAGGTCTGGCTCTCAGTCGACGTTCCAATTCATCCCAAAGGTGTTCCATGGGGTTGAGGTCAGGGCTCTGTGCAGGCCAGTCAAGTTCTTCCACACCGATCTCGACAAACCATCTCTGTATGGATCTTGCTTTGTGCACGGGGGCATTGTGGCATTGGCATGCTGAAACAGGAAAGGGCCTTCCCCAAACTGTTGACACAAAGAAAGATGGAAGTACAGAATCGTCTGGAATGCCATTGTATGCTGTCGCGTGAAGTCTTCCCTTCACTGGAACGAAGGGGCCGAGCCCGAACATTGAAAAACAGCCCCAGACCATTATTCCTAATCCACCAAACTTTACAGTTGGCAATGCATCCGGGTCGGTAGTGTTATCCTGGCACCCGCCAAACCCAGATTCGTCCGTCAGACTGTCAGATGGTGAAGCATGATTCATCACTCCAGAGAACGCGTTTCCTCCAAAGTCCAATGGTGGTGAGCTTTACACCACTCCAGCCGACGCTTGGCATTGCGCTTGGTGATCTTCGGCTTGTGTGCGGCTGCTCGGCCATGGAAACCCATTTCATGAAGCTCTCGATGAACAGTGTTTGTGCAGATGTTGCTTTTAATCAGTTTGGAACTTGCTAGTAAGTGAGTGCTGCAACCGATGACAGACAATTTTTTCACGCTACGCGCTTCAGCACTTTGCAGTCCCATTTTGTGAACTTGTGTGGCCCACCACTTCACGGCTGAGCTGTTGTTGCTGCTTGACGTTTCCACTTCACAAAAACAGCACTCGCAGTTGACCGGGGCAGCTCCAGCATGGCAGAAATTTGATGAACTGACTTGTTGGAAAGGTGGGATCCGATGATGGTGAAACGTTGAAAGTCACTGAGCTCTTCAGTGCGGCCCATTCTACTGCCAATGTTTGTGTTGGGGAAATTATTACTCTCTAGACAAGAAACCTTTGCCTCAGTCAAAGTAGGTCAAAGTGTTTGTTTTTTTTTCTCTACTGTTCCATTATTTAGTTGTTAAGGCCTACCACCTACTTATAATCTTGTCTTTCTTTGACACTTTGGCCATTGTTTGGTTCTTTTGCAAGTTCAAGGTGACCGGGCTGATAAGCTGTACATTCTGTTATTTGCGATCAAAAGCCCTCTCTGCTTTAAAATGGTATATGTGTATATATATATATATATATATATATATATATATATATATATATATATATATATCTATATATATGAAGGGAGAGAGAAGGAGGGGAGAGACAGCAAATAAATTGTACAAAAGAAAGAACTCCTTGTGGACATTGATTTTACTGGAATTCTGTGGTTTATTTATCCCGATACATGCAACACCGAGTCGGCTAGACATTGAATCCTCGAGGAGGACAAGATCCCTCAACAATCTTAAGAATCCTTTCGATCACGACGCGGTTCGAGGATAGAAATTCACATCAGTTTTGGTGCCGTGACTCGGATTCGAACCGGCGTTGTGCGGCGCTCATGACTGGAGGTGCTTAATCTGCCGGAGGCAGTGCCTGGAGGAACGACAAGTGCTTGAGCGAAGGTAAGCAGGGAGGGTTCTCCGAGGGTGCGATTTATTTTATTCTGTGATTTTAGAGTGAATTTAGCGGTTGTGATCTGTGTGTGATTTTAGAGATGGGAAATAGAAATTGTATAAGGAAGGAAATTGTGTATACCGAGGAAAATTGTATTCAAAAACCACAGAGAGGTACATGTGCAAGAATTATGTTTGATAAGTATGGGCCTGAAGCTGTGAGAGA
>NC_140961.1:34629458-34639458 GCF_056783735.1 Eptatretus burgeri
GAGTGCCCTTCTAGTACATATTTTTACGGTCTGGGGTTCGGGGCTCATCGGAACAGACTGATAGGGTAAGGAGGAAAGATTGAAAAGAGAAGAGGGTGGTGGGGAGAAACAGACTAATGGGGTAAAAGAGGGATTGTTGCAAGGAGCGGGGGGGGGGGGAGATGGCCCATTGTGGTAAAGGAGGAATTGTTGGTAGGAGTGGTGGGGGGGGCAGAGGGAAGACACCTCATTGGGAAACCACAAGCTAACCCCAACGCATGCCACCCAAACATTCCTTAAACAAGGGGATGCGGACTAACTACACAGAGACTGAAAAAATAACGAATCCTCGCATCTACTACTTGTCTATGTATGCTCTCCCCCTGGAGTAAGTTTCCAAAACCGGAACAATATGTTGACTGATTTTACAATAACACATGGTATATTATTGGGAGCCTCAGTGCTGCATGTTTTTGTGTGCGCTGTCACTGATGGTTAGCCAACAAGCAATTAGACTGGTGGAGGAACAGTGGAGGAACTGGGAATGGTTTGAAACAGCAAAGGGCTTACCTTGACAGCCTCTCATGGTTGCTTTATTCAGCTTTTTTGGCGAAAATAGCATGGGGGGAGTCGATATATTTGTATAATCCTAATCATCTGTGTTTAATTGATTAGGTGAGAGCGAATTAGTTATTCCCTCAATTCACAGGTGAGAGATGTGTGGGTCTCTCAATATATATGAAAAACATATATATATATATATATATATATATATATATATATATATATATATATATATATATACCACACACATACTCACAAACACAAACACACACACAAACACAAACACATACTCACACACAAACACACACACAAACACACACACACACACACACACACACACACACACACACACACACACACACACACACACACACACACACACACACACACACACACCACACACACATATCCTTGAATTATAGTGAGGATGACGGCGGGCTGAATAAATCCGAAGCCATTGGGAATTGTCAAGAAATAGTCAGAAAGAGATTTTACAAAAAACAGCGGATTCATCTTGGGTACGTTGTTCAGCACCCATCCGATGACATGAATTGTGGATGACAGATTCACCTTCACGCTTCTGGATTGCGGAAACCGAAGTAAACAGTTGTGGAAATGGTGAAGCTGATAAATTCAATTTCTCAACACCATGAACTCAACACCAATACAACACCATGGACTCAACACCAATACAACACCATGGACTCGGGGTAATGAAGAACAGTTGAAATAAACATTCACATGTGAAAGTTCACCTTCAAGTTCATAAAAACCTTCACTTGGGAATCCCAATATGAAACAAATGGTGCGCAGTGTAAATAAAACTAAACAAGTCGCGAAAAGTCTGTGATGAAAAAATCCGAGGCCTTATGGACAAACTTCTCGGGAAGAAACTCCTCGGGAAGAAACTACTCGGGAACAAACTCCTCGGGGATAAACTTTTCAGGGAGAAACTCCTCAAGGATAAACTCGTCAGGAACAAACTCCTCGGGGGTGAACTCCTCAGATATAAACTCCTCACAGAAAAAGTGGAATTTCCACATGAATATAGAATCTGAGGCCTCTGAGACAAACTCCTCAGGGACAACCGACTCAGGGATAAACTCCTTTGGAACAGGAGCAAACTCCTCAGGGACAAACCCCTTGGGGATAAACTCCTTAGGAACAAACTCCTCAGGGCCACACTCCTTGGGGATAAACTCTTCAGGGCCAGACTCAAGGAAAAACTCATCGGAGATAAACTCCTCAGGGAAAACGTGGAATGTCTGTGAAGAAAGAATCCAAGGCTTCAGGGACAATCTCCTCAGGGAAAACATGAAATTTGTGCCGAAAAGAATCCCAGGACTCGAGGACAAACTTCTCAGTGAGAGCGTGGAATGTCCGTGAATAAAGAACACTTCTGGTGAGGCCAAGTGTGGTGAAAATTCAAGTGATAAAGTGGAATCCACAAACGGGTCACGTGAGAGACGTCCCAGGAAAAGGGATACTTCACGAAGAGTAACTCCAATTCGGCGGGAACTAGAATTGAGCTTCACACAAGGCTGTACGTTCCTTCCTCCTCGTCACACCGTCCTTTACGTTTTCCGAAGTGATGTCATTCTTTCTCGATGACGATCGGCCGAGAAATAAAATAATTGGTGGATTGTGGGTAAAAACGGTAAAACAGTCACATGACTACTGGAATGGTGCAGCAGGTGGAAGGAGACGAGAGACTGTTTGGGATTTCCTGGTGGATGGTGGATGGTGTTTGGCCTCGTTTGACGGTGCATCATTACATTGGGGATGATGGGGTGGTACATGTGACCACGTGACCACCCTATGAACACCGTAACCATACAATCATCATTTACTCCATTTTTGGTGACGATGTACCTTTGATCTGTCGCCCATTGTTTATTTATTATCCACCAACATTACGAACTGTTGAAGAAATTCAAAACATCTGCACAGAGTGTCGGTTCCACATTCCTGAACAAACCATCTCATCAAACAATTCATGTTTGTGTGTTTGCAGCAAGACCAAACAAATTTACTTTTTCGTGAATTTATCTTGCTCAAAAAAACATTTTATACAAAATCTTGACTCGTTTGGAAGATCGAGGTGACAAAGCAACACACAAACAAAAAGGAAACAAAGCAACACACATACAAAAAGGAAACAAAGCAACACACATACAAAAAGGAAACAAAGCAACACACATACAAAAAGGAAACAAAGCAACACACATACAAAAAGGAAACAAAGCAACACACATACAAAAAGGAAACAAAGCAACACACATACAAAAAGGAAACAGAGCAACACACATACAAAAGGAAACAGAGCAACACACACATACAAAAAGGAAACAAAGCAACACACATACAAAAAGGAAACAAAGCAACACACATACAAAAAGGAAACAGAGCAACACACATACAAAAAGGAAACAGAGCAACACATACAAAAAGGAAACAAAGCAACACACATACAAAAAGGAAACAAAGCAACACACACATAAAGGAAACAAAAAGCAACACACATACAAAAAGGAAACAAAGCAACACACATACAAAAAGGAAACAGAGCAACACACATACAAAGGAAACAGAGCAACACACATACAAAAGGAAACAGAGCAACACACATACAAAAAGGAAACAGAGCAACACACATACAAAAAGGAAACAAAGCAACACACATACAAAAAGAAACACAAAGAAAACAACACACGCATACAAAAAGGAAACAGAGCAACACACATACAAAAAGGAAACAAAGCAACACACATACAAAAAGGAAACAAAGCAACACACATACAAAAAAGGAAACAAAGCAACACACATACAAAAAGGAAACAGAGCAACACACATACAAAAAAGGAAACAGAGCAACACACATACAAAAAGGAAACAGAGCAACACACATACAAAAAGGAAACAAAGCAACACACATACAAAAAGGAAACAGAGCAACACACATACAAAAAAGGAAACAAAGCAACACACATACAAAAAGGAAACAGAGCAACACACATACAAAAAGGAAACAGAGCAACACACATACAAAAAGGAAACAGAGCAACACACATACAAAAAGGAAACAAAGCAACACACATACAAAAGGAAACAGAGTAACACACGTACATAAAGGAAAAGGCAACACACAACAAGGAAATGGAGCAACACACATACAAAAGGAAACAGAGCAACACACATACAAAAAGCAAACAAAGCAACACACTTACAAAAAGGAAACAAAGCAACACACATACAAAAAGGAAATAGAGCAACACACATACAAAAAGGAAACAAAGCAACACACATACAAAAAGGAAATAGAGCAACACACATACAAAAAGGAAACAGAGCAACACACATACAAAAAGGAAACAAAGCAACACACTTACAAAAAGGAAACAAAGCAACACACATACAAAAAGGAAACAGAGCAACACACATACAAAAAGGAAACAGACTGATTGTGGAGCTACAGCTGGAGAAAACGAGGAAGGGATTAACAGAAAAAAGGAGAGGAGGAGGAGAAGAAATGAAGGAACCGACAAGTAAGAGGGTGCATGGGGTGAGGTTGGGTTAATGGGGTATTAGAGATTGTGAGAAGGGATGGGGAATGACATGAGATGGCGGTGAAACTGCTTGCTTGAAGCCCTTGAGGGAAGAGTACGATTGAACAATCTGCAGAAGTCAGTTCCACAAACTGGAGAAAAGAGGAACAAAAGGGTCCAGTGGGGGGGGGGTCAGCCTGGAGTTTAACCAGGAGGGAATTATTTATTAAATTGGTGACATTTTTGGCACCGTAACAATCCCACACTGTACTCTTCCTCATCGCCCACATATCTATCACTACCTCCCACATCCACTTTGGTTCTCATGGCTTGTCTCTCTCTCTCTCTCTCTGCCCATATTATTTCTCTCCAAGTTATTCACTCAGGGTAATGGCCACAGATCACATGCTGTGCTACTTCTTTGTTCCTCCATTTCATGCTATGTTTTCACTTTATTATTTAATCCCTGGAGGGAATGGAAGGAAGACCAGGTTGGTTCAAGTTAGTCATACTATGCAGGTGATGTGGCCCAGTTTACAAAGAATGGAAATATCAAGATGATTATAACTTCCCTCCATCTCTCTCACTACTCTGTGCCTGGAATCTCCATCGATGGAGCTCTTGGTGTAAAGTGGGAATAAAAGCCCATTCATGTCACTTCACACTCTCCTCGTGATGAGGGTCCACCTGAACCAGCATTTATTTCCATCATGACCAGGATCTCCCTTGTGTGAAGAATAAGCATCACGTGGGGCAGAGACCTGATGGGTTCATGTTGGTGCTGCTTCAGCTGAATTGTTTAAAGAACAACTTACTCTTTATTAAATCTCAGTAACATGAATAATAATCTATTCTCCATTTCGAATATATCACGAACATGACCACACGGAGGGCTCAAGATGAGAAAACAAATTAATGAAAAACAATAAACTCAAAAATCTCGTGGCACATATATTATATGTTGGACAATGACATAACAAACTCTTGTACTTGTACTTCAAATCATAATAATAACAAAGACATGATTAGTGAATGGACAAATCACTCGGTGTAGGGATGTGAATCTGGGGGAACAGCCTCATAAGGTTCAGAACAGAACTCCAACCATGAACCAAGCACATCATCTCATTTGTTTATTTGTTACAATCTCCATTACTCAGAGAACTTCATCTGATCAGATCTGATGTTCAATCTGCATGGCCTTGAAAAGTAGATTAAGACGAGGTGAGTGCTGAAGATGGCAGATGATAAACGTTCTTCATCACAACACAGGTTTATAAAGGTTTTTGTACTTTGAGAGGGAATGAAACAATGAAGGACATTGTAAGAGGGTGAAATAAAGGAAATTTTACGAACAAAATCAAATCTGTTGGGGTCGTTGGTTGAATAATCAGCACCAGGAGGGATTTCAAAAGAGAACGAAGAGGAAATGATTGGAGGTAAATTGCATTAAAGTTTCCATTTCAGATCGCTGTGCCCATCAAGCAGGTTAAGGCACTTACCTTGATGTGACATTTTCTGTGAATATTAGTTTTTGTATCATTTCACACAAAGTTTGCATGTTTGTGTTATTACATCAAACACCTTGAAATGATTATAAACAACATTACCTGTGATTATGCTGAAAATGAAGGATCCATTTCCTCCTGTTTCTTCCTCTGTGTTTCCAATAAATAAAACCTGAATGTCGAGTTTTTCACAAAACATTACGTTTTACTGTCATTGCAGGTTTACAATAATAATAATGATAATAATATCTTCCGATTACACAGCTTTGACGCGTGTCGGTTTCTATCCATTGATGCGTTCTTGTATGTGTGTATGTATGTGTGTATGTATGTGTGTATGTATGTATGTATGTATGTGTATGGATGTATGTACTTCAAAATGAACAGGAAAGAACATCAGAAATATATGTGGAAAAAATTATGGGCCCAAACCAGGAATCAAACCCAGGTCCTCTGAAAAACCGTACCAGTGATCTGCCATCTGAGCTATGTGGGTAACACACTGACTGTGCAACACAATTCTTCCACATGTAGAGGTCCACTCTCTTTCCCCCAATGCTTCCAGCGCATTCGCTGCCGACCAAAGGAGCAGCGAGGGCCTGCTCTCGAGAGGATTTTCCCCCTGTGAGGGGGGTGTGGGGGGACACATCCATGTCCGCTTTGAAAACCAGTGTGCAAAGTAATATACTTAGAAATGAGCAGGACAGAACATCATATATAGATGTGGAAAAATTACAGGCCCACACCAGGAATCAAACCCAGGTTCTCTGGAAAACCATACCAAACCATACCAGTCAGTACTCTGCCATCTGAGCTATCTGGGAAACCTGCTGGCTTAAGCATGAGTCACATTTGCTCTATGGCGAGGATACGGCGGCCGTACCCCCCTGAATTGACAGAAACGTGCGGCGGCCGCAGAGTTTCTGAGGTGGCCGCAGGGTGGCCCGACACCATATGGCTATCTTTTACAGGCCGTAAGGGTCTCCGTGGAATTAAAGCGCGGAGTTATAACTTTTTTTCATTTCTAGGTTGGCCGTAGCAATTCGACAAGCCGTAGCCATGACGTAGATGTGTTCCACGTTGACCATACGTAGGGCGTACGGTGGGGTTGCGTTATTCGTGCGGCTGCCGTAGGCTCTTATCAATGAAAAATGAATTTTGCCAACCCCCAAAAAATTACGGAGGCCGCACTATTTCCACGGTCGCCGTAGGGTAGTCCAAAGGCATCCCTGTGTTCAACGTACGGTGGCCTTGCGGTCTGTGTGACTACCTGCGGGCAACGCAGGGTCGACGCAAGGTTCCCCTATGCCCGCCGTGCATCTTACGTATGGCCTCCGTGGCAGTCTGCGTCGACCGTGCGTCCACCGTGCGCTACCGCGAGAGATCGGAGTGTAGGTGTTTGCCACCAGTGTTGGGCACAAAAGCGATAATCCGATAAGAGATAATTATCGAAGTTTACTTTTTTATCGGACTATTATCGGAAGTGAACTTCCATTTATTGTTATCGGACCAGTTAACTTCTGAAAATTCGATTTTTTAGTCCCTTAATGTCCGTTAATTTTTTGTCCGATAACATTTTTATCATTTCCGGGTCGCATTTCGCCGAACTAGTTAATTATCAATGAGGAGAAAAATGTACATGATTATAGATTTCTTGTTTTACAAGATAATTCTGAATTAGGCCGCCGCGTGAAGAAAAATGGAATAAGAAAAATGGAAGAAGAAGAAGAAGAAGAAAAATGGAAGAAGAAGAAGAAGAAGAAGAAAAATGGAAGAAGAAGAAGAAGAAGAAGAAAAATGGAAGAAGAAGAAGAAGAAGAAGAAGAAAAATGGAAGAAGAAGAAGAAGAAGAAGAAGAAGAAGAAAAATGGAAGAAGAAGAAGAAGAAGAAGAAGAAGAAGAAGAAGAAGAAGAAGAAGAAGAAAAATGGAAGAAGAAGAAGAAGAAGAAAAATGCAAGAAGAAGAAAAATGCAAGAAGAAGAAAAATGCAAGAAGAAGAAGAAGAAGAAAAACAAGAAAAAGACGAAAAAGACAAAAAAGACGAAAAAGACGAAGAAGACGAAGAAGATGAAGAAGCCTTGCAATGACGACTTCCTCAGCCATGCGGCTGCTTGGCTCTGCAGGTACTGGGTTCGCTCAAGGATGGGAAACCCGAAAAATAAAAACATGTGACTGCGACATTGTGTGACCGTGGAAATACTGTGGCCGCCTGACAATTGCAAGTGGCCGTAGATTTTTTAGACCCTATGGCTGCCGAGCCAAATGTGACTGAAGCATTAGTGATGCAATTCTTCCACATATTCAAGTGTCACTCTCTTTAACCCACTACTTCCAGGGCACTCGCTGCTAACAAGAGGAGCAGCATTTGTATGTATGCATGTATGTATGTATGTGTGTATGTATGTGTGTATGTATGTATGTATGTGTGTTTGTATTATGTGGAAGTGGGGGGGGGGGGGTAGCTGGACTGTGGTCCACGTTTTGAGTAGATTTGATTGCCATGTCGCAGAAACCTGTCAGAGTAAGTCGTTTGCAATGTGATGCTGAGGAGGCAGCATATGTAATTTATAGGCAGGATAGTCAGACAATACTGAAGGTGAAAACACCTCCTGTTTGTGGACGGGGCGATGTGAGGACTTGCCATAACAGAGGAAACGTGCCACACATGTGCTGGCAGGCCGTCACGATCTGTTTGGCCAGTGTGTACCAGCCACAGCAGTGTAATGCGCTATCGGGCTGAGAAGAAACGATTGCACATTATATTTTTTATTGGGGCCGCCCCGTTGGTGGGATGGCCCAGAAGAAGAATCAACCCAGTCCAGGAGGAAAGAGGATGAGAAGTTGTTCACAGAGGAGCTTGTGATGCAGTGTGTGTGTGTGTGTGTCCGTCCGAGTCCACATCCCACATATTTTCATTACAAAATGTTTTTCTCTGGAATCACTTGTCTAATTGATGCAAAACTTTTACAGATTTCTGAGGGATTTCTGATGGAGAATATTTAATTGATGATTGACATCATCGGTCTTCCGGTTCTGGGTTTCCGGTTCTGCATTTGGAGCGACGGCAGGGTCTCACAGGGCTTTCTGCTGACTTGTTGTGGCAGTGTTGTTGTTGGCGTTATCATAAGTGTAAAAATCCTATCTCTAAAAAAACTTCGCAGTGCATATACACTTAATTCCCATTCGACATAAGGGAAAGGGAGCTATCCATCCACATTTACTTATCGAAATAACTGAGCTATTGGGACCTGAATGTTGAATGCTCATGGCCGCCAGATTCGTAACAATACCACAGTGTTCAATAAACGAGGGTGTGAATTGACTTGGTCGGTCCGAACGTCCCGCTATGTCCTTTTTCAATCAAATGGCAAAAGTGACCATTTGTTTTTCTCTGCAAAATCTTCAGGTAAATGACACCGAGAAATAACAATTTTGTCCATTGAGCATTTTATTATAAACTGTTTCAGGCTGTTTGCCGAATTATATATTTACTATCAGAGTACTCCCCCCTCTCCCCCCCCCCCCCCACGGGCATGCAGCACGTTCTCCTGACATGGACCATTATTTGGACGGTGTATGGGCAACTGACAGCTCTGAAGAGGCAAAAATAAATAACCTGGGTGACGTCCATGAGGCAAAAACATACCCACTGCTTATAATGCAGAACACCTCACTGCACTGGTAAACGTGGGGACAGGAAAGTTGCACTGTCAATGGGGGGGGGGGGGGGTCTTGTGGAACTCCCTCCCCCGCCTGGAGGTGGTGTGACATGATACACATTTACAGAGAGACCTGCAGAGATAAAAACATCCCGATACATTAATTAGGGTCATCCTGATCCTTTGATGCAAGTCTCGATGTAATCAGCCCACAACTGGAGAAACTGCAATCAGCCCACAACTGTAGAAACTGTCATCAGCCCACAACTGTAGAAAGTATAATCAGCCCACAACTGTAGAAAGTGTAATCAGCCCACAACTGTAGAAACTGGAATCAGCCCACAACTGTAGAAAGTATAATCAGCCCACAACTGTAGAAAGTGTAATCAGCCCACAACTGTAGAAACTGGAATCAGCCCACAACTATAGAAAGTATAATCAGCCCACAACTGTAGAAACTGGAATCAGCCCACAACTGTACAAACTGGAATCAGCCCACAACTATAGAAAGTATAATCAGCCCACAACTGTAGAAACTGTCATCAGCCCACAACTGTAGAAACTGTCATCAGCCCACAACTGTAGAAACTGTAATCAGCCCACAACTATAGAAAGTATAATCAGCCCACAACTGTAGAAACTGGAATCAGCCCACAACTGTAGAAACTGTCATCAGCCCACAACTGTAGAAACTGTCATCAGCCCACAACTGTAGAAACTGTAATCAGCCCACAACTGTATAAA
>NC_140961.1:34646958-34686714 GCF_056783735.1 Eptatretus burgeri
GATATAAATATGGTGATTTCATGAATTATGATGGGAGGGTAATCTATTTGAGGGGGAAGAGAAATGAGAAAAGCTGTTAAAATGGTGGAAAGTTTCTCCAAAGTTAATTTCTCCCAAGGATGTTATTTTTGAGGATTCGAGCTGACCAAGTGGATGTTATGATTATTCAAGTTTACACATCAACAAGCGATCAGCTTGAGGAAGAAATGGATGTGAAATGATGAAAGCGGATGTGTTTTCCATCTTGTTTCTGGTCTTGCACCCTCTGCTCTCTCCGTGCTTAGTCCCCCCAACCATGTGTTTTTACAGGGAGCATGCGGTTCACCAGCAACCACATTCTCATGAAACTCCAAATATTCAGAACCACTGCTCACCTCCAGTAATTCGTTCCCTTTTTTTCATCTGTGGAAACAACTTCCACATTCTCCTCAATGTCATTCTTCCCTCCATGCCGTCAGGACAGCTGTTGACCACCATCTCAGATCATCTCTCATCCAAAACGAAGATCTTTTATACCTCTCCCCTCCCACTCCCAAGCTTACCTCTTTCTAAATTCCCAATTTTTCCTTCTTCAGAGTATGCTTCTGTGTTCATCTTATCCACCCCATGTGTCATCCCCTCTCCCTCATTCTTCCCCACATCCCTCGTTTGTCTCGGTCTCATTCCATTTTGCCCCTCACCCCCATTGTCGGTGTGTTTTCCCCTCCCACTGTTCCTTTTGTTCTGTTACATCATGATCCGCTCTATATTCGAGCTCCTCCATGAGCCTCGATTTTATTTTTTTTAAAACAGGAAATTGTAGATGAAGAAAAAGTAAAGGTAGGGTGGATTTTATACGACTGTAAGAGCGTTGTTTGAGAAGGTGGAGATGAGGAATAAAAAAACTCACACACCTTATCTCCAGACCAATTAGCTTTCTTACAATTATCAGCAAGGTCATGGAATCCTCACTACAGTTGATATAAAATCATTCCTTTTTTACAACAGCCTAACCTCAGATCATCAATTCGGATTCAGACCTGGTCACTCTACCTTGGACATGTTGCTTCCACTCTCCCAACAATGGATCAACATCAGACATCAACATAAGATCCGGGCCGTCTCTCTGGAAATATCTCGAGTGTTTGATACAGTCTGGCATCCTGCCCGACTCTGCAAACTGTCTGCATATGAAATCCAAGGCCATCTCCACTCGTGGATTTCTAAGTTCCTCAGCTTTCATAGCCAGCAGGTGGTTCTCAACGGAATCCTTCCTTTTCCTTCTCCTTCTCCCTGCCAAAGCTGGAGTACCCCCAAGGTAGTGTTCTTGGTCCCCATCCTATTCCGAATCTTCATCAACGATCTCTCTAATTCTCCTCTTTAAATCTTTGCTGATGACCTCCTCTTCCCTCTATTCAGATCTTGAAGAAATCACAAACTGGTCAAACTCTTGGAAAATGCCTTTTAACCAAAAAAATAGAAATATCAATCTCTATCTCTATCTTTATCTTTCTCTCTCCTGAGACCTAAAGGACCGCAAACCCTCCCATCTCCTTTCTCAAAAACCTTCTCGAAGAAGTTTCGTCACTCAAACTCTTGGGTCTCACTCTCAGCCACAATCTCTCTTGAAGCCACATTTCAAAGCTGGCCTCCAAAGCCAGACGCTGGCTGGACATCCTCCTTTATGCAAAGTCCTTCCTTGGCACACCCGAAAATGTACGAATGAAAAGCAGAGACTTGGGGTTTACTGGTTTTCTTTTTTTCCCCAAATGAACATTTAGCTCAATAACCCTGATGGATCCCAAGGTTCAAATCCCATCTGCAATATTGTGTTGATTTGTCCTTTATCAACCAATGTTTATGTTATACATTCATGTAAAAAGTAACTGATGACTCCCTCATGTCCTTGTCAAAAATTAAATATTTGTTTAAACACTTCATGAGTTGTCAAATGTTTAAAACAATGGAGACGTACATACTATGCACATTCAGATGTGTTATCTTTTGTGTGTTTTCATTGTTAGTACGTTCTTAGTTCATAGTACATGTCCTGCTGTACCTGCTGATGTTGGGATAATCATGCCGTGCAGGTGTAATGGACTGTAGACCCTTTCATCGTGTTTGGATTTCTCCACGTGTGACCTTCATGAAGACCTTCCTTGGTGCCAGAGCGTGTGATCACAAGTTCCTTTATCCTGACATTACCATTTATTTCCCTGTTTTGGCCAAAAGCGGTCCAACAAGTCATACAAGGAACCAAGCTTAGCACGAACATTCGTAATAGAGTCAGACTGGCCGAGAAGATGACGTGTCGGGATAACAATGTGATTGTAACTTCTCTCTCTCTCTCTCCCTCATTCTCAGCACCCAAGTTGTGGTTGAAATGGGAGGAAAGAACAGCTTTGTGTGGATTTCTGAACCACCGTGCACATGATTGGGTAACACACCTGTTTATTTCCATCTTCATTGTAAAATGGCTCCCTCTTCACCACACCCTGTCTCGTTCATCTGGTTACAGTAACACCTCCTCCTTGTTTACTCTTTCACTTCCCTATCAAAGTCCTCGGGGTGAAAACACCAGCTGGTGGTTCAGTGCCTGAATTTCTGCCCCCATCTGGTGATCAGAGCTTATTACAAACTATAGTCCTTCACGCCAGGTCTTGCTGCAAATGTGAACCAAAAACATTGGATGGAAGAAAATCCACGGAGAGAGTTGCTTCTGCTCACAGCACATCGAGGTCGGACTGAAATAACCCGAAGAGTGATTTCACAAACAACCATGTGAGCACGACCCTGACCTCTCTTTAAGGATGAGTGACTTGCTGTCATCGATTTGTATTGGTCGGAGTATTTTTAAATTTTTTTATCTGATTATAACTGTTAAAAAGGGATTTATGTTTTCAGGATTTTGTGGTGCATGGACTTCCTTTCATTCTTCTTCTTCTTGTGTATGGCAGCTTGGCTGCCGGGTCGCTATCATTTTGTTGGGGCGCAACGATGCCGCTGATGCTGTGCCCCCATACCAGGAGACTGGTACTCATTTCACTGACCTCAAAAAGATGACAGGCCGAGTCAACCCCACCTGGTGTTAATTCAGCGGGATGAGGGCTCAAACTCAGGACCCTAAGATCCCAAGCCAGCCACCCTCGCCACGAAGCCAACAACAGGCTTTCCCTTTCATTTGAGGTGGTTGGTGTCACTGAACATTTGCTCTTCTGAAATCCTGATTTTCAACACATTTCAGGAATGGAAAAGTATATTACAATACTGTATAATGATAATAACCATGATACTTGAGATGGGGTTATCAAGCTGAGAGAGTCTGGCTTCGGAGAACATTAGAATGTATATCTGCTCTTACAAAGCTAATAGATTGATTGGAAGAGAAGTGAGATGGAAAGGTGGTGTATAGTTACACATTGGTTGGTTAATTGAACAAATCAGGTTCCTTTTTCTAACCACAAACTGAGCTGTTCTGGACATTCGACTTCTTTTGCAAATGCACTTCAATAAGCTTCGATGGAACATCAGGAATCCCTGAAAATGGTGGTTTCAGGAAGACACCAAGACCATCTCTGTTCACACCATGTGAGAGTTAAAAGAGAACAGAATCGAGTTTATATTTTCATAATCATAGCAAGGAGACAACAGGAGAGAGAGACAGAGAGACAGAGAGAGACAGAGAGAGACAGAGACAGAGACAGAGATAGAGATAGAGATAGAGATAGAGATAACGATTGTGTAAATCCAATAAAATAAACTTCCTGAACTTTGTGTCATCGTCTTTGAGAGAACTCTGAACTAGCACTGGGTTGGAGGGAAAACAAGAGATTTTATCTCAAGGTGGGACTGGAGACAGCTCCACCATGTTTAGAAGCATCTCGAAGCATCTTCATAATGAAAGGTTTCTTGATTAGTAGAGAAAGGTGATGTTTGTATCAGGAGATATGTGGAATTACAAAGCTCGTTTGTGAATAAATTACATCTCTGTGCCAAGTCATGTGATCTTGTCATTCAAACTGGGATTTGAAATAACAATCAGATCAATCCTTTAAAAATGGATGTCTGGTTTTCCCCTCACAAAGCACCACGTTCTGTTATAAACGATCAAATTCTTCATCTTCAGGATGTGCTTTCACATCCAGGCTTCATCTCTTTCTGCGATTCGTTTACTTAAACTTTACATTTATTGAAAATTCCTTTGCGTCCGACTAATCCATCAAATCTGTCACATTGTTTCAAACGTTTCTGCTCTGATCATGTGATCTTATCTGCCAAGGTCAAATCACAGGGTCAAGACCAAAGCAGAATCTAAAGAATAACTTTTCTAAGTTTTATTTTTGTACAAAAAATATATATATATAGATAGATATATATATATATATATATATATATAAAAATTAAAAAACCCTCCATTGAAAGATCTCACCCAAATCGACCACATTATGAACACAATCAGGTTAATTATGGTTTTTATGATCCCAAACCAAAACCCACACCTCATGCCAAACCATAAACAGAGTAACATGATCATAGTGACCAGCAGGTGAGCTCAGTAGGTATTGTGATCGTACCAGAGCGATTCCTCATTTACTCTTTAACAAAGTAAATATCTACAATGATGTTTAACATCAGAACCCTGGACATGTTTCAAACTTAAAACGTTGTGAGGATGAAAATTCAAGGATTTCAAGTGACAGCGGTCGTGGGGTTTAAATCATGATGTTCCGTTTCACATAAAGACGTTAAAATAAATTTACCACTTTGGTGGAGTTTCTTTACTTTGTAAAAGCTCATGTTTTAAATCTTCACCTTTTGTTTCTCAAGGTGAAATCTTTGTTTTCACAAACCATCTGTGACAATGAGAAGGAACAAAACCTTCAGATACATTCATGTTGTTGACGAAGTTAAGTGAACTGTTGTTGGTTTCTCACACAGTTGATTAAACTGTTATGAATGATGAAATGGTAACAGAGAACATGGAAACAACGAATGAAACACCATGGGAGGGAAGATGGTAAATGGAGATACCTGTAAAAGGAATGACATATATCAGATATAGGACACGAGTACAGCAAAAAACAGGAAGGGGAAATGACACGAGGTGACACCAACAGAACATATAGAAACTGAAGAGTGAACGAGCCAATGAGGACCCAGATAGACGAGGTGCATAGTGATATGAAAGAAGATTGGAAGCCCGTTCCCCTTCGGGTGAAATTCACGAAATGGGCGGAGCCAGTTGAGGTCACAAGGGGTGGAGTTGTCCAACCACAAAACTTGCCCAGCTGGGAAGGAGAAGATAAGAGGGATTAGAGTGTGTGAGGGGGTTTACTGGGAGGGAGGAGAAAGAAAAAAAACACCATGAAAAGGATATTATGAAGAGTTTTAAACATGTAAAACAAAAGCTTGGTGTTGGCTTAGTGGTTCGGGTGGCTCACTTGGGATCTTATGGTCCTGAGTTTGTCCTCTTGGCTGCTGAATTAACACCACGTGGGGTTTACTCAGCCAGTCATCTTTCCGAGGTCAGTGAAATGAGTACCAGTGTGCTGGTATAGGGGCACAGCATCAGTGGCATAGTTGTGCCCCAATAAAATGAAAGTGACCCAGCAGCCAAGCTGCTGTATGCAAGAACAAGAAACAGCAAGTAAAACGATGCATGGGAACCTGGAACCAGAATAATGATTGGATGGAACATGCATGATTTTCCCCTGTGTCCCAAGTCGTGTATGGGGGCCATCGAAGGAGCGTTCACGTTGCGGTCCCTGTCAGGCTTCTGCCTGTGAATCCTCCTTCCATGCCACATCCACTCAGCAACGACTAACTTTAAACAAAGCACGAGAGAGTGGAAGATGAATACTCTGTTAAATTCAGACCACAATGTCAGTGAGCTACAATGTTGCAAGCTTGGGTCCTTTTCAGGACCGGCATTGTCTATCATCTCGGCCAACATCTAAGGCCTTTCAGGAGCCAAGCAAAACCTTCTGGCTGACCGATGTGTGAGACACAAATGTGACTTTTTTTTGCTGCAAGAGACCAATCATGGAGTTACAAGTATCCGCCCGAGAATCTGGGGAATGACACTCATAATTGAGAGGCCACATGATCAATGCAGCAGTGCTATCTTCGTTTGAAGTGGAATTGCTGTTGAAAAAATCCTTTCGATCAGAAATTGATAACATAAAAGTCCTCATTATCAATTTGATGGGAATATCTGTAAATGCCATGCACAAGCATCCGAATGAAGAGTTTCACTTCCCTGATGGATTTGTTTGTGGCCCACTGGACGTGGTGATTGGTGACTTCAATAGTCATAGCACCCTGTAGGTTTACACAGAAACGAACGAAGATGGGGAACCAGTGCAAAGCTGGTCAGACACAAATCAGCTCTCCCTCATTCATGACACAAAACTTCCACACTCTTCAAACAGTGGCAGATGGAGATGAAGCAACAACCCAGACCTGGTATTTGTGTCAAACCGTATTGCAAACCAGTGTGAGAAAGTGGTTTTGGATCCAATCCCAAACTCTCAACATCGACCTATTAGGATTAGTCATTGATGTGGTTGCACCCCAGTCAGTCCCTTTTCACCGACACTTCAATTTAAAGAAGGCAAATTGGGAGATATTCACTGCAGATCTTGATGCTTCAATTAAAGATCTACCATCCTCGACTGACAACGACAATGCCTTTGTGGATCTGGTTAAAAGCTCATTTCAGAAAAATATCCCAAGAGGCTGCAGGACTAACTACATCTCAGGACTACCTGATGATGCCAAGGAATCCTACAATGACGACACCATTTGTTTTCAGAATGATCCATTTGGGAATGACACCTTGGAAACTGGAGAGAAGCTTATTAATGCCACATCGGAGGAGCGGATAAATAAGTGGCAAGAGCTGATTGAGTCTTTTCTGCTACTTGACTCACAGGAGCAGAAAAGCCTGGAAAACCATAAGGATGCTCAGAAACGACTTTACAAAACCTTAACCGAAGTATGAAGTCACAGCAGACCAAGATGCCAATCAGCTACTTTTGAATGGTCGAGGGAACTCAGGTTATCTCCCCAGCAGGGCTAAACTCCCGAGGCCAAATGTACTGGACCAGAAAGACCTCAATTTAACAAGGCCCATTACTTTGAATGAACTTCGACTTGGCATCAAGGTGATGAAAAAAACAAAGCAGCTGGACGACATCCTGTGTGAACAAAAGAAACAACAAGGTCCAGGTGCCCTTCAGTGGCAACTACATATGTTCCTGACCTCCAGCAAGTTCCTGAAGCTTTGAAGACAAGCAAAATCGTGGCTATCCTGAAATCCAGGAAAGATCCATTCATCCCCAAAAGCTTCCGGCCCATCTCCCTGCTGTGCCACACATACAAGCTATTTGAGAGACTCCTTTTGAACATGTCGATGTTTTTGAACATGAGAGAGAGAGACTCCTCTTTTTTAAGACTCCTTTTGAACACGCTCCCTTTGTCGATGAACATCTTATTCCACAGCAAGCCGGTTTCTGACCTTGAAAATCTTGCACAGGTCAGCTCCTGAATCTGCCCCAATTCATTGAAGATGACAATGAGGAAGGGCTGATAACTGGCGCTGCTTTTGTCGATCTATCAACAGCGTATGACTGTCAATCACAAGATACTCATGCAGAATCTTTTTCAGCTAACAAAAGATGCCAGACTGATAAATCTCATCCAAAACATGCTGGAGAACAGGCATTTCTTTGTGGACCTGAAAGGCAAACGTAGCACAAGGTGGAGACAGAAGAATGGCCTCCCACAAGGTAGTGTCCTTGCCTCCCTGCTGTTCAATATCTACACAAATGACCAGCCCATGCACCCAGATACAAGGAGTTTCCTGTATGCTGATGACCTCTGCATTGCAACATACAGTGGGGAGAACAAGTATTTGATACACTGCCAATTTTGCAGGTTTTCCCACTGACAAAGCACGTAGAGGTCTGTAATTTTTATCATCGGTACACTTCAACTGTGAAAGACGGAATCGAAAACAAAAATCCTGAAAATCACATTGTATGATTTTTAAATAATTAATTTGCATTTTATTGCATGAATAAAGTATTTGATCACCGACCAACCAGTAAGAATTCCGGCTCTCACAGACCTGTTTGTTTTGTCATTAAGAAGCCCTCCCATTCTCCACTCATTACCTGTATTAACTGCACCTGTTTGAACTCGTTATCTGCATAAAAGACAGCTGTCCACACTCAATCAATCAGACTCCAACCTCTCCACAATGGGCAAGACCAGAGAGTTGTCTAAGGACATCAGGGGCAAAATTGTAGACTTGCACAAGGCTGGAATGGGCAACAGGACAATAGGCAAGCAGCTTGGTGAGAAGGCAACAACTGTTGGCGCAATTATTAGAAAATGGAAGAAGTTCAAGATGACAGTCAATCTCCCTCGGTCTGGGGCTCCATGCAAGATCTCACCTCGTGGAGCCTCAATGATCATGAGAAAGGTGAGGGATCAGCCCAGAACTACACGGCAGGACCTGGTCAATGACCTGAAGAGAGCTGGGACCACAGTATCAAAGAAAACCATAAGTAACACACTACGCCGTCATGGATTAAAATCCTGCAGCACACGCAAGGTCCCTCTGCTCAAGCCAGCGCATGTCCAGGCCCGTCTGAAGTTTGCCAATGACCATCTGGATGATCCAGAGGAGGAATGGGAGAAGGTCATGTGGTCTGATGAGACCAAAATAGAACTTTTTGGTTTAAACTCCACTCGCCGTTTTGGAGGAAGAAGAAGGATGAGTACAACCCCAAGAATACCATCCCAACCGGGAAGCATGGAGGTGGAAACATCATTCTTTGGGGATGCTTTTCTGCAAAGGGGACAGGACAACTGCACCGTATTGAGGGGAGGATGGATGGGGCCATGTATCACGAGATCTTGGCGAACAACCTCCTTCCCTCAACAAGAGCATTGAAGATGGGGCGTGGCTGGGTCTTCCAGCATGACAACGACCCGAAACACACAGCCAGGGCAACTAAGGAGTGGCTCCGTAAGAAGCATCTCAGGGTCCTGGAGTGGCCGAGCCAGTCTCCAGACCTGAATCCAATAGAAAATCTTTGGAGGGAGCTGAAAGTCTGTGTTGCCCAGCAACAGCCCCGAAACCTGAAGGATCTGGAGAAGATCTGTATGGAGGAGTGGGCCAAAATCCCTGCTGCAGTCTGTGCAAACCTGGTTAAGAACTACAGGAAACATCTGATCTCTGTAAGTGCAAATAAAGGTTTCTGTACCAAATATTAAGTTTTGTTTTTCTGATGTATCAAATACTTATTTCATGCAATAAAATGTAAATTAATTATTTAAAAATCATACAATGTGATTTTCAGGATTTTTCTTTTAGATTCTGTCTTTCACAGTTGAAGTGTACCTATGATAAAAATTACAGACCTCTACGTGCTTTGTAAGTGGGAAAACCTGCAAAATCAGTGGTGTATCAAATACTTGTTCTTCCCACTGTCGGTCTGAATCTTTGTCAAAGTGGAAGTCTCTTGCTCATGCCCTTGCTGGACTAACTGATTACTACACAACCAACCATCTGCAGGCCATTCCAGAGAAAACACAAATCAGTGCTTTTCATCTCAAGAACAGGGATAAAAATAAAGAGCGTAATGTCCACTGGTATTGCAGAAGACTTTCTCACATCTCCAAGCCAGTCTACCTCAGAGCAACATTATATCGTACCCTATGCCATTAAAACAAAAGCTGAGGTGGGAGCCAGAAATAACATCCTGAAGAAGCTGGCCAACACAAAATGGGGTACTAGTCCAGTAATTATCAAGGAGCACCGCTCTTGCCATGTGTTATTCGGCAGCTGAGTATGCCTGCCGAGTGTGGAGTCACTCCTCTCATGCCAAGAAGATGGATACAGTCCTAAATACAGTCTGTAGAGCCATCTGTGGATGCCTGAAACCTACACGTGTGGACGACCTGCACCTCCTATGCGGCATTGCTCCACAATCAACCAGAAGACACGTCACCTCCTGTGAAGAACGAGCCAAGTCGGAATTAGACCATAGTCATCCTCTGTACCAACATGAACCAGCCAAAAAGAGGCTCAAATCAAGGAGCAGCTTCCTCCATGATGTCCAGCCCCTGAAAGGAAACACCCCCACTCACAGGATGGAGGCCTGGTCCAACACGAAGCTCGACCTCACAAGTTGTATTTTAACCCAAAAGAGTCCCTGCCACCAGGAGCTCGTTAGCCATGGCTAATCTGGTTATTCCTTCATTGCTTTAGGGTGGGAGTTTGAAGATGTAAGGATGTGATGCAGATGTGGGGTTATGACACAAATGACAATGACCTATGCGACTGTGGAGAAGTCTCCCAAACGATGGAGCACCTCCTCAGCTGTCCTCTACTGTCAAAGCCATGCAGACCAGATGATCTGGAAGCTTTCAACCCACATGCCAGAGCCTGTCTTACAGTCGCTGAAGAAGATGTAGCACCACGAGAAGAAAAATAATAATAAGAAGAAGAAGAAGCAGAACATGCAGAATCCCTTCATGTCATCCATATGTGTTGTATAATTATTAGGAAATTACTGATTTGTACGACAGGACGGTGAAGAGGTAACAGGTGTTTTTAAGATGTCTCACCTGGTTTTGATTCTCAGCCTGACTGTAAACTGCTGCATTGGTGATTTGCAGGAACGGAATTGCATCAGAAAGTGTATCATCCTTCAGAGGGACGTTCACGTGTGTGTTCCATCTGCTTGAATTGGTTGGTGATCATTAAAGATTGTGCTTGGAGGAAGAGCGAGCGAATTATCACCGATAACTCGGTTTTCACAATCCCCCCTGCATCAATCCCTGATATGGACATCAAAGATCACGTGGTGTCCTTTGTTAGGTCATCTCTTCGAGTATGATCTAATAATATGGGTGTCGATGTCCTTCGATCCGTCCGTCCGTCCGTTCACAATGAAGTTGAAGCGGGAGATGTGGTCATTTGTGATCCTGATAGAGGTCAATGAGATGTACACGATTGTATGACTTTCAAGGTCACCGAAGGTCAAGGTCAAGGTCACGAGGCCTTTGAAGTTGCGAAAATGACGATTTTCAAAATCGATCTCCTACATTTCTCAAGCGATCTTGAATTTGATTGTGGCATATGAATGTATGGGACAATATCTAATTTTGGACGGGCCGGATTTTCGAATTTCGCTTTCGTGTCACATGACTTCAAAGTTTGCAAAAACTGCCCTACCTTCAGGAGGCTACATATTCTATACTGGGCATGGTAAAAGTTAGTGAATGGTGTCATTGCATCACAGCTGACCTTGTCTTTCATTTCTCGCAGAGATGACCGTCACTCCCGCACGGGTGAATTTTTAATGTTTGCTTCTGTGTTGATATCAAACGTAATAGTTATTTTTGTGGATTGTGCATCAAATACCAGAATAGTTAACGACCCAATAAACCTTGTTTTGGTTTTCAACTGCTGCAAAGCCTTTTGAGGCTTCATCTGGTGAATATAAAACAGATTATAGGTGTTAAAGGTGAAATAACACAATAAATCTCGACATTGTACGAGGCCTAGTTAAATGAGTAGTGTAAATACAGAAAAGGAATTTTACAGATTATTGGAACAGGTTCATGCACTTTATATAATGTGAAGTGAGGTTTACATCCAGGTACCAGCAAACTCTCAGAAGAGGGGGCGTCATAAACATCCACATAGTCACAAGGACATGAACCGGCTCGACATTCCACATTCATGGAGCTGAAGGATGGGAAACACGAAGTGACATTACATAATGTATTTGATAATTAGCCATTTGAATGTTGAATTTTCCAGCATGAAATTGGAATATGTGGTTTTTTTTTCAGGAAAACTGAATAAAACGTCCGTATTGTTTTAAGGGCAACTGAAGGGGGCAAACATCGGAACGAACATGCAAGACTGGTTCCGTGTCCTTTACTCTTAGCATCTGAAACATGGTGACAGAAGTGACTCAATGCAAGATACCCATCCCATTCAGGAACAGACTTCTACAAACACCACCACACGTGAAAAAGTGAGTAAATAACTGAAGACTGTGCAACGTGCTGTGTGAAACACCACGGGCACAGGTCTTGACCAACATGTCTGCCAACATTCCACCACTGGACGCGATGAAAATTAGTGGTGACTCGAGAAGTAAGAGGGGAAAATTTAGAGCTGAATTTGAGGATTATTTATTGGTAACCGGCCTGAATGAGATGTCAGAGGAAGTACAAGCGGAAACTCAGAAGTGTGATGGGCAGCGAACGTCGTCATGTTTATAAGCACAACTTGAATATCAGAGCCGAGCAGGACAAAGACTTGATGGTTATCCTCGTGGGATTGGACACATACTTTACGCCGGCGAGAAACGTAATTTTTGAACGGTACGTGTTCGGCAGCTGAAAGCAAGAAGAGGGTGAATCAATTGACAATTTTGTTTTGTGCCCAAGAGAGAAAGCTGCATCTTGTGAATATGGCTTAATTAACGATGAGCTGATTAATTAATTTGCCAATGAGGGTACACGCCATCACCTCGTGTGGGAATATTATCTCACTCTAAACATGTCGGGCGGCCGAGCTCACGGACAAGGAGATGAAAACAACGGAGCAGGAAAGGCCATTCATCAAAGTGTTAATGTCACAGCGACACGACAGTACAGCGACACTGGCTGGCTCTCAAAACGCAGCAAAGCAACACGACCACCCTCCCAGTATGTCGACAGACAACCTCACCACGTGCAAATACTGTGACAATGCACACAAACAAGGAAGAGAGCACCGACCAGCCTCTGGTAAGGCATGCAGATCGTGTGGCACGACAAATCACTTTGCAAAAGTGAGATTTAAAAATCATGAGAAGGCCAGCAGCAGAGCAGCGACACACGGTGGAGAATACTGGTTTTGTTGAGGAAGACCACACCAGCGGCAATGTCATTTACACAAACGAGTGCACTGGTGTTGTGAGGTCGAGAGGTAAAACATGGTTTATCACACTACAACTGCATAACAAGTTGTAGCAATGCCAGTTTGACTCTGGGGCAACATGCAACGTAATGAGCCGAAAAGACAAGATGAATCGAGCACCTAAAGCTGACTCTTACCAAGTGACATGAGACTGAAGCTGTATTCAGGCGAGCTGATGAAGTCACTGGGACTTTTCAAAAAAGGGTAACACATGGATGGACACACAAGCTTGAGTTTGAAATTGTGGAGGCCAGTCAAAAACCACTCTGGTGAGGCTCCACATGTGAGCGCTTGGGACTGATGCACTTCACTGTCCCTGCTGAGATTCACAAAATAGAGCACCAGCTGACTGGCCCTTTGACCAAAGAACACGTGATGAGCATGTACAACAATGTTTTCAATGGGCTGAGTCAGTTCCAGAAGAAGTACATTTTGAACTGGACGCCAGTATCTGTCCAATCCAATGTGCTCCACGCAATGAAGTTCACTGTGAAGGCACAGCTGGACAGACATGAAGCAGACGGTCACATTGCCCTTGTGACTGAACCGACAGACTGGACAACCTCGGTGGAATCGAGCCGATTGCAGATGACATCCTCGTTGTTGGCTGCAGGGACACAGATGACAAAGCAGACCGCGACCATGACGCAAAGTTACTGGTGACGATGGACTACTGCAAGCAGGTGAAACTAAGAATTGGCCTGAAGAAACTACAGTTCAAGGTGACAAAGGTCTGTTTCCATGGACACCCACTTTCCTCAAATGGCCTGAAGGGTGATCCCAAAAAGGTGAGGGCCATCCTGGAAATGTCACACCCAGCAGACGTGAAGGCAGTCCAACGTTTCATCGGCTTTGTGAGCTACCTTGCCAAATTCATGCCACACCTCCCTGACGTAAGTGAACCGTTGAGGAGACTGCTGGACAAGGATGCAATGGCTACCATAACACGATGCTGCCATGGAGGAAATGAGACAGCTGGTCACGGTCACCACCATGCCTGCATTAAGGTACTATGACATCTCAATGCCAGTCACCATACAAAATGACTCAAGCCAAAATGGACAAAGGTGCTGTCTCATGCGAGAGGGACAACCAAGTTGGATATGTGTCAAGGGCACTAACGCTGATGGAGAAAAACTACGCACAAATCAAAAAAGAATACCTGAGCATGGTGTTTGCCTGTCAACATTTCCTCCATTACCTGTGTGGCCGAGAAGTGATCACGGCAGAGATGGATCACAAGCCGCTCATTGCCATTTCCTGAAAGCCCCTCCAAAGCGCACCCAAGCAGCTCCAGAGCATGCTGCTCAGGCTCCAGAATGACAGCCTCAGGCTTGTGCACAAGCCTGGAGCCGAGATGCTCATCAGCAACACACTCAGAATGGAAACAGCAGTGGTCAGGATACCCAGTGCGGACCATGACCAACACAGTTTGTAGCATAGAGCAGGAGCAGTACGATGTGGAGCAGATCAATCAGGCATATTACCTGAACATCACTGATCAATGCCTGCTTTAGAACAGACATCACACAGACAGACGAATACATGCAAGCATTAAAAGCTATTGTCTTCACCAGATGGCCTGATCAGAGCAAGGAGGCATCTCTTGCTATTAGAGATTACTAGCTAAGTAGAGATGAAGTCAGTGTGCAGAATAGCATGCTGTTCAAAGGTCAGAGTTATTATACCAAAGCCACTGCGCCCAGAGATGCTGGCACGAATCCACTCCAGCCAAATTGGAGGAGATGCATGCGACAGACAAGCATGTGACACTCTCTACTGACCAAACATGCAGGCAGAGATCATAGACTGTCAGTAAATGTTCTGTATACAATTAATATGCACATGACCAGCAGAAGGAGACAACGATGTCACATAAGTTGCCCACACGACCCTGGCAGATCATCAGTATGGACTAATTAAAGTACACGGGGAAAGATTTCCTCCTGATGGTCGATCACCACTTTGACTTCTGGGAAATTGAGCTGCTCCTCGACCTGAGCGTCTACTGAGACAATAATGCGGTGATGCAAGGCTCAGTTCACACCTCACGATGAACCGGACCGTGGTAATCTCTGACAATGGGCAGCAATTTGCAGGCGAGCAATTCAGATGCTTTACCATCGAATGGAAATTTCAACATCTCACCTCCTCTCCACAATACCCAAAGCCAACGGCAAAGATGAGTCTGCCGTCAATATCGTAAAGAGCCTTTGCAAGAAAGCTGCATATGATAGAAATGACCCCTGGAAGGTCATACTCCAGTGGAGGAATACACAATCGAAGGGTATGGATAGCAGCCCAGTGCAGCGCTTGACATCAAGAAGGCTGAAGACGCCCTTACTTGTGGCCAACAATTTGCTTGAGCCTTGTGTCGTACCAATTGTCTTGGAGAAACTGTGTCAAAAAGTAGATATTCAAGCTCACCCATGACAGGTCAACCAGAGACATACCTGAGCTGAATGTTGGTGAGTACATCCACATGAAATCGCTGCCTGGAGACCGGACAGGTCACTGGAAAGTAGGAACCTGTGTGCAACAGGTAGCCCCGCGCACCTATCTCATGGATGCGAAAGGTGCTCTGTATCACCGCAATCGGGTGGTCCTGAGAGTGGTGGAGTCAGCACCATCTCCCTGTTATGAACAGCCTTTAGATGTGCAGCTCAAGCATCACAAGACCTGATGTAAAATGTGGAGACAAAACGGCCATTGAGCCTGAGGGGTGCAATGCTGACAAATTGGTGCGAGTTAGCACACCAGCTGGGAGGACTTGCAGCACACCCTCAACACCGGCCGAGGTCAAAGAGCCTCCCTCACACAAGAGCTGTTGTCTCCTGAAGTGGAAACAAAGACTGTCACGACCTCCAGACTCAATTTGTGAACTGTAACAGCAAGGACATCTGTTAGTTTGATGTGACTGTTATGATTGAATTATTCAGCTCCTGGCATCGTCCTCCTGTGTTAAAATTTTGCAAGAGGAGCGAGAGTCAAAGTATATCCACATATTCAATAAATAAATAATCTATTTGAATAACTTTGGTTTGTTAAAAAGTGTACTTACCCAGAGGTAACATTTTCCAATGCTTTAATCGTTGTGTTTCCTGTTTACATCTCTTTCCAAAAGGGCAGCAGAATAAATTACATTTAACACAAGATATTAGTTTTTCTCGATTGTTCACACACTGGAACTGGTGCTGTGAACCCAACGAGGAAAACTTTGAGTTCATGTGAAAAAAGAAAGAAAATTTCGTCAAATCTATAAACACATTTCACTTGTTTTCACAAAGATTTCAATTTCATTTAACCCTTTTAAAAACACTTCTTCACACAATTCTCCTCATTCTGCACAATCTTAATCAAGGAAATCTCTTTGTTCACATGGAAAACACTGATATTCAAAATACTAAACTTCAGTTATCGATTAAACACACTCACTCCTCACAGGTGAAACACGAGTTGCTTTCATTATTCAATCAGCAATCAGAGCTTTAACACAAAAAAGGGGATACAGGAGAGCTCTCCTGTGTTGGAGAACAATGACTGACAATATTGTAGAGAGGAGAGAGAAGAGAGGAGAGGGGAGAGGAGAGAGGGGAGAGGGGAGAGGGGAGAGAGAGCAGGAGGAGGACGAGGAAGAGCAAGGAGGGAAAATATCTCAGACGAGATCGGGTCGACTTTGGTTGACCACGTGGTTTGACCCTGAGGGAGGCCGTGCAGAGAGTTTAGCCGAATTTGAGCCGCTTCTGTCATCCGCAAATTCAGAAATGACAATCGGTAAGTAAAAATTGGTGAAATTTACCTCTGCTCTACTATTATTTACTGTGACATACCCAATGGAGTTTTATATATACCCAATAGAGGTGTTTTATAAAAACCCAACAGGGGAGTTTTTTCTCGGCATGGCGGTGGAAGGTGCACGACCACAACCCCCACGACCCCATGTCCCCCTACTCCAAGCAATGGACGAGGCATGTGGGGATATTCCGGCAGAGTCATGTTGGGGGTGGATGCGTCATGTCAGAAAATATTTACCCCACTGCTTGACCAGGGAGAACATTGCTTGTGATGTCGATGAAAATCTCTAGCCTGATCCAGAGCAGAGACAGGACCCTCAATGATTTATTATTTTATTTTTTGTTTGTTTTCCAAAGCATTTTTTTCTTCAGCTTTGGTATTTTGTTCTTTAGATATAATTGAAGTTTTGCATTTGTTTTGATCTTTTACTTTTAGTGGAGCAACTTAGCCTAACAATTGTGCATTTTTTGAGGAAAGCACCAAATTTGCACAATTGTTATGCTATATTTAGCTAAGTTTCCCCACAATTATCTCCCAGTACTAAATATTATTTTTCTCCTGTTTCATTTTTGTTTTATGTTTCCTCCTCCCAACAGTACGATAATTTGGAAAAATAAAATAAAAACAACAAAATAATTCTCACTGTGTTTGTGTGTTCTTTTTACAGTTGAGTTGGCCTGTATACTCTGTAATGATTTGGAACAACGAGCGACTGTATGTAAGTTGTCTGTTACAACTCAGAAAAGAAAAAGCATACCGATACCTAAAGATAATTATCATAGTGGTGCCTTTCCTCTGTGACACCAGTGTGTAATTGGTATTCAGTGAGGTTTATACATTTGATGGTTTGTGTGTATGATTTGGATGCCAAATGTCATTTTGAGGAGCAAAAACAAGGTTTTGAACGCAGTGTTACATTTTAACAGAGATGTCTGAAGTTTCGTAGAAACGGTTGACTGTTTTGTGTTTAGTGTTTATAGTTTTGAGAAATGAGGTATAGCTTCAGGAAATGTGTGTAAACAATCGAGAAAACTGTCGTAATGTTAAAAAAGGAGATGTTGAGGGTGTTAGCTCGTTGAACCACACCGCCTAGTCCTAGTGGGTGGCTATGGCATTGGAATAAGGTGCACATGCACTACATGGCCAAAAGTAAGTGGACACCTGCTCGTCAAACATCTCATTCCAAAATAATGGACATCAACATAAACTTGGTTCCCCCTTTGCTGATATAACAGCCTCCGCTCTTGTGGGAAGGTTTCCACTACATGTTGGAACATTGCTGTGGGGATTTGCTTCCATTCAGCCACAAGAGCATCAGTGAGGTCGAGCAATGATGTTGGGCGATTAGGTCTGGCTCTCAGTCGACGTTCCAATTCATCCCAAAGGTGTTCCATGGGGTTGAGGTCAGGGCTCTGTGCAGGCCAGTCAAGTTCTTCCACACCGATCTCGACAAACCATCTCTGTATGGATCTTGCTTTGTGCACGGGGGCATTGTGGCATTGGCATGCTGAAACAGGAAAGGGCCTTCCCCAAACTGTTGACACAAAGAAAGATGGAAGTACAGAATCGTCTGGAATGCCATTGTATGCTGTCGCGTGAAGACTTCCCTTCACTGGAACGAAGGGGCCGAGCCCGAACATTGAAAAACAGCCCCAGACCATTATTCCTAATCCACCAAACTTTACAGTTGGCACTGCATCCTTTGTCAGGTCAGGTTCGATCTATGACCTGCTACAGGTACCATGTAAACCTGTACTAACCTGTTCCATGGTCGGGTTGTCGGCGACTAAACCGTCTCCCCACCAGGTTTTCTGGTGAGGAGGGTGTTTGGATATGGACACCCAGCAGGATTAAAAACAAAACCTGTCAAAGGGCGGAGGAGCTCCTTGTGAGCCAACGGCCATCCATATCTAGTGCCCAACTGTGTCTGCGGACGTCCTCCTGCAGTTGGGTTACTTCTTATTAGGAGGTTGGTGGCAGGATTTGCACTCCAGCCACCGTAAAACGCTTCATTCCGCAAAACGCAAAACGCAAAAATCTGAAAACCCACTCCGTGGGAGTACTCTCCTGTGCAGCTTCCCTTCGCAGGGCAGCTCACCGGATGATGGGATTGGGGCAAAGCCTTCGGGACCCCCCAATCTTTGATAGGAGGGAAACCACGGGGTAACATCCCTGGGTCAGATTGCGGGAGAGTGTGTCGGAGTGGTGCTGAGGTGTCGTCCACCAGGACGGCGGTCTCCTTGGGTTAACCTGAGGCGGTCCCTTCGGGTGGGTGCCTGGAATGTCCTATCCCTAAGAGAGGATGATCACCTGTCTCTGTTATCATCTGAGCTCAAGCGTTTGGACATCGGGATTGCAGCTCTCTCTGAGGTTCGGAGACCGGATTGCGGCGAGATAATGGTGGGTGGTTACACCTACTATTGGTCTGGTCGCTCTGATGGTTACCATACCCAAGGAGTTGCTGTAGCTGTGTCCAATAAGCTGACCCCAATGATAATTGAGGTAACACCGGTCAACGAGCGTATTATGAGATTAAGGATTCGTCACTCCTTAGGTGTCATTTCCCTGGTCTCTATTTATGCTCCGACTGAGGCGAGTGATCTCACCGTGAAGGACACATTCTACGCCACACTCGAGTCTGTGGTTGATCAGTGCCCTAGACGAGATACACTTCTAGTCTTGGGGGATTTCAATGCATCGACTGGAACTGATAGGGATGGTTATAAGGTGTGTGTTGGTCCCCATGGGTCAGGAACTATGAACCAGAATAGCACTAAGTTCCTTGACTTTGCAAGAAGTCATGGCCTTAGGGTGGCTGGTTCATGGTTTCAGCGCCCGCAAGCTCATCGCTGGACTTGGTATTCCAACGCTGGCGGTGTGGCAAAGGAGATTGACCATGTCCTCATTGACGGTCGTTGGAGGATGATCCAGAACTGCAGGGTCTACCGGAGTGCTCAGTTCCTCAATACTGACCACAGGCTTGTTGTAGCAACTCTAAAGCTGCACCTTAAATCCTGGAGAATGGTACCATCCCAGCCTAGGCTGGATGTTGCCAAGCTCAGGGATGAGGAGAGTAGCTGAGGAGTTTGCGAACAGGCTGAGTGGACACTTGGGGGTCTGGGTGCTTTGGGGGTCCTGAAGAGTTGTGGAGCACCTTCAAGACCACCGTCCTTGATGTTGCCGGTGGATGCCTTGGAGTTCACCGCAGGGCAAAGAAGAATTTTGTCTCTCAACGGACACTGGATACCATTGACCAGAGTCGCAGGGCCAGGCTGAATGGCAGAGCTGAGCTGTTCAGGGAGCTGAGGCGTAAAACTGTACGTGCACTGAGGGTGGACAAGGAGGCCTATGTGCGAGGAATCTGTGAGGGGTAGAGCATCACCTGTGGACAGGTGATTCTCGTCCCGCTTACAGGGGAATTCGCGCATTACGTTCATCCAAGCCCATCCCTCGGAGCACTGCAGTTCGAGCAGAGAGTGGTAGGCTCTTGACAGAGGAGTCTGAAGTGAAGGCCCGCTGGGCCGGTTACTTTGAGCGGTTGTACCAGGCTGATCCCCCAGCTGTCGAGTTGGACGTCAAGGGTGTTACAATCCCTGTTGCTGACCTTCGAATCCTGTGGTCCACCATCGCTTGTGGAAACACGGGCTGCGGTGAACCAGTTGAAACGGGGCAAAGCTCCAGGGATCTGTGGCATCCATGCTGAACTTCTCAAGGCTGGTGGAAATGCTGCACTCGCGTCGTTGCATGCAGTTTTGTGCTCTGCCTGGAACACAGGCATCATCCCAACTGACTGGAAGAGGGGCCTTGTTGTCCCTCTCTGGAAAGGGAAGGGTGATCGCCAAGACTGCAACAACTACCGAGGGGTGACGCTGCTCTCAGTGCCGGGCAAGGTCTTTGCTCGGATAATTCTTGATAGGGTTCGCCACCATCTGCTTGAGCACCAGCGTCCAGAGCAGTCAGGCTTTACACCAAAGAGGTCAACGATTGACCGTATCCTTGCTCTTCGTGTCCTCACTGAACGCAGACGAGAGTTTCGGCAGGGGCTGCTTGCAGCCTATGTTGATCTCTGTAAAGCGTTCGATTCAGTGAATCGGGATGTCCTCTGGAGGATTCTTGGTCTTCGTGGGGTGCCACCGAAACTGATCGATCTGATGTCTGAACTCTACTCTGGTACTGAGAGTGCTGTGAAGTGTGGTGGTACCGCCTCTGACTTATTTCCAGTTGTTACTGGAGTTCGTCAGGGATGTGTACTTGCCCCCACACTTTTCAACACTTGTATGGACTGGATTTTTGGGAGGATGTCGGAGAGATCAAGTTGCGGTGCATCGTTTGGCAATGTCAAGATCTCGGACCTTGATTTTGCAGATGATGCAGTCATCTTTGCGGAGACTTTAGACATCCTCTTGGGGGCCCTCGAGGTGCTGAATGAGGAGTCGGAGCCGTTGGGATTACGGATTTCTTGGGTCAAAACAAAGATCCAGGCTTTCGGTGACATCTTGGATGCTGCTGTCCTGTCTGTGTCTGTTTGTGGTGAGGATGTTGAGGTCGTGGATAGATTCACTTACCTTGGCAGTGATATTCATGTCTCCGCAGGTTGTGAGCCGGAGGTCAATAGACGTCTGGGTCGGGCCTGGGGAGTCATGGATTCACTGGATCATGGGGTGTGGCGCTGCCGGTACCTGTGCGGGAGGACGAAAGTCCGAGTCTTCAGGTCCTTGGTACTTCCAGTCTTGCTCTATGGGTGCGAGACTTGGACTTTGACCAAGGATCTGAGACGGAGACTTAATTCCTTTGGTACCAGGTCTCTTCGGAGAATCCTTGGCTATCGCTGGTCGGATTTTGTGTCCAACGAGCGGTTGCTGAGAGAGACTCGGATGAGATTTGTTACCTGCATAGTCCGTGAGCGTCAGCTGCGGCTGTATGGACATGTGGCTCGTTTTCCTGACGCTGATCCTGCTCACCAGATTCTCTCAGCGAGGGAGTCTCATGAGTGGAGGAGGCCAGTGGGCCGACCACGTGCCTCATGGTTGCAGCAGGTTGACCATCATCTCAAGGAGATGGGGGATGGGCCTGGCATCTGCCTGGGGGATGGCCAGACGGAGGCCCCTGGTGTACCGGCGGAAAGTGGACGCAGCGACGCGCTGTTCTGGCACATGCTCCCATACCTGACCTGACTGCATCCGGGTAGGAAGTGTTCTCCTGGCATCCGCCAAACCCAGATTCGTCCGTTAGACTGTCAGATGGTGAAGCATGATTCATCACTCCAGAGAACGCGTTTCCTCCAAAGATCAATGGCGGTGAGCTTTACACCACTCCAGCCGACGCTTGGCATTGCGCTTGGTGATCTTCGGCTTGTGTGCGGCTGCTCGGCCATGGAAACCCATTTCATGAAGCTCTCGATGAACAGTGTTTGTGCTGATGTTGCTTTTAATCAGTTTGGAACTTGCTTGTGAGTGTTGCAACCGATGACAGACAATTTTTCCACGCTATGCGCTTCAGCACTTTGCAGTCCCATTCTGTGAACTTGTGTGGCCCACCACTTCACGGCTGAGCTGTTGTTGCTGCTTGACGTTTCCACTTCACAAAAAACAGCACTCGCAGTTGACCGGGGCAGCTCCAGCATGGCAGAAATTTGACGAACTGACTTGTTGGAAAGGTGGGATCCGATGATGGTGAAACGTTGAAAGTCACTGAGCTCTTCAGTGCGGCCCATTCTACTGCCAACGTTTGTTTATGGAGATTGCATGTTTGTGTGCTTGATTTTACACACGTCAGCAATGGGTGTGGCTGAAATAGCCAAATCCACTAATTAGAAGGGGTGTCCACATACTTTTGGCCATGTGGTGTATGTAAGTAAGACCACCCCTCAGAGACCACACAGGACTGTTGTTGTTGCAAAACGTGTTTTATGAAGAGCGAAGAAAACGGCAACAAATCTGGCACTGCAAAACAAAAATAGAACAACGGTTTTCAAATGCAACAAAGAACACAGTTGGATCTTCCTACGACATGTCGATCCCATGTCGTTACGTGTCTATCCCATGTCGTTACATGTCTATCCCATGTCGTTACATGTCTATCCCATGTAATTACGTGTCTATCCCATATTATTAGTGGAATCATGTCACCGTTCGTTGCTGCATGAATGTAAATGATAAGGAACGATTCCATATCAAATTAGGAATGAACATGGATAACTCATCGATTAACTAGCGATGAAGATCACTTCAGCTATGTCTCAGTTATATCGTAGACTAGCAGTACTAACGACCAAGCTTGTAGTTAGTAGCGATCTGACCTACCCTCACCTGTCCAGGTATACAATAACTAGAAAAAGACAGATACGAAAGATAACACTGGTTTCTGAGATCGAGAATAATCGAAAACACAAGACGGTCCCCCAACAACAATTTACAGGGAAACAGTTTCTTCCTTTACTACGAACAACTACCATTACGAAGTATCAACAACTTACCACTTGTACACGTGGCCTGGACAGCAACACCCTCAACCTCTGGGACACATCAACACCTGCTCGATCTGGTGTTCCGTTTCTCACTAAATGATTTATCTCTAATCAGGAAACAATCTCTGTGGCGTTCTTTCAAAATATGTTGTTGTTGAATTACGGGATGTTGAGAGATTGTGAGGAAGATGATGATGAGGAAAGTGGGAGGACATGTGGAACATGAGGGAGACGCCATCTTAACAGTCGGAGATTTGTGAACGTTTTGTGGTGGAATAAATGGACTTGTGCCCGGCAATCAATCACATTGTTTAGTGTGTTTAGTGATGTAACAATCTCCTCATTACGTCATCATTTGAGAAAACAATTCATTAATAACTTTTGTTTCCTTTTTACTGAAACAACCATCAACCTGTTTAGTTCATGTCTGTGTTGACTTCACCGGTCGGCCTGGAGCAGGACAAGTTAATTACACCATTCCACTCCAGAGATGCTGTAAAACACGGCAAGGCCCAAAACCATCAAACCAACTCCTATTGTACATTAACATGATGACACCTGTAAACACACATGTGTGGAGGTAAAGAAACAACACCTGAACCTGAACGAACTTCACTCGGTTACAAACCATCGATAAGAACGGATTCCTCACCATCGAGTTGTGAATTCCCCTTGACCATTTACAGCAGCACGGGTCAACAACTTCCTGACGTCATATCCGGTTCGGTAACTATGACAACGACATCGATACAAGAGTGGTGTCTCCCCTGAAACAGGATTTCTGATCTGGTCACACATACACCTGGGCAGTCATACCTGGGCAGTCACCTCGGACCGGAGGATGCCAGGACGTGCAACATGGTTTGCTTGCATTAACACCGGGTCCGAGTCCTTCATTATAAACATCGGAAACAGATTCCACGATGCGGTTTAATTCATGTAGAAGAACATTTGTAAAAGTTTTTTTTTATTTTTACATTTCCAGGTGTCGCCTGTGACACGTGACATCACATTTACTGAAAACGGCGTCCCCACAAGAAACAATGACCTCAGGTGTGTTCCGTGAACAGCTGTTTGATTTGAAGCGCTCAAGCAAGCTCTCCGATGGAACGGAGCACTCGGAACCGCTTAACAACATGGCGGGCTCCACTCAAACAATCTCATAGTGGTAATTCAACTCATGGTGTCTGGGCCGTCGTTTCCAGTTTTACTCGGTCTTCTTGTGACAATTTCCCCAAACTAATAAATTGTGTTTGCAGCGGCTCCAGAGTTCGAGGGAGAGGGAAAGAAAGATAAATAAATTAGTCCCGGTCGCTTAAGGTAGAAATTCGACAAAAACATTTACTGACTGGACAAAAGCACCAAATTTGGTACACAACTTCCTTGGCCAATAAGATCTAATTTTGGAAGGAGCCAAGGTCAAGGTTAAAATGTCAAAAATGACATTTTCTGTATTTCCAGAGAGCATGCCGAGCTCTATCAAAATACTCTGTTACAAATCAGTTAGTCGCCCTCATTTGCATTCTATATGCATCACTAATATCGAAATATATTCAAATCGTATTACCAAATGGCATAAAAAGCTGGTTTTCCCACGTTCGTACCATGGGAATGGTCAGGGCCGTAAAAATCTTGCCAAAACCTTTACCTACTCGATACCAGCAACAAAACTTGCTACACAGCATACTTGGACCATAACCTGCATTTTCATAAGGGGAGCCCAAGTCAAAGTCACCCATGAAGGTCAAGGTCAAGGTCAAAAACGTCAAAAATGACATTACTGTATTTTTGGAAGAAGATGCATCACTGTATCTAAATTCATTGTCACAAATTATGCAATACGTTTCATCAATGTTTTATATACAACGGAAATGGCAAAATATCTTCAAATCACATTACAAACCTGCATAAACCCCCAGTTTTCCCACTTTAGTACCATGTCCTGGATCAATTCTCTCAAGTTAAACGGGCCGGGACCTGATCAAAGTAAGTGACATTGGGTAAAGATGGGTTATTGTACCCCATACAAACAAGGTACGACCCCTGAGATCGGGATGAGTAGTCGAATCTCGGCGACAGTAGGTTCCTCTTCCAGTCCCCTTGCGAGACGCATATGGGAAACCACAAATCGGATCATTCGCCAAATCGAATTTGTCATGGCAAGATTTGTGCCAACGAGCCTTGTTTCGGATGGATCACTCTGCTGTCCAAGAACTACCATACCCCACATTGACAGGAAGCGCAATCATTTCCCGGAACAGCACAACGTTCTGAAGGAAATTGGTGTATGCTGCACCATTTTCATCCCATGAGTTGGAATAGAGGGGACAACGTAATTCCTCTGCAGATAATGACTGGCACATGACACAAAGGTCCCAATCAACCCGGCGCGCGACCTGGAAATAAGAAGAGTTATAATAAAGGAGTCGTCTGTATCTGTACCTGTCGGGACTAAATTAGGATATTGTCAAAATATACATCCAGCAAGCCCTAAATATGCCAACAGGCTGATTTCGTCATCACGTTGGACTCCCCGACACAAAAATGTCGGAATTTTTGAAAAAAAATATAGGAATCAACTTGGTACAATTGAAATTATAGTATATATAACCTACCTGAAATCATTTAAAGTCACACTTTCAAGTAGAATTTAAAAAAATCAAAAGTTGGTTTAAAAATTAGAGCACAAAATTTACACACTATTTGAAATCACCATGCTTGTTATTTATTATGATTGATTCGATTTGTAAATACGCAGAACTGACTTTTCATAAAACATTGCTTCGCCATTAGATTCAATAAAAATCATTCACAAAAATGGTTAAAAGTGGTAAAATCAGCAAATGGAGAAGGTGAAATCATGTCAAACTAGAACGGGCACTCATAGAGCGCATACCTTCGCCGCCACTACTTTTTTTGTTCTTGGTATGAGTGTGGGGAACTGGTTTCATATGAATGGTCTTATGACACAAACCACATATCTATAATGTCATGCCCCCCGAATTTGGGGGCTACGGACTAAACAACAATCAACTCACGTCGTTTTGGCGAGTCTTCACTCGCAAGCTCGGTGAATACAACGTTTCAACAAGAGAAGGTAATCTCGTTTGATGCTGGTTTCATGCAAATCGAATAAGAATTGAGTGAGATGCCGAAAACCGCATATTTTTCAAGGGTGTGACCCCCCCCCCCGACATTTTACGCCAACCGGTGACATGTGTTATGACGTCATTGTGTCACAAGATTGGGCATTAAATTCTGAACATTTTGGTGCTGGGTTCATGTAAAGCGGACAAGAATTGACCGCGTTATGACAAAAACCGCATATTTTCAAGGTCGTGACCCCCCTGACCTTTGACCACTAACCGGTAACAAGAGTATGGGCGTCATTGTGTCATATTGCATATCACAAGATGAGGCGTTGAATTCTGAACATTTTGGCGTTAGTTGCATGCAAATTGAATAAAAATTGACCGTGTTATCGTAAAAAGACGATTTTGACCTTTTCGTGACCTTGACCTTGACCTTTGACCCAAACGATCCCAAAATCTAATCGAATGCTTCCTGGCTAATAACCAATCATCCCACAAAATTTCATGCAATTCGGTTTAATACTTTTTGAGTTATACGAATCACAAGATTACAAATAAATAAATAAATAAAGTACACGCCGACCAAAACATAACCTTTCGCAGAATGCGAAGGTAATAAAGGTCAAGGATAACCTTTATTTGATGGAAGTTTCAACTCTGTGGCATATTTATAGGCCAGGTAATTATAAAAAGACTTCAAAAAAGGTCTCTGCACTGGCACACTCTCTGTGTCGTGGGGGTCACTCCCCTTCTTGCCCTTTTTTTGGCTTCTTGCCCTTCTTTACTACACCCCTCCCCTCCTGCTGAGAATTATCCCCATCATAAAACGTTCATCTACATAAAAAGGCTTATGTTCTGTCTCATCTGATTGAACACAAAATTAAGGCAAGCCTACCCAGCCCTCCTCCTGGTCTTATCATCATCATCGATGACGATTGATCGATCATCTTCCTCCAAGGTCAAACCGGATCAGCAATTGACGATCGATTTTATTCTCCGATCATGTCAAAATTCACTCCACAATATCACACATGATGCCTATTATCTCTCATTTAATTAGTAGTCTGCTTTCTTTGTCATATCAATGAGAACAAATGACTGAAAACAAATTTCCGAGCAGATTACAAATTAAAAACACACTCACTGCCGCCAGTGCCGCCATTTTGTCCGCATTCCAGCGGTTCCTCCGCAACAACAGGAGCATTTTTGGGCGTGGCTCGACACGAAAATTCGAAGGCCGATGAAAGCTGCCAATGAAATTTTTTGTGCTTGGCTCTGTGGTGTAGCGGGCCTGCGGGGGCAGGGCATGATGTGGAGGTGTGGTCGGCGTGATGATGTAGAGGAGTGGTCGGCGTGATCACGTGTGTGTAAGGGATATAGGGAGTGCGCGCCGCCTGGAGGCGTTGTAGTGGTTGCCGTAGTTGCTGTGGCTTGTAGAGTGCATCGAGTACGTAATAAAGGGGAGTTACGGAAACGTACGCTCGCGCTCCCGCTCGTATAACCAGGCCGTGGTTGAACTGTTCTCCCGCTCGTGTCTGCCTTCGAAGCACCACTACCACGACACCACAGGCTCCCCTTTCAGAATTGTTTAGTACATCATATAGAAGCCCTGTACCAAGTTTGGTGCTTTTGTCCAGTCAGTAAATGTTTTTTACCCGAAGCGACTGGACAAGATGGAGAGTCAGAAGGAGGAGCCTCCGACCAAGCTTATACATACACCCCACCATTGTGTGCTCTCAGGAGAGGGTAGGGTGATGTTTTCCACGGCTCACAAGTTTACGAGAAATCAAATTGGCTCGGTTTCGTCGCACATGAAATTGAGATACGATATCTGGGCTCATGCACCCCATTTTCTTCCCCGGACACCTTATTTGGCTTTCCTGGCCGCGGAGGAAAAGGGTGTGTGTCCAAAACTTACCTCATCCTGGAAGGCCCTGGGGTGGTGCTTTGACAAGTGAATGACATGGTTTTCAAGATTCAGATGGGCCCGCATACCTCCTTACAAAAGTCGTCCATGGGGATAGATTGACTCCACTATTGTAGTGTACTGGATAGAAGATGCTCAGCAGGCAGACACGATGCGGAGGGACAGTCGAGCCGGGCTGTGGTGCACAAGTGCGAGCGCGAGCGTACTCTGCCCGTGGCTCTCCTTTATTGCGCGCAACCACACTCACAAGCCGGGCGGCTCCAGTATTACTACCACGCCTCAGGCGGCGCGCACACCTTATATCCCTTGCAGATACGATGACCACTCCGACCACTCCCACACCACCATGCCCTTCCCCGTAGGCCCCGCAGACTCCACCACACTCCTCCCCCCTAAAACTATGATTATTAAATGAGCACCATTATAAGAAGCATAAACAACACGAAGGACTACGGTATAGCAACCATGAAAATAAAATGAAAACAGCGAAGTATAACAGCACACCACATCATATAATGCGTGAAAGCGAGTTAATGGAGCTGCCACGACCAGATTCCGAAGACACAGCACCTCCCAAACTCTGGCGGCGTTACCGATATGAAGCAGCAAGGCGAAAAAACACAGCAGCCCTACCCAGCAGAAACGCCCCCAGGCGGCTCATGCTGACATGGCCCTCGCCGAGGTCGTGGCGATCTTTCGAGCCAACCTCCCCCGGCACCACCAAACGCCTCCGGCCCACTTCCCCCAGGCAGACCCGACATAGATAAACATTCCGAAGCCGGAAGCCCGCTGTCTGGAAGCCGTGGCGCCAGCGGCAGCCTCGATCGACCTTGGCCGGGGGCGCTGAACAGCGCCGCTGGCTGTACGCACTTAATGCTCCAAAACAACCCACGCACCACAATCAGTTGAGACGCCAACGCCCGTCCAAACGGCCTTGAGCGAACACAGAGAGCTGCGCTCGCAACCAGAGGTGGGGGTAACGCCGACCAGGGCACCAGTCTTGGTTCCGAGTCGATCTCCGAGACCCACACGGCAGCTGGACGGTCGCAATTCCCTTTAAACCACACTTTAACTACAGGCTCGTTATAAATCAATAGGAATAACATTTGAACCATTGCAAATTCATTTTCCCGTACAGCGCGTTCTTTGATAAAATCCCAGCACCCGACAAAACAACTACCCGTGGCCTGGGGCAACTGGAGGCCAATAAACCCTCTTTCATTCGCCCCCACCTCTCTCAAAGCCCCCACATCACACTGATCATAATACGAATCCCATCGATTGATCTCCACCAAACACATTCTCACACGGGAACTGCTGGCATTTACCTCAACAACGTTAAACTGCATCACAAGAGCAAGGAAAAACACATATGCAATGAACAGCAACCCACAACCCCCATCACGAGTCCGTCTCTTGGTTGTCGACTCGATGTTGTGACTCGCGACTTCCTTTAACGCCACTGGCTCACCGCAACCTGTTGAAGCTGCTCGAACAACACCGCACCTCGCATCATGCACGCCGCCGACGCGCGAGAGCCCATCGCGAGAGCTGGCACGGCCCTGCTGCTCCCGAACCGCACACCGCCGTTGCAGGCAGCAACGAACGGCCGCTCCCGCCGCATCGACGCGGCTCCCGCCGCCAGAACCTCGCCCTCGGTACCCGACGAAAGCATCGAAGAGAGCATCGGCACACCTGGAGGTACGAACTGGAGATCCAGCCCGAGGTGTGCCGGCCCGTCCCGACCCAAAGGACGGGCCCCCCCCCTCGCACCCCAAACACCGTGAGTAGGGCGCTTCGCCCCCGGTGAAGCACCGAGACGTCGAGCGCTGCAAGCGGCGCAACCGCTTCGCCGGTGTACGTGCACGATGTGCGGGCAGCACGAGTGGACTCAATTCGACACCCGGTCAGTGCCTCGATCACTTCAACCTCCCCTGCCACTGATCTTGCCATCTCCGGATCAATTGGAAGCAGGTCCAACTCTGGCAGCATCTTCCGCTCCGGGTCGCCCTGGCCCATCGCGCTGACCCCCGGACCATCTGCTGTGCCCCGACCATCGAGACCCCGGACATTCTTCAGAGCTCGCGCGAAGTCCCACGCGCGTTCGAGCCGAACCGCGTGTCCTCGTTCTTTAGCCGTGGCTCTGCAGAAATCATTCCCCCGATCTGACGTGCCTCAATAAAACGAACACCGAGCGCGGCCGTTGCCCACTCGACGTGGCCGAAGTCGATTCCGACGAAGGCGGGCACGCGTTCATGCGCCGTACGCCGACCCTCTGCCATGCTCGTGCTGGCGAGACCTTTGGCTCCATAGCTTGGAACCGCATGGGTCATTTGCCGCCCTGCACACGCCGATCCGAAGATCCTCGTCAGCCAACTGTAGTGTACTGGATAGAAGATGCTTAGCAGGCAGACACGATGCGGAGGGACAGTCGAGCCGGGCTGTGGTGCACAAGTGCGAGCGCGAGCGTACTCTGCCCGTGGCTCTCCTTTATTGCGTGCGACCACACTCACAAGCCGGGCGACCACAGCATTCCTACGACGCCTCAGGCGGCGCGCACACCTTATATCCCTTGCAGATACGATGACCACTTTGGACCACTCCCACACCACTATGCCCTTCCCCGTAGGCCCGCAGACTCCACCACAACTATCAGGGGGCAGGAGACTCCTGGGTGGACAGGAAGGGTGCGACAAAAAGTTAGAAGGGGTGGGTGACACTTTTAGACCCAACCAACGTGGGACGACTTCCACTTAGGATAAGGTGCTTTGATGCTTACTGTCCCAAGGGTTCAGTTTTGTTACAAATTGGCACATGCTAAATTGGATGAGAGCGAGCGAGAGTGACTCAATGGTCGGGAAAGGGATTGGTTTGGAAACTAAAATTGTTTGTGGAATTGATGTCTGTTATGTGTAATGAATTGAATTGTTTCAAGAATGAATGCCAGTGAAAACATGGAAGCAGGACATGGCAGAATAGCAACACGATTGCCAACATTACATTGCATTATTTGAAAATTGAATGACAACAGGGGAGGAGATGAGATGTTGGACTGTGTGGGTGAGGAAGATATGTGGGACCGCAGGAATAGATCAAGCTCTAGAGGAGCGGTGACAACGCCCCTCCACCTCCCTCCGGTTCCTGGCAGCTGGTGGTGTCTGGAAATGGAGACCCATTGGATGGGGAGGTCTGGTTAGGCAACTAGCGGTCGAGAAACCTCTGGTGACCCATATGAGGCCGTGATAGCCTGGATGTGTGGAGACCGTCCCGACGGAGCGTACAGCAAAGGAGCTGTTTGGCTGTTTGATGGCCGTGGGCTTGGGACCGAGTGCCTGGGGCCGTAGCGGCAGGAGAAGCCCTGCCTTCCCAGGTTTGGAGGGAGGAGGCCACGCCCTGAGGACGACAGCGGGGATGGATGGCACAGATGGAGGTGAGGGAGGCCATGTGCCGAAGAGAGTGACAGCAAGGACAGAGAGAGGAATAGAGAGGATCAAAGGTGTGTGTGTGTGTGCATGCGTGTGTGTGTGTGTGTGTGTGTATATGTGTGTGTGTGTGTGTGTGTGTGTGTGTGTGTGTGTGTGTGTGTGTGTGTGTGTGTGTGTGTGTGCGTGCTTGGTGAGGGTGCACGTATGGACTGAATGGGCGCTGCCGTACTGTGCAGAGAGTGCTCAGGTTCGCTCCGAGCTGTTCGTGCTGGCTCGGGAGCACCTTCCCTTTGCCACGTGTGCCATGCAGGGATGATGCCATTTTGTTTGACGGGTGCCGCCGCGCCGTACGAACCTTCCCAGCCCCAAATCGACGAGGGCCAGGCTGAGTACCAATGCTTTGAAAGGGGGGTTTATTTTGGTCATTGCCCTTTGTCTGTGTTTGCATGTGTGTGTGCAGGAGGGATCAATCCAAGGAGTTGTAGATTAAATCTGTACATTGTGTCCTTAAAACCTTAATTGTTGTCCTTGTAAATGTTCGTGTGCTGTACAAGAGAATCCATGCCAATGAGCGTGTCCGCCTCCGAGGAAAAAGGACCGGCTCGACCGCCCCAGGAGGTTGGTCGGTGTCAACCGCCTGGCAACCACAAATTTAGGTAGTGGGAATCGAACCCCAGTTCCCCTACAACTGCTGACAGGAGGGGGTTCGAACCTGACCACCTTCAGGACACTTGTTTTGAACGCAGTGTTACATTTTGAAAGAGATTTCTGAAGTTTCACAGGAAACGATGAACTGTTTTGTGTTTTGTGTTTATAGTAAGGAGAAATGAGGTATAGTTTCGGAAATGTGTAGAAACAATTGCGAAATATACCATCAGAGATAGAAATCCCCGCCATTGAATGAAAAAAGGTCATACATATTCCAGATAATGAGGGAGGTAAGTTGGAAACAAGACACCTGTTGGTCATCATCTCGAAAAAGTTCCCCAGGGGTGAGGAACGTAGTAACCAAAAATAATTGAAATCAGATAAGAGTTTTTCCATTTTATTACAAAAAACATTTTTTGAAGATGGCCATGATTGGCCATCTTGGATCCGGCCACGCCCAAAATCAATAGGGTTTTTTCCTTTTCAGGTGGTACATGTGTGACTCAAATTTCAAATCGATGTAGGCGAACAGTTTATGAGTTATTGCACTCACAGCTATAAATGTTGACGCCTTCGGACGGACGGACAGACAGACGACTTAAGAGTGACAACAATATTCCCCTTCCGCCATGCAGACGGAGACAAAAAACATAATTGTTATCTGCACCATGTGTGTTTGCGACCTTCACAACAGATACATTTTAGTCCATTTTGGACCCTTTTACAGTCCTTAGGACCATTAAAACACGTTTGACCCCTCTGACTGCCCAAGGCACAACAGGGATGCAGATCTGCAAAAGTCTCAATATCCCAGTTCCAGAAAACTCACATGAACCAAATGTGAGAACAGGAAGAAAGGAAGTAATGCACATATTTGACCTCATGAAGTCCCATCGAGCGTGAACATAGAAAACAAAGCATTGTGTCTGGATAGAGTACTGAGGTACAAAAAAGAAAAAGAAGGCATTGCCAGTTGAGGTGCATCAGTACCCAGTGATTTTGGCCTAGCTCACAGAAATTAAAGAAAAATGACCAAATACCAAGACCTCAAAAATAGAACCACTGGACCTGTAGCTTGTCTGGGCCCTTAATAATCTTGTGACTAGTTGGTGGCATTCTGACTGGTGGGACTGGAGAAGGTCCACGGAAGGAATTTATGCGATTTTTCCCAATAGTTAACGAAGGCTGACATATTTGACACATGATCGGAGATTATCTCCTGATTTAGCATCCCTACACTGGACTAATGTTGTTACTCAGATTTGGTATTGGCATTTCCCAGCTGGTAGACGTTGAGAGAAAAGATTTTTGAAGGAATTTACTAAGTCCTCATTTTGACATACTTCAAGTCCATGTGACTGGAACAAACTTTGCAATGTATATATATATATATATATATATATATATATATATATATATATATATATATATATATATATATATATACATATATATATATACATATATATATATATACATATATATATATATACATATATATATATACATATATATATATATATATATATATACATATATATATATATATATATATATATATATATATATATATATATATATACATATATACATATATACATATATCTTCTTCTTCTTCTTCTTTCGGCTTCTCCCGTTAGGGGTCGCCACAGCGGATCATCCGTCTGATCCGCATAGTGATTTGGCACATGTTTTATGCCGGATGCCCTTCCTGACGCAACCCTGGTCGCCTCTTACGACACAGGGATCTGGTATACCTATTTTAACCGGGGTATACACCGGCCCAGTATACTGGTACTCATTTCGCCGACCCCGGAAGGATGACCAGTCATGAGTGGAACCTTGCTGCTATTAATTTCAGCTGGATCAGCCCAGCGGTTTGGCCGGAGAAGAAGAAGGACGGACGGATGTAGCTGATGAGATTACCCCTTATCTAGGCATTCCAATTTTCTTACAGATATAGCTAAAAAAATCTGATATTCATTTATCTATGTGGTCCCAGATACCAAACTATAAATTTATATATATATATATATATATATATATATATATATATATATATATATATATATATATATATATATATATGTATTTATTGTATAACGGCACTCAGAGCCAATACAGTTCACACTGAAAACCAACCCCACCCCCCGACTTCACCCCAAACATGAGTAACAGTAAATATCATAATTTCAAACTTACCCTGTGCATTGACAAGCCGCAGATATGATCTTTCCATTGGTGCTAAGAAGTAACCAAACCCGATACGGTGTCTGCCTCTGGGAAGTCTTCCTGAATGTTGGGAATGAGGGCATCGTCTTTCCGATTGCCGCCTCCATTAAATACATCACCAAGTCTGCCATGTTCACACGAGGTAATCCCGCAAGGTTCAATGTTCACAGGTTTGGGTAGAATGTGCCTGTCCACAAACCTTTGGGCCTTGCACGCAGCCTCAGGAGTTTGCAGCAAGGGGAGCTGCAAGCTTAGCTTCTTGAGCAAGTTCAGAAAGTTTTCCAACTGTTTCGTTGTACCGAAGCACGCTCCTTTCTCGCTAGTATGGTTCCAAGTATTTTCGACTTATATTAGGAGCTTTGTGAGCCATTTTAGGGAACAATCCTTCTCGCTCACACGATTATACGTTTGACTGCCCTGATGACCCCCATTGCTTGGTGTTTCTTCTCATGGGTGTCAAACATTCTGGGGCAGATTACGTCATATCAAAAGTTGTGGATTGACTTCATCACACATCATTCTCATTCAAAGGCACTCAAAATTAGCAATTTCTGAATTTTAATCTTTATTGAAGAATTGAAAGACATAATGATGAAACCATGGTTACTGAAACAACTAATCATTGGAATTATGGGTTAACTTGAAGTAAAATGTATTTTAATATTTCAGGAAAGATAAGAAAGTATTCCCGGCTCTCACAGGAAGCACAAGCAAGCATAATAAGTGCAAACGACTATTCTATGATATAAATGAGACCGTGTTTTGAGGCCGAAACAAAACACTGACATGAAGCAACAGCTCTCACCACACATCACCCAAGGAGTCCACACCTGACCCACACCACAGGCTGGTTCATGACAAGGCATGAGGACCAAATGGAAGGGGTATGTAAAAGATCTCACGTGGTTCCGTTTTAAAAATTATTTAATCTCATTCTGGGCTGTTCTATACTGACTTGATGAACCTTCATGGAAACCAAACCTCGTAACGAGTTCTCCTGGGTGGATTCAAATTCAACAATAAACACAGAAAAATAATTATTTTAAATTTCTTCTCATGTGAACAAGGACCAAGTACAACAAAAAGGTTTTCCTAATTTCGATCTGTTCCTTCACTTGTGTACACACATCACGCAACCTTCCTAAAGCTGTGCCTTCCCACACCTGCGTTTTTCACAATTTGAAATCATCCTAATCATCAAAAGTTCTGTATCTATGAGGATGACAAACTGTGAGCCATGGAAATCTCCCCACAAATCTGATCCGAATATGGGATTAATGGGAACGAGCGGTGGGGTTTGTACCCTGAGAATCACATCCAGAGATGGGATTTCATTGTGTACGTAATTGGGGATTTTACAGCCTGGATGTCATGGAGAGTACAAGGGTGATGGTGAGAAATCATTTTCATCAAAATCAAACTCATAATGCACAATAAACCACCTTAAAAGCCTTGCAATATTGATACCTGTGATAATGTAATCAAAGTTAATCAAAATCAAGTGAATATGTTGAACAATTGTCATAACAGGATTAAATGTAAGAAATCAATTATTGTTTTTGTGATTATAGTAAATCCCACTACAAGTATGTGTTGTTCTCCCAGTCTGTGTATTGTGCGTGAATGTGGGTGGAGTCATATATGTGGGTGTGGTAAAGGTAATGTGGGTGTGGTCAGAGCAATGTGGGTGGAGTGTAAATGGTGGGCATGGTAAAGGTAATGTGGGTGTGGTCAGAGCAATGTGGGTGGAGTGTAAATGGTGGGCGTGGTAAAGGTAATGTGGGTGTGGTCAGAGCAATGTGGGTGGAGTGTAAATGTGAGCGTGGCATTGTGTGATGGTGAAGACTGCAGTGCATGCAGGTTGAAGTGAAGAAGAAGATGCAGGAAGGGTTTCAGTGAGGATGACGTTGGTTCAAGAGATGAGAGAGAGTCTGGTTTTCTGCAAGACACGAAGAGAAAGGAGAAAAATAAATTAAAATGGGTACAAACTGAAACAGAGTGTGAATCGCAATAAAATAATAAATAAATAAATATGAATTAAAAATAGCTTTAAGGCCCTGTCACACCTTTACGTTTTAGCCAGCGTATGCCGACGTATGAAAAATTTGGCGAATACGCTGGCACACGTCGAAAACGTTATGGGTACGTTCTGTATACGTTAAGAGCACGCTGAAAAATACTGCCATACGTCGTAGTACGCTGGCTTTAAACGTTGTACTTTTGGATTGTCCTCAAATTTTTTCATGCTTGAAATTTTAGGACGTATGCCGGCGTATGACTCACACGTTCCGCTACACTGGCCATAAGTTGTCGGCACGTCATGCGATCGTTGACACACGTCGACACATGTTACTTGTAAGTTACTCATAAGTCGAAACACGTCGAGGTAATGTTTAGCACACCCTAAACTTATTTCTAACCTATGAGTAGCGTTTTGTAAGCACGCAACACGAACGTTGTTCACACTTCGCAACAAGTTACTTGAAAGTTCCTCATACGTCGAAACACGTCAAAGTAATGTTTAGGGTACCCGTGACTTATTTATAACCTATGAGTAACGTGCTTGAGAATTATTTGTAAAGCATGTCCTACGCACAAATACGTATTTGACGTCTTCAGGACGACCGTAGAACTTACTGAACGCATTTCTAACTTACAGATACCGTATAATGGCGTATTGGCAGCGATTAGGGGAATTGGTATGTAAAAAGGGGCTTCGCAGGAGGAACCCGTCTTTTTTTTAGACTTCGTGGTGAGTACATGTCCATGTCATTCCGAGAGGTGGAGGATACGGCAACGCTGAGACGACAATACCTAACTGTCCTCGAACATCAACATGACCTCATCGAGTTGACACTGCACCAGTTGCGTGCCAATAGAGCCGGGAGAAGAAGACGTGAACGGAGGAGAAGGAACTGGGTCAGACCATGGATCGGGAGGCGACGCCATTACGGCATATATGACCAGCTCATGGTGGAACTCCGGAACGAGGACCATGCATCCTTCATCAACTTCCTGCGAATGCCCCCAGTGATGTTCGACGAGCTGAAAGCCAGAGTGGGTCCAAGGATAACCAAGCAGTACACCTTCTACAGGGATCCGCTTGAGCCTGGCATGAGGCTGGCACTGAGCCTGCTGCTGTTGGTGCCGTGACTGCAGTGCTGTGGAAGCGATTGAGCTCGTTCAATGGAAATGATTTCAATTGCCGAGCACAAGCGTCCAAAAACAATAGGCGAGTGACAGCCATTTATTAAAAGTGAAGTTGCAGCCTATGAATAGAAAACCTCATGTAATCGTCGACGATACGCTGCCACGCTATGCATACGTTAGACTATCGTTGGGCATAGGTTGTGGATGCCTAAAACACGCTAATCAATCGTTGGTATAACTTATCTATAAGTTATCGAAGCATTCTGTGTTCATTACTAGTAGATTATGCATTTGTCAAAGTCGTTTTGAATACTTTAAAAACTGAAACAAAAAAAATTCATCGTGGGAATGAGAAAAAAAAAACATTATCCGAAAAGAACATCTAACAATGGTGCAAAGTAGTCTCCTATTCGTGGACGCAATGAGGATCCATCATCACCCACACCCTCCCAATCACGCTCATCTACTACTACTGACATGGACCTACTACTACTACTACTACTACTACTACCAATACTACAACAACTACTACTACTGACACGCTCAGCTAATACTACGACTTCTGATACTACTGACATTGACATCTACTCAACATGGAGTCTGGAACACTGACGGGTTCCTCTTGTGAAGCCCATTTGTATATACCAATTCCCCTAAACGCTGCCAAATCGCCATTATACGGTAGATGCAAGTTAGAAACACGTTCAGTAAGTTCTGTGGTCGTCCGGAAGACGTCAATCAAATTTGTCTCCATACGACAATGTGCATTTGAGATACATTACATATAGGTTCAAAGCACGCTACTCAAAGGTTAAAAATTAAGTTTCGGGTATGCTAAACATTACCTCGACGTGTTTCGACTTATGAGTAACTTACAAGTAACGTGTGTCCGACGTGTGTAAACGATCACGGAGCGTGCAGAGAACTTATGCCAGCGTATGCGGAACGTGTGAACCATACGTCGAGTACGTCGTAAAATTTTCAGCATGCTTGAAATTTCACGACGTACTAGACGTACCACGTAATATGCCAGCGTACTTCATTGTTTTTCAGCGTGCTCCTAACGTATACACAACTTACCCATACCGTATTCGACGTGTGGCAGCGTTTTAGACACATTTTTCATCGGTCGGCATACGCTGGCTAAATCGTCAAGGTGCGACAGGGGCTTTAGGAAGGTGTTAAAGCAATATATTCGTCAATCACAAGCCAAACAACATCCGATTATTAAGGAATTTTACTGAAATAAACAGAACATAAAGAGAACGCATGGTGATCAGACACCAAGCCTCACTTCATGTCTTCCTCACCAGGTTCAGCTCATTCCAGGAGACGATCAACGGCCCTCAAGAGACGCATGAGATCCTGACAAGTCAGTGGAGCCACTTCTCTGATCACTACTTGGAACATTTCTGGAGCCTGTTTGTGGAATAAACAAGAAAGGAGGAGGAGAGGGTGAGGAGGTGGATGAGATTTTGAGATGATGTGGGACGAAGTTAAAAGCAAAGCCATCACCTGAATCCAAAACCATGATCTTTTCTACCCTCGTTAACCCCCACACCAAGGCCTCATACTTCCAAATTTCCAGTTTTTCCTTCCTGAGAGTTGCCTTCTGTTTCCATCTTGTCCACGCCATGTGTCTTTTCTTGTCCCACAATCCTCCCCACACCCATTGTTTGGTGAAGTCACCCTCTATTTTGTCCTTCAACTCTGCTGTTGGTGTCCGCCCACCCCCCCCCCCCCCGCTACTGTCCATTTTGTGCCCTGTTACATCTTGATCCATTCAGTGTTCAAACTTCTCCATGAGCCTCGACTCTGGATAAAAAAAATCTCCTTAATCCAATTTAGTTATGCACTGCACAGATCAACTCGGGGTGGAAGTTCCAAGCTCTGTGCAAACTCATCTTCTTGATCGTGTATTTAACTTGGAGTAGTCAGGTACCAATCACATCTGTCAACAACCTGATGTGTTACAAATGGAGAATTAATTAATTAGATTCTCTCTCCAGTGGAAAGTTACAATTTGGAAAAAGATTCCAATCAGTAAG
>NC_140961.1:34687214-34711944 GCF_056783735.1 Eptatretus burgeri
GGACCCCATCCAATGCAAGGAAGTCATGTTGCACGTCCCGGCATCCTCTGGTCTGAGGTGACTGCCCAGGTGTGTGTGTGTGTGTGTGTGTGTGTGTGTGTGTGTGTGTGTGTGTGTGTGTGTGTGTGTGTGTGTGTGTGTGTGTGTGTGTGTGTGTGTGTGTGTGTGTGTGTGTGTGAGACTGGATCAGAAATCCTGTTTCAGGGGAGACCTCACTGATGCTCTTGTGGCGAATGGAAGCAAATCCCCACAGCAATGTTCCAACATGTAGTGGAAAACCTTCCCACAAGAGCGGAGGCTGTTTTATCAGCTAAGGGGAAACCAAGTTTATGTTAATGCCAATTATTTTGGAATGAGATGTTTGACGAGCAGGTGTCCACTTACTTTTGGCCATGTAGTGCATGGCCACCTTATTCCAATGCCATAGCCATCCACGAGGACTAGGCGGTGTGGTTCAACGAGCTAACACCCTCAACATCTCCTTTTTTAACATTACGACAGTTTTCTCGATTGTTTACACACATTTCCTGAAGCAACACCTCATTTCTCAAAACTATAAACACAAAACAGTGAATCGGAAACTGGAAAACTTCAGAAATCTCTATCAAAATGTAACACTGTGTTCAAAACTCTGTTTTTTTTCCCCCCAAAATGTCATTTTGCATCCAAATCACACACAAACCATCAAATGAATAAACCTCACTGAATACCAATTACACACTGGTGTCACAGAGGAAAGGCACCATTATGATAATTATCTTTAGGTATCGGTATGCTTTTCCTTTTTCTGTGTTTTGTAACAGACAACTTACATACAGTCGCTCGTTGTTCCAAATCATGACAGAGTATACAGGCCAACTCAAATGTAAAAAGAACACACAAACAGTGAGAATGATTTTATTTTATTTTTCAAATTATTATACTGTTGGGAGGAGGAAACGTAAAACAAAATGAAACAGAGAAAAATAATATACAGTACTGGGAGATAAGTAAAAGATCAAAACAAATGCTAAACTTCAATTATTTATCTCAAGAAAAAATACTAAAGCTGAAGAAAAAAATGCTTAAGAAAACAAACAAACAAAAAATAGAATAATAAATCATTGAGGGTCCTGTCTGCTCTGGATCAGGCCAGAGATTTTCATCGACATCACAAGCAATGTTCTCCCTGGTCAAGCAGTGGGGGGGAAATATTTTCTGACATGACGCATCCACCCCCAACATGACTCTGCCGGAATATCCCCACATGCCTCCTCCATTGCTTGGAGTAGGGGGACATGGGGTCGTGGGGGTTGTGGTCGTGCACCTTCCACCGCCATGCCGAGAAAAACTCCCCTGTTGGGTTTTTATAAAACACCTCTATTGGGTATATATAAAACTCCATTGGGTATGTCACAGTAAATAATAGTAGAGTTGAGGTAGATTTCACCAATTTTTACTCACCGATTGTCATTTCTGAATTTCCGGATGACAGAAGCAACAGTGAAGCGGCTCAAATTCGGCTAAACTCTCTCCACGGCCTCCCTCAGGGTCAAACCACGTGGTCAACCAAAGTCGACCCGATCTCGTCTGAGATATTTTTCCTCCTTGCTCTTCCTCGTCCTCTCTCTGTCCTCTCTCTCCACTCTCTCTCCACTCTCTCTCCACTCTCTCTCCACTCTCTCTCCACTCTCTCCCTCACAACAATGTTGTCAGTCATTGTTCTCCAACACAGGAGAGCTCTCCTGTATCCCTTTTTTGTGTTAAAGCTCTGATTGCTGATTGAATAATGAAAGCAACTCGTGTTTCACCTGTGAGGAGTGAGTGTGTTTAATTGATAACTGAAGTTTAGTATTTTGAATATCAGTGTTTTCCATGTGAACAAAGAGATTTCCTTGATGAAGATTGTGCAGAATGAGGAGAATTGTGTGAAGAAGTGTTTTTAAAAGGGTTAAATGAGATTGAAATCTTTGTGAAAACAAGTGAAATGTGTTTGTAGATTTGAAGAAATTTTCTTTCTTTTTTCACATTGACTCAAAGTTTTCCTCATTGGGATCATAGCACCAGTTCCAGTGTGTGAACAATCGAGAAAAACTAATATCTTGTGTTAAATGCAATTTATTCTGCTGCCCTTTTGGAAAGAGATGTAAACAGGAAACACAACAATTAAAGCATTGGAAAATGTTACCTCTGGGTAAGTACACTTTTTAACAAACCAAAGTTATTCAAATACATTATTTATTTATTCATTATATGGATATACTTTGACTCTCGCTCCTCCAGCAAAATTATAACATAGGAGGATTGTGCCAGGAGCTGAATAATTCAATCATAACGGTCACATCAAACTAACATGTCCTTGCTCTTACAGTTCACAAATTGAGTCTGGAGGTCGTGACAGTCTTTGTTTCCACTTCGGGAGACAACAGCTCCTGTGTGAGAGAGGCTCTTTGACCTCGGCCGGTGTTGAGGGTGTGCTGCAAGTCCTCCCAGCTGGTGTGCTAACTCTCACCAATTTCTCAGCATTGCACCCCTCAGGCTCAATGGCCGTTTTATCTCCACATTTTACATCAGGTCTTGTGATGCTTGAGCTGCGCATCTCAGGGCTGTTCATAACAGGGAGGTGGTGCTGACTCTGCCACTCTCAGGACCACCCCATTGCGGTGATACAGGCACCTTTCACATCCACGAGATAGGAGCGCGCGGCAACCTTTTGCACACAGGTTCCTACTTTCCAGTGACCTGTCCGGTCTCCAGGCAGCGATTTCATACGGATGTACTCTCCAACATTCAGCTCAGGTATATCTCTGGTTGACCCGTCAAAGGTGAGCTTGAATATTTGTTTTTTTCACGCAGTTTCTCCAAGACATCTGGAATGACACAAGGTTAAAGTAACTTGTTGGCCACAAGTAAGGACGTCTTCAGCCTTCTTGACATCAAGCTCTGCACTGGGCTGCTATCCATACCCTTCGATTGTATATTCCTCCACTGGAGTATGACCTTCCAGGGGTCATTTCTATCACATGTAGCTTTCTTCAAAAGGCTCGTTATGATATTGACAGCAGACTCATCTTTGCCGTTGGCTTTTGGGTATTGTGGAGAGGAGGTGAGATGTTGAAATTTCCATTCGATGGTAAAGCATCTGAATTGCTCGCCTGCAAATTGCTGCCCATTGTCAGAGATTACCACGGTCCGGTTCATCGTGAGGTGCGAACTGCGCCTTGCATTGCCGCATTATTGTCTCAGCAGACAGGTCGAGGAGCAGCTCAATTTCCCAGAATTCAAAGTAGTGATCGACCATCAGGAGGAAGTCTTTCCCCATGGACTTAAATTTGTCTATAATGATTATCTGCCAGGGCCGTGTGGGCAACCTATGTGATGTCATCGTCTCCTTCTGCTTGTCATGTGCATATTCATTGCATACTGAACATTTACTGACAGTCTATGATCTCTGCCTGCATGTTTGGTCAGAAGAGAGTGTCACATGCTTGTCTGCAGCATGCATCTCCTCCAATATGGCTGTAGTGGATTTATGCCAGCATCTCTGGGCGCAGTGGCTTTGCTATAATAACTCTGACCTTTGAACAGCATGCTATTCTGCACACTGACTTCATCTCCACTTAGCTAGTAATCTCTAATAGCAAGAGATGCCTCCTTGCTCTGGTCAGGCCATCTGGCAAAGACAATAGCTTTTAATGCTTGCATGGATTCGTCTGTCTGTGTGATGTCTGTTCTGAAGCAGGCATTGATCAGTGATGTTCAGGTAATATGCCTGATTGATCTGCTCCACATCGTACTGCTCCTGCTCTATGCTACAAACTGTGTGTCGTTTATGGTCCGCACTGGGTATCCTGACCACTGCTGTTTCCATTCTGAGTGTGTTGCTGATGAGCATCTCGGCTCCAGGCTTGTGCACAACTCTGAGGCTGTCATTCTGGAGCCTGAGCAGCATGCTCTGGAGCTGCTTGGGTGCACTTTGGAGGGGCTTTCAGGAAATGGCAATGAGCGGCTTGTGATCCATCTCTGCCGTGATCACTTCTCGGCCACACAGGTAATGGTGGAAACGTTGACAGGCAAACACCATGCTCAGGTATTCTTTTTTGTTTTGTGCGTAGTTTTTCTCCATCAGCGTTAGTGGCCTTGTGGCATATGCAACTGGTTGTCCCTCTTACATGAGGCAGCACCTTGGTCCATTGTGGCTTGAGTCATTTTGGATGGTGACTGGCATTGAGATGTCATAGTACCTTAATGCAGGCATTGTGGTGACTCTGACCAGGTGTCTTAGTTCCTGCTTGGCAGCATCATGTTTTGCTGGCCAATGCATCCTTGTCCAGCAGTCTCCTCAACGGCTCACAAACCTCAGAGAGGAGTGGCATGAATTTGGCAAGGTTGCTCACAAAGCCAATGAAACGTTGGACCGCCTTCACATCTGCTTGGTGTGATATTTCCAGGATGGCCCTCACCTTTTTGGGATCAGCCTTCAGGCCATTTGAGGACAGTTTGTGTCCATGGAAACAGACCTTTGTCACCTTGAACTGCAGCTTCTTCAGACCAAGTCTTGGTTTCACCTGCTTGCAGTAGTCCATCGTCACCAGTAACTTTGCATCATGGTCGCGGTCTGCTTCGTCATCTGTGTCCCCACAGCCAACAATGAGGATGTCATATGCAATCGGCTCTATTCCAGCGAGGTTAGTCAATAGTTTGTGCTGTTTGTGTTGATACACCTCGTGCTACCGAGACTCCAAAAGGCAATTTGAGCCACCGTTTCCTGCCCCAGGGGGTCCAAAATGTTGTCATGTAACTGCTTTCCTCATCGATCTTGCATTGCAAAAAGGCGTTGTACATGTCCACAAGTGTGAAGACCCAGGCCTTTGGTAGTTTGTATAAGACATTTTCGAGTGTTGGCAGGATGTAGTGAGATCTTCGCATTGCTTGGTTTGACAGACCTTGGATCTTTGCAGATTCACAGCTTCTCAGGCTTGTTCACAATGACCATGTTACTTATCCAGTCTGTCGGTTTGGTCACAAGGGCAATGTGACCATCTGCTTCATGTCTGTCCAGCTGTGCCTTCACAGCAAACTTCATGGCTACGGGCACACTGGACTGGACGGATACTGATGTCCAGTTCAAAATGTACTTCATTTGGAACTGACTCAGCCCATTGAAAACATCATTGTACATGCTTATCAGCTGTTGTTTGGTGAAAGGGCCAGTCAGCTGGTGCTCTATTTTGTGAAGCTCACCAGGAACAGTGTTGTGCATCAGTCCCAAGCGCTTACATGTGGAACCTCGCAATAGGGGTTTTTCACTGCCCTCCACAATTTCAAACTCAAGATTGTGTGTCCGTCCACATCTTGCACTTTTCTTTGAAAAGTCCCAGTGACTTCATCAGCTCGCCTGAATACAGCTTCAGTCTCATGTCACTTGGTAAGAGTCGGCTTTTGGTGCTCAATTCATCTTGGCTTTTCGGCTCATTACGTCGCATGTTGCCCCAGAGTCAAACTGGCATTGCTACAATTTGTTATGCAGTTGTAGTGTGACAAACCATGTTTTACCTCTCGACCTCACAACACCAGTGCACTCGTTTGTGTAAATGACATTGCCGCTGGTGTGGTCTTCCTCAACAAAATCAGTATTCTCCACCGTGTGTCGCTGCTCTGCTGCTGGCCTTCTCATGATTTTTAAAACTCACTTTTGCAAAGTGATTTGTCGTGCCACATGATCTGCATGCCTTACCAGAGGCTGGTCGGTGCTCTCTTCCTTGTTTGTGTGCATTGTCACAGTATTTACAGGTGGTGAGGTTGTCTGTCGACATACGGGGAGGGTGGTCGTGTTGCTTTGTTGTGTTTGGAGAGCCAGCCAGTCTTGCTGTCCTGTTGTGTCGCTGTGACATTAACACTTTGATGAATGGCCTTTCCTGCTCCGTTGTTTTCATCTGCCGCCCGACATGTGTCGATGGTCGTATTTAGAGTGAGATAACGTTCCCTCAGGAGGCGATGGCATGTATTCTCATTGGCGACGTCGATAACTATTTCTTTTCTCTTATCAGCTCATTATTCAATAAGCCATTATCACAAGATGCAGCTTTTTCTCTTCGGCACGTAACAAAATTGACAATTGATTCGCCTTCTTCTCGCTTTCAGCTGCCGAACACGTACCATTCAAAAATCACGTTTCTCGCCGGCGTAAAGCGTGTGTCCAATGCCACGAGGATAACCATCAAGTCTTTCTGCTGCTCGGCTCTGATATTCAAGTTCCCATCGTGTACAGTCTTTTTGGCTGCTGGTTGCATCATTGGTTCGGGGCACGGCTATGCCACTGATGCAGTGCCCCGATGACCAGTACACTGGTGCTCATTTCGCAGACCTCGGAAGGATTGCAAGCTGTGTCAACCCCCCTGGTGTTAATTCAGCAGACAACAGGGCTCGAACTCAGGACCCAGGGATCCCAAGCCACCACCCGAACCGCTCAGCTAATGCCAGGCTTTATATTATATTGTTGCGAATTCTGGCCCGTCCGGCGTGCGATCGGCCACGTGGCTCGAATGGCGACCGCGTCGCCCACCGGAACGGACAATTCAGTCGTGACCCTCTTGGAACTACCGCCAAGGAGCTCGTCACGGGTAGGGGTTTAACCTCACCACAACCCAGTCCGCATTCTACACGCGCGAAATAGGGTGAATCGCCGAATGTCGAAATACCTAAGTACCCACGCGGATAACCTACCGAGGGGTTGTACCACACCGCGGGTCGGCTTCGGACACGAACCGCTTAAGCGGCTCGTTCCGTACTAAGGGGGATAACCGAGCGGAGTTATCGCCAACCTCGACGGTTCAGATTATTTATTGGGTGTCTAAACCTACTCCCAATCCCATCCATGATGCAAGATGGAACTTTCAAACAAAGGAATGGACGTAACAAAACGGGTAAAAATTTGAGAAGCACATTTAATTCGCACGCAGACAAGCACGTATTTTACAATCACAGTAATACAAAAACAATGCACGTATACAGTCAAAGCAAGAACACAACTCAGAGTTACAACCGACTAAAGCAATGTACAAGCACTTATTCAGTTTCTACTTGACAGACAAGGCGCCACAGCATGCATACAAAAATAAAGAAAAGAAGAACCTCCCTTGGTGGCCGTCGAGTCCTCCCACGACCGTCGGCGTGGTCGCGCCTGGCTCCGACTCCTCTCGCGGTCTGCGAGCCCTCTCCGGCACTCCTCGTCCGGGCGCGCAGGTCCACCACACAACCGGTGCTGCCGCATCTCCCGTCTGTGCCTCCGTGTACAGGCCGCTCGCCAAGCCGCAAGTGCAGGACCGAGACGAGAGGGACTCAGGAGAAAGGGCCTCAGCCTCCAAAGGACTCGTGTAAAGGATAGGACCCTGACTCTGACTACTACTCAGGAACTTAACGTGAGTGAACAGGATTTGACCCCAGGACACAGCTCAGGAACTCAACGTGGAAAAGATCACTCGGACGACAAAAGGTCAGGAACTCTTGAAGGTCCTTCCTGTCCGCCCTTTTGTAGCGCGGGGCTCCGCCCCGTCGCTTCACCCCGTTTCTGGCCCTGCCTCTCTCGCTTTACCTCCACCCCGCCCCGTGCGGGGGACGGGGGGAGTCCATTCTGGCTGAGGGCCAAGGAAATTATTCCCCCAAAACGAGGCCCCCCTTCACATGACCTTTGACTCCCGGCTCGGATCACACCTCCCCCCACCCCGAGCACGGGGAAATTGGGCGGGAATCCGAGCGCGGGAGAAACAGGTGGGAGACCTCCCCCCAGGCCCCCGCAATAACCTTCAGTGCAGCAATCCTGCGTCCCTCACCCGTCCCGCGGAGATCGTTGCTGCGTGCTCCGTGCAGGACGGCGTTCGTAGGGCGGGAAGTGGCAAAGACTGTGGTGGGGAATGTGGTGAAGGTGGCGTTGTGGTGTGGATGGCGTGGTTGTTGAGATGCGGTTGTAGAGATGTTGGTTGTTCCAAAATAACGACAGCAAAATAAAAATGGCTAACTCAAAGCGTCGCAGCCCGGATGAATCTCACATATGCCCTCTAAACAACTGGTGTGGGCTAACTGCACATGAACTTATCGATATATCTCATCTGAGGACCTTTCTGGTGGAGTGCAAATTTCCACAGCCGCAACACTACCCCCTCCCCTTTTTACAGACTCATCCCGAGTCGTCAAATTTTCGTGTGCCATCATGTGTAGTTCTCTCCTAATACGTTTTACCTTCGGATCTCTGAGTGCGACATTCAGTGTATTCGTGTCCCCAAAATAAATAACCTAAGGGCTGAGTAACTAACTACCAAACACACTCATCCAGACGACTTAAATAAAATGCCGGCGCTAAGACTGACATGCCGGGGGCGCACTCATATTTACAGTACAACTTATCCTTATAAATTTTACACTAAACCATGGCCCAGGATCTATGGACTCTGTGGGAAAGAAAGGCACATAGCCATGTCATTGTCAGAATTTCAGGGTGAGCGCTCCTCAGCCGAAGGTCGGATGTCTTCGGGGCCTGTTCAAAAGGCCCCGGTGTCTATCACAAAAACCTTTTCATGTCTTCAGCTGCTGAAGGCAACTCACCCTATCCCGGCGGCTATGCGCCATCCCACAGGCCATTCTTTCAAGCAGGGAGCCAGGCTGCTCGCACGCAGTCTCTGGCTCGTGAAACAATGCAGGGAACAAAAAAAAAACGGTGCACGGGCCGCCATTGCAGTCCCGTGTTGTAGCTGCCAACAGGGCAGTCCTTGCAACTTGTGCGATGATCCTGGCGCACATGGTAATGAACAGGGGGGGGGGGGCAATGCAAAACAGAACCGGGGCAAAAATGATGAGGGCAGCAGGTATGGCATAGCAAAGGTGGGCAGGCAAACACAGCCTGCAGAACAAGGCCATTGCAGGCAAACGCAGCCGGCAGACGATCCGACCGGCACAGGCCTTGTTGCAAACAACAGCCAGCAGATGAAGTTGGCCGGCCTCTTGCCGTGCAGTGCAGGTTGGTGGAGGGAGTGCGGTGGTGCTGGCCACTCAGAAGGCAGGCTCAGACCTCCCCAACCGTCTCCCTCCCAACCTATCGCCTTTGCCTCTCTCTGTCCATACCCACTCCCTTAATTTGTAAAAACCCAATTTAGCCCCAACTTATTTTTTTGTTTTTAGTTTCGTTTTCTACTTCCCCACTATAAATCGTCCCCTAACCCCCTTTACTGTCTCTGTTCGGCTAACCTATCGCCGAGCCTACTCCCAACCCCTCCGTTCCCTTCCTGGAGGGCAATAAGGGAGGGCTAGCGTCCTGTGTCGAGGCCCAACTCAAGCCTCAGGATGGCCTCCTCGGACTTCAGCGATCTACTCGGAGTGGGTCCAGCCGGCCATAATGAGAGCAAAGGGATGGATGGTGTGGAGGGGTACACTTCCGATCTACCCTAACCATTTAACTTTTAAACTACACCAAGGCTTTCAACAAGCGCCTCTCGCTTAAACTACTGGTTCTAAAAACCAAGATTCCCATCCCCTGTGTTGGTGTCCTCAAAATTTCGGGCCATGCCCTCCAGTTTTCCGCCCTTGCCCTCACACGGTCTCGTAGTTGGGACGCGTGGCTCCCTTGGCAGGAACTTCCCTCTGCCGATTCCCCAACGATGGCATCCCCGGGCACTACACTGCCTCCGAGCCTACCAGCTCCCTAAACTGGGGAGTGCCCTCCCTGGCAACTCCCCCTCAATGCCCACGTGGCAGGCTGGCGCCCCGGGTCCCTTTCCAAGGGTCGCCCGTGCCTAGTACACTGCCCCCGTGGCATATGGCGACCCGGGCCCCGCAACAGCAGGTCACCCATGCCCACTACGCTATCCCGGCCCCCCATGGGCCCTTGGCCTACCGCGGCCGACGTGCCCGGTGCCCGGGGTACCCACTCAGCGATACTCACCTTCGTAGCCATGCTCCCAACCCGTCAACAGGGCTCCTGCACCCCTCCAAAATGGGTTCGAGCCTACATTCCCACGAACAACAAAACGACTTCCATTTTGTCAATTTAACTAACCCAGCTAACTCACTTTACACTAACCCCGGGGTCCCTTAGGCGGGAATCACTCCTCCCCCCAATCACTCCGCACCATGCATTCCACAATCACTCCATACACTCAGACCCGCTGGCCTCACTCACCGATCATGTCTTCACCTCTCAACTCTTCAACACACCCTGCTGAATTCTGCCATCCTGCTCACTGCTTCCCCAAACTAACTCATGCTCCCACGTCATCCCTTAACCTACAGCACATTCCATTTAACACTACGTAGCTAAGCTACGCCCCCGCTACACATTCACGGTCTGTCCTTGTCCCAGAATCCTCCATTCGCAGGGGGGATTTCCATCCCTCCCTACTGGGCTCGTGAACTCATTGCAAGGCTCTGCAAGCCTTGCGCCTCTGCGGGAGCGGCTGTTCCAGCACTGACTCCTCCGGCAAGACATGTCCATGAGGGCGTAAGGTCGCCCAAATAAGGTCTCAGGCGCTCCGCGTGGACTATCCGGGGAAGGGCCCGTGGTCCCATTTTAATTTTCAGGACCACGTCACTGATTTGCGCCAGGACGACCCCCGGGCCCTGCCAAGGTGAGGTGAGCTTCGGGCATCTGCCCTTCCTCCGCTGGGGGTTGAAGAACCAAATCTTCGCCCCTGGTGGGTACTTGCTCACCTGGCTCCGGTGGTCGTACCTGTGCTTCATCTTTATGCCTGCCTGTTGGAGCTGGTGGCGTGCGAAGGCATGGACTTTCTCCATGCCTTCCTCCAACCGAAGGGCATAGCCCTCCCCCGGGGGCCTATCAAGACGCTCAGGCGTCGGACCACACAACAAATCGACAGGGCTCCTCAGCTCCCGTCCGTACATCAACAGCGCTGGACTACAAGCGGTAGACCCGTGCTGGGATGCGCGATAGGCCATCAGGAGGTACGGGAGATGTTCGTCCTAGTCCTCTGGGTAGCGGCGGTGAAGAGGGCCAATTGTTGGACCAGGGTCCTATTGAACCTCTCCACCATGCCGTCAGACTGTGGTCTCAGGGGCGTTGTCCGTGTCTTCCGAATTTCCAGGAGCCTGCACACCTCTTTCAGCAATTGGCTCTCAAATTTTGTCCCTGATCCGTGTGCAGCTCCTGTGGTATCCCATATCGACATGCAAACCCTTCCACGAAGGCCTTTGCCACGACCCCCAGCTTCCTGGTTGGGAAGGGCAAAGGCCTCCGGCCATTTGGTGAAATAGTCCATAATCACGAGGATGTACTTATTACCTTGGCGAGTGGGGGGCAGTGGTCCCAAAATGTCCATGGCCACTCACTCAAGGGGGGCCCCAATCTGATGTAGTTGGAGTGTGGCCCTCATCCTCCGTGGCGGTCCCTTTTTGGCAGTACAGGCGTCGCATGCTCGACACCAGTTCTGTACATCGCGCCCCATGTTTCCCGAATAGAACCGCCAGCAGACCCAAGATCTTGTTTTGGTCCTGCCCAAATGGCCGCCAGCGCGGGTACCGTGCACCTGTTTCAAAATTTGGGTCTTAAACCCATTAGGGACTATCACCAGCCAAGAAGTTTGTTCTGAAGGAATCTCCACCCACTTGCGATATAAGATGTTGTCCCTCATTTCTCAGATCCTCCACTGAGTCCAGTATGCCTTGGTTCATGCTCCGAGTGGGGCAATCTCCTCCACACTGGGCCTCCTGTTTTCCTGGACCCACTTGTACACGGGCCCTATCACGGGGTCTTCCCGCTGGGCGTGCTCCATGCCAATCCACCAAATTCCTCCCCCGCGGTTAGTGGCAAAGTTGGGCCTACCACCCGGGCCGCACGGACTGGGAGTTTCGGGGAGGTGTCTGCCAATTGGTCCCTCTCCTCATGTCTTGTGCAATATCTGCAGTTTTCTCCCAGACAGGGGCATCAAGAGAGCGCATCGGCATTCCCATGAGCCTTACCGGCTCTATGGGCCACACTAAAATCGTACTGCTGCAACTTTTCCAACCACCTTGCAATCTGGCCCTCTGGTTCCTTGAACCATAAGAGCCATTGCAAGGAGGAATGGTCAGTTCGAACCAAAAATTTCCTCCCGTACAAGTACGGGTGGAAATGGCTCACTGCAGACAGCATAGCCAATAGCTCCTTGCGTGTAACACAATAATTTCGTTCGGGCCGACTCTCATGGCCCGACTTTAATATGTGATCACTCTTTCCACGCCCCTGTGTCTGAGACAAGACTGCTCCCAATCCTTCCTGGCTTGCATCTGTGTCCAGGGTATACATCCCGTCATCGGTGGGGTACGCTAAAACGGGTGTGGATGTCAAACACCCCTTTAATTTGAGGAAGGCCTCCTGGCATTCCTCTGTACAATTAAATCTCGACCCCTTCTCCGTTAACCGGTGGAGGGGCCTGGCTATCTCCGCAAAGTTTGCCACGAAGCGCCGGTAGTAGGAGCAAAGTCCCAAAAACCCCCGTACCTGTTTGACAGTTGTAGGTACGGGCCACTCCTCTACCGCTGTAATTTTTCCGGGGTCGGTCTTCACCCCCTCGCGGCCTATCACGTGTCCGAGATAGGCCACCTCTGTCGCGAACAAAGTGCATTTCTCTGGGCTCAATTTCACCCCTGCCTGCCTGAGGTGCCCAAACACCTGGTCCAAATTGGCTATCTCCTGGGTGAATGTTTTAGCGTGTACCAGGATGTCATCCAGATACACCAGGCATGATTGCCATGGCATGCCGCCTAGCACATGCTGCATCAATCTCTCAAAGGTGGCGGGGGCGTTACACAAACCGAACGGCATCACAGTGAACTGATACAGTCCCTTCCCTGTGGAAAATGCCGTTTTCTCCTTCCCCATCTTATCCATCTCCACCTGCCAATACCCACTCTTGAGGTCCAAGGTTGAGAACCATTTAGAGCCTGAAACGGTGTCGAGGGTATCTTCAATTCTAGGCAAGGGATGGGAGTCTTTGAGTGTCACGTTGTTCAGCTGGCGATAGTCCACGCAGAAGCGCGTGGTCCCATCCTTCTTTTTGACCAGCACAACCGGTGACATCCAAGGACTTCCCGAGGGCTCAATGACACCTGCATTGAGCATCTTTTCAACCTGTTCATCAGCCTCCTCTCACTTGCTCCATGGGAGCCTTCGAGCAGGCTGACGAACAGGCCTGGCCCCATCGGTGTTGATCTGATGTTGCACCAGGCCCGTACGTCCAACATCCTCGGGGGACAGGGAGAAGATTCCCATGTGTCGGTCGACCAGTTTGTATAAGGCCTCCCGCTGGGCATCCTCCAAATCTACACTACTCCGATTTACCATCTCGCAAATGGGACCGAGCCAATTCCTACTAAAGTCTGGAGACTCCCTCTTGGGCCGGTCCAGCTCGATGTTATCGTCCCTCAGCTCTGCGACTTCTATTACTGGGGTGCAATCTGCCATCTTCGTTCCCCGCCTGATAGTGCGTGGTTCCGTGCTAACATTTATCACCCGAACGGGCACGACTGGCCCGTCGGTACTTACCAGGGTGCGGCCCATGACTAAACCCGGGGTTGATTGCCCTGCCGGTAGTTCCGCCAGGCCGCAGGAGCCCTGCCACGTTGGGTGTGCTCGCCACCGGGCCGGGACCACCGCCTCAGCACCCGGGGGAATGACCACGGAGTCTGGAGCCTCCAGCTTCACTCTCTCATCCGTGCTCACGCCCCCTAACGGCAATTACTCACCACCCAACTGCATGACCCGCCGACCCAAGTCGATCTTACAACCACCGGCCGTTAGCACATCCAACCCTATTAGACATGGGTCGCACACCTTCGCCACCCAACCTCTATCCTTGTTTTCACGGTGCCCAATTTAAAAGACACGAAACCACGTCCTATGATGGGGGCCGTTGCCCCGGTAGCTAGCTGCAAACTATGGTTTTGCAGACAGTGGATCTCATCACAACCGTCTACACTCGAATCAAGGACCACAGGGCTGATGATCGTGGCGCTTGCTCCTGTGTCCACAACGGCGTCTACCCCGACGCCGGCAATTTTGCATCGAATTGTCAAATTACCATTGCCAATTTGGCCACAATTGATGACCTGTCACAGTTCTGAGGGCTCTTCTCCGTCTGAGTCTGCCGAACACGGCCCTACACGTTCGGCACTTCTTAGTTTCCCGGGGACTGGTGGGGGGGGGGTGATGGTTGGGCCTGGCTATCCCTATTGGCCTGGGGCGGAGTTGTTGGGCTGGGGGGCCGTGGCTCTTCCCTTCGCGGGGGCCTTTCCTTGCGTGGGGCGTTGCACTCCCGCCACAGATGGTCCCTTCCGCCACAATTATAACACCTCCTCTGGTAAGGTGTTTGCCTCTGGTAGGCCGAATTGTACCCCCCTTCGTTCCGAATTGGGGTACCCCCTGATGGCCCATCCCTTGCCTCCCCGGGGCCCGACCGCCTCGGTCCAGATCTTGCCAACCGGTTATCAACCGCATTCTGGACCATCTTCTCGATGCTTGCCCGGTCGCCCATGGTAGCCACTCTGGCTTCCATCGCACCGTCGTTCACGGGGCCCACCTGCCGGATTGCTACCGTATGCCGCCCAGCCCCTCCAAACGGCGTTCTGGCTGCCTCTCAGCAGGCAGCAGTATCAGCCGCCTTCTGGAGGTTATCCGGGCGCCATACGGTCAGCAATACCCCGACATCGGTGCCCCCTATCGCTCGGAGAAAATGATCCAGGGCAATCTCCTCCCGGTACTCCGGCGGCATGTTGGTGTGCACGATCCCCACCAAGCGGCGAATGTCGTGTGGCAATTCTCCCAATGGTTCTTGGGAGCGTCGTTTGCGCCCATTGAGCTGAGCTTCAACAAGCTCGATCTGCTGGTCCATGCCAAATCGGTTTTTTAGGGCCGAATGGAGATCCTCCAGGGTCACCCCTTCGCTGGGTACCGTGGTCAGGACTTCCAAGGCTGCACCACGCAGGGCTAACGTGAGCTGTGCCACGCCCTGCACCTCTTTCCAGCCATTGCCTCTGGCCACACACTGGAACTGGGCCATGTACGTCCTCAAGTCAGTCTTGCCATCGTACGGGGGTAGCGGCAGCCTTGGTCCTTTTGAGGTCCCCCCCTCCAGTTCCCGAGGGACTCTTGGAGGGGTGTACCTCCCAGCTCCCAACAGCGCCTCACTCCCGCAGGGTCCGAGCCATTTGCCCGGGGAATCGACCACGCCTGTCCGTGTCTGTCCATGCCCCGTGTCGTCCCGCTTTCTCTCCAACGCCATCGGACTCGCACTCTGCACACCCACCGGAACAGTCATACTGGGTGCCCGTATTAGGCCAAAAGACCCTGCGGCCTCTACCCTCCCCAAGCTTGGCATGCACACCCCCGCATCGTGCAACCCTCCTACTCTGCCCTGTCACACCGGCCCCACCTGGGCACGATCCGCCTCGAGGGGGTATATCCTCCCCCCCTTTTCCCGAAGGAGGACACCCTGCTTCTCACACTGGGTCTCCACACATTTCACCAGCCTCCTCCCCATATCCTCCATTTTCCCCTCCATTACTTCATTTAATTCTTCCCCTATCGTCTCTAACGATAGTTTTCCGAGGTCCTCTTTTACTTGTGCCACCTCCTTATTTGTCTTAGATATTTCCTCCCCCGTCGTCGTAGACCCCTCTTTCATCTCGCCCTCTTGTTTTTCTATCCGTTTCCCCAGTTCCACTGTCTTTTCTTCGGCTTTCCGCTCCATTTCCATTATTATTATTTCCTCATGTCTCCTACATTCGTCCCCCACGGCCTCTATTCCCTTCTGTGTCTCCGCTTTTACCTCCTGTCGCAGGTTTTCCACCCTCTTCGTCATTTCTTGATGTCTCCTTTCACACTCCTCCTTCACGTCTCCCAATCCCTTTTTTATTTCCCCCTGCTCTTCCTTTAATTGCTCTATCGTCCTCGTGTTCTTCCTCATTTCCCCTTTTATTTGGTCTTGTCCCTCCTTTACTTTCTTCATTCCCTGTCCCAATTTGTCTATCTCTTCCACCGCCGTTTTTATTTCGTTTGCCATTTCCTTTTTGTTCGCTTCCATCGCGATCCCCACACCTTTTATTTTCTCTTTCAACCCGTTCACCTCCGCTCGTATCGTGCCGACCTCCTTTTTCATTTCTTCTTTTAGTTTGTCCAAGCTTTTTTTCCTGGCCTATCCCCATGCTCTGCGTCTCACCCCGCATTTTTTCCATTTCGTCTTTCATATCGTTTTTTATTTTATTTGTGTTTGTATCCATCTTGTTTTTCATTCCGTTTATTTCTTCTTTCATTTCCTTTGCGTTTGTATTCATTGCCTGCAGAATCATGTTGAGTGCACTTGGTTCGACAAGGAGAGGGGGAGGGGAGGTGTCATACGCCGCGGCTGCTGCCACGCCCATTTTGGGCTCTGGGTTCGGTTGGGGGAGGATTTGTTCCTGCATCACAACCATCATTTCCTGCTCGGGGATTTCATCCTGGGCCATGGATTCTAACAATTCCCCATCCATTCCTAATACCCCCGGCTCCTGCTCGCCTTGAAACTCCATCTTATTTCACGTAAGGGATTAAATTTGGCTCGGTCGTAATTTGGAGGGAACGGGGGGGGGGGGGTCGCTTCGCACACCCCTGGTCCGATCCCCGTGAATTTAGTTTGGAGACGGGAGAGTTTGTTTCCCGCTCGCTGACACCACTGTTGCGAATTCTGGCCCGTCCGGCGTGCGATCGGCCACGTGGCTCGAATGGCGACCGCGTCGCCCACCGCAACGGACAATTCAGTCGTGACCCTCTTGGAACTACCGCCAAGGAGCTTGTCACGGGTGGGGGTTTAACCTCACCACAACCCAGTCTGCATTCTACCCGCACGAAATAGGGTGAATCGCCGAATGTCGATATACCTAAGTACCCACGCGGGTAACCTACCGAGGGGTTGTACCACGCCGCAGGTCGGCTCCGGACACGAACCGCTTAAGCGGCTCGTTCCGTACTAAGGGGGATAACCGAGCGGAGTTATCGCCGACCTCAACGGTTAAGATTATTTATTGGGTGTCTAAACCTACTACCAATCCCTTCCGTGATGCAAGATGGAACTTTCAAACAAAGGAATGGACGCAACAAAACGGGTAACAATTTGACAAGCACATTTAATTCGCACGCAGACAAGCATGTATTGTACAATCAGTGTTATACAAAAACAATGCACGTATACAGTCAAAGCAAGAACACAACGCAGAGTTACAACTGAGTAAAGCAATGTACAAGCACTTATTCAGTTTCTACTTGACGGACATGGCCCCACAGCATGCATACAAAAATAAAGAAAAGAAGAACCTCCCTTGGTGGCCGTCGAGTCCTCCTCCCACGACCGTCGGCGTGGTCGCGCCTGGCCCCGCCTGCTCTCGCGGTCTGCGAGCCCTCTCCGGCACTCCTCGTCCGGGCGCGCAGGTCCACCACGCAACCGGCGCTGCCGCGTCTCCCGTCCGTGCCTCCTTGGACAGGCCGCTCGCCAAGCCGCGAGCGCAGGACCGAGACGAGAGGGAATCAGGAGAAAGGGACTCAGCCTCCAAAGGGCTCGTGTAAAGGATAGGACCCTGACTGACTACTACTCCGGAACTCAACGTGAGTGAACAGGATTTGACCCCAGAACACAGCTCAGGAACTCATCGTGAGAAAAGGTCAGGAACTCAACGAGAGAAAAGACCACTCAGACGACAAAAGGTCAGGAACTCAACGTGAGAAAAGACCATTCAGACGACAAAAGGTCAGGAACTCAACGTGAGAAAAGACCACTCAGACGACGAAAGGTCAGGCCACTCAGACGACAAAAGGTCAGGAACTCTACGTGAGAAAAGACCACTCAGACGACAAAAGGTCAGGAACTCTACGTGAGAAAAGACCACTCAGAAGACAAAAGGTCAGGAACTCAACGTGAGAAAAGACCACTCAGACGACAAAAGGTCAGGAACTCAACGTGAGAAAAGGCCACTCAGACGACAAAAGGTCAGGAACTCTTGAAGGTCCTTCCTGTCCGCCCTTTTGTAGCACGGGGCTCCGCCCCGTTTCTGTCCCCGCCTCTCGCGCTTTCCCTCCACCCCGCCCCGTGCGAAGGACGGGGGGGAGTCCGTTCTGGCTGAGGGCCAAGGAAATTATTCCCCCAAAACGAGCCCCCCCCTTCACACGACTGTTGACTCCCGGCTCGGATTGCACCCCCCCACCCCGAGCGTGGGAAAATTGGGCGGGAATCCGAGCGCGGGAGAAAACAGGCGGGAGATGTCCGGCGGGAGACCTCCCCCCAGGTCCCCGCAAGAACCTTCAGTGTAGCAATCCTGCATCCCTCACCCGTCCCGCGGAGATCGTTGCCGCGTGGTCCGTGCAGGACGGCGTTCGTAGGGCGGGAAGTGGCGAAGATGGTGGTGAGGAATGTGGTGAAGGTGGCGTTGTGGTGTGGATGGCGTGGTTGTTGAGATGCGGTTGTGGGGATGTTGGTTGTTCCAAAATAACGACAGCAAAAGAAAAACGGCAAACTCAAAGCGTCGCAGCCCAGATGAATCACACATATTCCCTCCAAACAACGGGTGTGGGCTAACTACACATGAACTTATCGATATATCTCATCTGAGGACCTTTTATGGTGTAGTGCAAATTTCCACAGCCGAAACAATATTCAAGTTGTGCTTATAAACATGACGACATTCGCTGCCCATCACACTTCTGAGCTGCCACTTGTACTTCCTCTGACTTCTCATTCAGGCCGGTTGCCAATAAATAATCCTAAAATTCAGCTCTAAAATTGTCCCTCTTACATCTCTAGTCACCACTCATTTTCATTGCATCTGGTGGTGGAATGTTGGCAGACATGTTGGTCAAGACCTGTGCCTGTGGTGTTTCAGCACAGCACGTTGCACAGTCTTCAGTTATTTACTCACTTTTGCACGTGTGGTGGTGTTTGCAGAAGTCTGTTCCTGAATAGGATGGGTATCTTGCATTGAGCCACTTCTGTCACCATGTTTCAGATGCTTCGAGTAAAGGACACGGAACCAGTCTTGCTTGTTTGTTGCTATGGTTGCCCCTGACAGTTTCCCGAAAAACAATACAGGGTGGCCATTAAGTCTGGAAACATTGGGGAATATACATTATAAATGGTTTGTTGACATTAGGATACAATACATTATATGTTCAATGACATTACATGACATGTTCAATGTGTTGTCCCTCATACATATGCTGAAGGCACAGGTTTATTCAGGGAAAATCAGACACTAATCGTCTGAGGCAACACATCACTGATGCATTTGCAGGCATTGATGGAAATTCTGTATTAAGGCACCACGTTCTTTGCAATTTTACACAGTGCATTGAACAGTGCATTTGTCATGAGGGACAACACATTGAACATGTCATGTATTGTAATGTAATGTCAATAAACCATTTATAATGTATTCCCTTATGTTTCCAGACTTTATGGCCACCCTATACAGACTTTTTATTCAGTTTGCCTGGGAAAAAAACCCCACATATTTGCATTTCATTCAAAAAGTTAATTATTATCAAATACATTATGTAATGTCACTTCCTGTTTCCCATCCTTCAGTTCCATGAATGTGGAATGTAGAATCGGTTCTTGTCCTTGCGACTATGTGGCTGTTTATGACATCCCCTCTTCCGGGAGTTTGCAGGTACCTGGATGTAAACCTCGCTTCCTATTATATACAGTGCATGAACCTGTTCCAATAATCTGTAAAATTCCTTTTCTGTATTTACACTACTCATTTAAATCGGCCATGTTAAATGGAGAGATATATAATATGGTGTTATTGTTGTAGGCCAGATATCGGCGGCGAGCACGACTGCTCGATGGAGCAGTGGAGTCAGCTCCACCGAACACCCGGAATTCAGATCGTCACCCTCAGATAACTCCGAAGGTACGGGTCCCCTACAGGACCGTGAATCGTCAATAAATCAACCGCATGGGCACAGGGTTATTTTCCAAACTTCAAAATACCTCGAGGCCCACGTGGCGAACTACCGAGTATTCACACCCTCTACGGAGCTCAAACGGGGCGAGCCGTAACCGTGCTCGACCCGTGCGTAACCCGAGTGGATGGTTACCGAGGTCCCGTCGGTCCAAATGCACAACTACGGCAACAACGGCCTTTTTAATTCCCCCAACACGCACCGTGCTAAGCCATTGAAGGAAAGGACAAAGACGAGCTGAAATATTCAACAAAAGGAATATTTATTTACAATCGGGGGAAGAGGACACATAAAGGGCAGAGTTAAACCGATTATAAGGAATGTGGATAATGTACAGCAAAAGCACTCAACCAGTTGCTACTTAAAGACAGGCCCACACACAGAAATGGACACGATGGTCTTTATTCCGCTCTCCCGCCGAGGAGGACAGTTCGGCTGGGAGTCAGGATGGCTGGCTACCTGGGCCGCGAGCGCGCGACTGGACGTCCACCCCTTCCCAGAGCTCCGGTCGCCAAAAGACGGACCAGGGCAGCCAGACGTAGACCAGCGATGAGATCAGACCAGCGTCGGCGACGAGACGTGAACAGACCGAAACACGCTGGTGCAGACGGGGCGCAATCCTTCTCCTCACGCTCATCCCGACAACCACCCTTTCTCTCTGGGAGGGAGGGGCCTCTTCTCCTGACCACTTGCCTCCCGATTGGTCGGACCCATCGCGTGATTCCCTGGCCGTCTCCCATTGGGCAGGCCCACGGTCGGCGGGGAAACTTCCACCCTTCTGGGCGGAGTCCTGATCGGAGACGTTTGTTCCTACTTCCTACTTGGCTCGTTCTTCACAGGAGGTGACGTGTCTTCTGGTTGATTGTGGAGCAATGCCGCATAGGAGGTACAGGTCGTCCACACGTGTAGGTTTCAGGCATCCACAGATGGCTCCACACTCTACAGACTGTATTTAGGACTGTATCCATCTTCTTGGCATGAGAGGAGTGACTCCACACTCGGCAGGCATACTCAGCTGCCGAATAACACATGGCAAGAGCAGTGCTCCTTGATAATTACTGGACTAGTACCCTATTTTGTGTTGGCCAGCTTCTTCAGGATGTTATTTCTGGCTCCCACCTCAGCTTTTCTTTTAATGGCTTAGGGTATGATCCAATGTTGCTCTGAGGTGGACTGGCTTGGAGATGGGAGAAAGTCTTCTGCAATACCAGTGGCCATTACGCTCTTTATTTTTATCCCTGTTCTTGAGACGAAAAGCACGAATTTGTGTTTTCTCTGGAATGGCCTGCAGATGGTTGGTTGTGTAGTAATCAGTTCGTCCAGCATTAGCAAGAGACTTCCACTTTGACAAAGATTCAGACCTGTGTTGCAATGCAGAGGTCATCAGCATACAGGAAACTCCTTGTATCTGGGTACATGGGCTGGTCATTTGTGTAGATATTGAACACCAGGGAGGCAAGGACACTACCTTGTTGGAGGCCATTCTTCTGTGTCCACCATGTGCTACATTTGCCCTTCAGGTCCACAAAGAAACTTCTGTTCTCCAGCATGTTTTGGATGAGATTTGTCAGTCTGGCATCTTTTTTTGGCTGAAAAAGCTTCTGCACGAGTATCCTGTGATTGACAGTGTCGTGTACTGTTGATAGATCGACAAAAGCAGCACCAGTTATCAGCCCTTCCTCATAGTCGTCTTCAATGAATTGGGTGAGATTGAGGAGCTGAGCTGTGCAGAATTTTCCAGGTCAGAAACCGGCTTGCTTTGGAATAAGATGTTCATCGTCAAAGGGAGCGACAGTTCAAAAGGAGTCTCTCAAATTGTTTGTTTGTGCGGCACAGCAGGGAGGTGGGCCACAGCAGGGGAAGCTTTTGGGGATGAATGGATTTCAGGATAGCCACGATTTTTGCCCGTCTTCAAAGCTTCAGGATCTTGTTGGAGGTCAGGCAACAGTTCATCATATGTTGTAGTTTCTGAAGGTGAAAAGGGACTGACTGGGGTGCAACCACATCAATGACTCTAATCCCAATAGGTCGTGTTGAGAATTTGGGATTGGGTCCAACACAACTTTCTCACACTGGTTTGCAATACGGTTTGACACAAATACCAGGTCTGGGTTGTCGCTTCGTCTCCATCTGCCACTGTTTAAAGAGTGTGGAAGTTTCATATCATGAATGAGGGAGAGCTGATTTGCATCTGACCAGCTTTGCACCGGTTCCCCATCCTCGTTCGTTTCTGTGCAAACCCATAAGATGCAGGTCAGGTCAGGTATGGGAGCATGCGCCAGAGCAGCGCGTCGCTGCGTTCACTTTCCGCCAGTACTCCAGGGGCCTCCGTCTGGCCATCCCCCAGGCAGATGCCTGGCCCATCCTCATCTCCTTGAGATTCCGTTCAACGCGCTGCAACCACGAGGCACGTGGTCAGCCCATTGGTCTCCTCCACTCACGAGACTCCCTCGCTGAGAGAATCTGGTGAGCAGGATCAGAGTCAGGAAAACGAGCCACATGTCCATACATCCGCAGCTGACGCTCACGGACTATGCAGGTAACAAATCTCATTTGAGTCTCTCTCAGCAACCGCTCGTTGGACACAACGTCTGACCAGCGATCGCCAAGGATTCTCCGAAGAGACCTGGTACCAAAGAAATTAAGTCTCCATCTCAGATCCTTGGTCAGAGTCCAAGTCTCACATCCATGGAGCAAGACTGGAAGCACCAAGGACCTTAAGACTCGGACCTTCGCCCTCCCACACAGGTACCGGCAGCGCCACACCCCATTATCCATTGAATCCATGACTCCCAGGCCTGACCCAGACGTCTGTTGACCTCTCACTCACAGCCAGCAGAGACATGAATATCACTGCCAAGGTAAGCGAATCGCTCCACAACCCCAACATCCTAACCACAAACAGGACAACAGCATCCAAGATGTCATTCAAAGCTTCGGGATGTTGTTGGAGGTCAGGCAACAGTGAGCATATGTTGTAGCTACTGAAGATGAAAAGGGACTGACTGGGGTGCAACCACATCAAGGACGAATCCCAATAGGTCGTGTTGAGAGTTTGGGATTGGATCCAAGATTCGGAGTTCATTCAGACTCTTCATTCGGAGGCTTGCAGATGGCATTTACAGATATTCCAATAAATTTGATATTGAGGAATTTTATGTTATCGATTTCTGGTCGAGAAGATTTTTCAACAGCAATTCGACTTCGAACGATGATAGCACGACCGTATTGATCATGTGGCCTCTCAATTATGAGTGTCATTCCCGAGATTCTAGGGCGGATACTTGCAACTCCATGATTGGTCTCTTGAAGGCAAAGAATATCACATTTGTATCTCGCACATCAGTCAGCCAGATGGTTTTGCTTGGCTCCTGAAAGGCCTTCGATGACAGACAATGCTGATCCTGAAAAGAACCCAAGGTGGTCTGAATTTAACAGAGTATTCATCTTGCACTCTGTCGTCCTTTATTCAATGTTATTCGTTGGTGAGTGGATGTAGGTAGGAGGATTCACAGGGAGAAAGAAGCCTGACAGGGACCACGGCGTGAACGCTCCTTCCGTGTCCCCCACACACGACTTTGGACAGAGGGGAAAACCATGCATGTTCCATCCAATCATTATTCTGGTTCCAGGTTCCCATCCATAGTTTTACATGCTTCTTCTTCTTGCATACGGCAGCTTGGGTGCTGGGTCACTTTCATTTTGTTGGGGGCACCACCATGCCACTGATGCTGTGCCCCGAAACCAGCACACTGGTCCTCATTTCACCGACCTCGGAAAGATGACACTCTGAGTCAACCCCACGTTGTGTTAATTCAGTGGCCAAGAGGGCTCAGACTCAGGACCCAAAGATCCCAATCGAGCCACCCGAACCACTAAGCCAACACCAAGCCTATGTTTTACATGCTTAAAACTCTTCATAATATCCTTTCATGGTGTTTTTTTTTTCTTTCTCCTCCCTCCCAGTAAACCCCCTCACACACTCAAATACCTCTTATCTTCTCCTTCCCAGCTGGGAAAGTTTTGTGGTTGGACGGCTCCACCCCTTGTGGCCTCAACTGGCTCTGCCCATTTCGTGAATTTCCCCTCCTCCTTCAGCCGAAGGGGGGCAGGCTTCCAAGCTTCTTACATATCACTGCACACCTCGTCCAGCTGGGTCCTCATTGGCTCGTTCACTCTTCGAGTTTCTATTTGTTCTGTTAGTGTCGCCTCCTGTAATTTCCCCTTCCTTTCTTTGCTGTACTGGTGACCGATGTCTGATATCTGTCATTCCTTTTTCAGGTAGCTCCATTTACCATCTTCCCTCCCATGGTGTTTCATTCATTGTTTCCATGTTCTCTGTTGCCATTTCATCATTCATAACAATTTCATCAGCTGTGTGAGAAACCAACAACAGTTCTCTTAACTTCGTCAACAGCAAGAATGTATCTGAAGGTTTTGTTTCTTCTCAGTCACAGATTCTGTTTATGGATGGTTTGTGAAAACAAATATTTCACCTTGAGATACAAAGGGTGATGATTTAAAACATGCGCTTTTACAACGTAAAGAAACTCCACTGAAGTGGTAAATTTATTTTAATGTCTTTATGTGAAACTGAACATCATGATTTAGTAAGTGAGGCAGTTTTATCCCCACGACCGCTGTCACTTGAAATCCTTGAATTTTCATCCTCACAATGTTTTAAGTTTGAAACATGTCCAGGGTTTTGATGTGAAACAGCATTCGAGATATTTACTTTGTTAAAGAGTAAATGAGGAATCACTCTGATACGATCACAAT
>NC_140961.1:34712444-34763313 GCF_056783735.1 Eptatretus burgeri
ATCTCCATCAACTAATACAAGTCAACACTGGGGAAGCACTGGACCATCCATCCATTGAAATACAACCCTTATTACCGTTATCGAGGATCTAGTGGAGTAACCAGGTTCATGTCTCGATATCCAGAAAGAAAAAATACATGTAGGTCAAGGGTCACCCATCCCAACATGGCGCCTTCCTTTGATGTATCCACGCTGTTGTGGGTTGAAACAGAGGACAATGTGGGTTGTACCAGGAGTGAAAGATCGACCTGAGCTGATACCATACCAATAATACCAGAATACAATACGGAGCTCTGATCCGAATCAGTGAAGAGTAGAGTGGAGTAGAGTGAAGAAACCAGTCAGCAGTTCCATCCAGTCCCTGAGGGTCTTCAGCGTTAAGAAATATGTGTACGTGCCATTGTGTGACATCATAGTTCACTTCTGGTTTGGAAAACAATGCACACCCTAAATTAATATTTATTAGATTATCGGAGCGATACTTGGCGATTAGTCAGCACACGACCGGGAAGTCGATACATGTTCCTGTTCTGCTTGATTGTGTAGTCGGTGGAGCTGAGGAAACGGGTTGTTTTACACCTCAGAGCTTACCCCCCACCGTCCAGCTGATTTCTGGGGATAACACACAATCGGGGTGCTCACCCTGCTCTCCAGCAAGGCGACCTTAACCCCATGAAGTTGTGGTACTAACCCTGCTCTCCAGCAAGGCTACCTTAACCCCATGAAGTTGTGATACTAACCCTGCTCTCCAGCAAGGCTACCTTAACCCCATCAAGTTGTGGTACTAACCCTGCTCTCCAGCAAGGCTACCTTAACCCCAACTAGTTGTGGTACTAACCCTGCTCTCCAGCAAGGCCACCTAAACCCCAACTAGTTGTAGTACTAACCCTGCTCTCCAGCAAGGCTACCTTAACCCCATGAAGTTGTGGTACTAACCCTGCTCTCCAGCAAGGCTACCCTAACCCCAACTAGTTGTGGTACTAACCCTGCTCTCCAGCAAGGCCACCTAAACCCCAACTAGTTGTAGTACTAACCCTGCTCTCCAGCAAGGCTACCTTAACCCCAACTAGTTGTAGTACTAACCCTGCTCTCCAGCAAGGCTACCTTAACCCCAACAAGTTGAAGTACTAACCCTGCTCTCCAGCAAGGCTACCTTAACCCCAACAAGTTGTAGTACTAACCCTGCTCTCCAGCAAGGCTACCTTAACCCCAACAAGTTGTGGTACTAACTCTCCTCTCCAGCAAGACTACCTTAACCCCAACAAGTTGTGGTACTAACTCTCCTCTCCAGCAAGGCTACCTTAACCCCAACAAGTTGTGGTACTAACTCTCCTCTCCAGCAAGGCTACCTTAACCCCAACAAGTTGTGGTACTAACCCTGCTCTCCAGCAAGGCTACCTTAACCCCAACAAGTTGTGGTACTAACCCTGCTCTCCAGCAAGACTACCTTAACCCCAACAAGTTGTGGTACTAACTCTCCTCTCCAGCAAGGCTACCTTAACCCCAACAAGTTGTGATACTAACCCTGCTCTCCAGCAAGGCTACCTTAACCCCAACAAGTTGTGGTACTAACCCTGCTCTCCAGCAAGGCTACCTTAACCCCATGAAGTTGTGGTACTAACCCTGCTCTCCAGCAAGGCTACCTTAACCCCAACTAGTTGTGGTACTAACCCTGCTCTCCAGCAAGGCTACCTTAACCCCATGAAGTTGTGGTACTAACCCTGCTCTCCAGCAAGGCTACCTTAACCCCAACTAATTGTGGTACTAACCCTGCTCTCCAGCAAGGCTACCTTAACCCCATGAAGTTGTGGTACTAACCCTGCTCTCCAGCAAGGCCACCTAAACCCCAACTAGTTGTAGTACTAACCCTGCTCTCCAGCAAGGCTACCTTAACCCCATGAAGTTGTGGTACTAACCCTGCTCTCCAGCAAGGCTACCTTAACCCCAACTAGTTGTGGTACTAACCCTGCTCTCCAGCAAGGCCACCTAAACCCCAACTAGTTGTAGTACTAACCCTGCTCTCCAGCAAGGCTACCTTAACCCCAACTAGTTGTAGTACTAACCCTGCTCTCCAGCAAGGCTACCTTAACCCCAACAAGTTGAAGTACTAACCCTGCTCTCCAGCAAGGCTACCTTAACCCCAACAAGTTGTAGTACTAACCCTGCTCTCCAGCAAGGCTACCTTAACCCCAACAAGTTGTGGTACTAACTCTCCTCTCCAGCAAGACTACCTTAACCCCAACAAGTTGTGGTACTAACTCTCCTCTCCAGCAAGGCTACCTTAACCCCAACAAGTTGTGGTACTAACCCTGCTCTCCAGCAAGGCTACCTTAACCCCAACAAGTTGTGGTACTAACCCTGCTCTCCAGCAAGACTACCTTAACCCCAACAAGTTGTGGTACTAACTCTCCTCTCCAGCAAGGCTACCTTAACCCCAACAAGTTGTGGTACTAACCCTGCTCTCCAGCAAGGCTACCTTAACCCCAACAAGTTGTGGTACTAACCCTGCTCTCCAGCAAGGCTACCTTAACCCCAACAAGTTGTAGTACTAACTCTCCTCTCCAGCAAGGCTACCTTAACCCCAACAAGTTGTGATACTAACTCACTTTCCAGAAATGAGGCGTGAAAAGAAACTCACCACAGATAATTAATCGGTAGGGTTACCGATTACCCAGGGTTAAGTGGAAAAGACGAGGTGTGAAAACGTCCTTCATGTCTTCTCCTCCATCTGGTATCATTGGTGACGTCATGGTTTAGAGTTTGTGCTTCTTCTTCATTTGGATGCAGCACAAGGGCTGCTGGGGAGCATCGTCGGTTGAGGACACGGTTGTGACGCTGATGCAGTGCCCCCTGCTGGTTATGGCAGGAATTTGTAATTTGTTCAGGGTGCCGCGATAGCTCACCAGCTCTTCGCAAAGAACACCACAGACTTTCTAACATCCAACAACTAATACTGGAAGACGACACCAGGTTAACGTCCATCCGAGGGACGGCACAAACGATGATGAATCAACCTGTGAAACACCAGGATGACAGTTTATAACTGGGTCGGGATTCAAACCCAGGCTGGACCGTTTAGAGGTGTGTGTGTGTGTGTGTGTGTGTGTGTGTGTGTGTGTGTGTGTGTGTGTGTGTGTGTGTGTGTGTGTGTGTGTGTGTGTGTGTGTGTGTGTGTGTGTGTGTGTGTGTGATATCTCAAAGCGTGGACAGATTCGGACCAAACTTGGTGGACAGGTTGATTGGATTTTGGTGAAGATCCGAATCGGGATGCAGACAGGAGAATTATTTAATTATTTCAGTGATTCTTCACCATTGAGAGAAGGCAGTGAACAACGATGTACCTGGACCGTGGAGCAGGACATCTCAAAAAATGTATAGGTGTGGTGGAAGTGTGTGCCCTACCGAGTGGTGGAGGCGCGCGCCCCACCGAGTGTTCTCCAGTTTCACAATGATTTACTTTTGGTCGAAATTGAAAACGTGAATTTACCTGTGGGGTTTTTATTCCACACCAAAATGATACAAATCAAGGTGATCAAACAAAACGAACTTCATGATTTACAGGACAGTGTGTCCATGTCGTAGGACAGCGTGTCCATATCGTTAGCAGAGTGAGTAACCAAGAGCATGTACATGTCTGCTGCAGGTACTCGGCAGGTTGACTCATCAAGGTGTGTGCCGTCCCTCGGATGGACGTTAATCTGGACATCCTGTCGCAACTCGTCTTTAAGCTGTCTCGCCTGGGTTCGAATCCTGAACTCGCTGTAAAATGTCCGCCCGGTGTTTCACAGACAAGGTCAATGTGTGTGTCGTCTCTCGGATGGACGTTAACCTGGACATCCTGTCGCACACTCACCTCGAAACTATCCAGCTATCAGCCGGTTCGTGAAAGTCTTGGGTGGAACTGGTGAAAGACTTGGGGTTAATCCTCTCCACATAAAAACACTTTTATAAACCAATTTGCGACCCACAAACAAATCCATTTACACACAAGGTTCACGTGACGAACACCGAATGAGAAGCTGCAATTCCTCAGTGAAATTTCAGAGTAAAACTTCACCATTCCTGTTCATCAACATATAAAAATTCCTGTGAAACGGCTTTCTACAACCCTCTCGTAACCCACTGGAGCAGTTTGTTGCCGTACAAAATGGTATTTTTATCATTTATTTGGCTTTTTCAATCTGGGACGCGAGTTGTTCACTTGGTGCTAACCAAGATGGCGCCGGTCACGAGACCTCGACGTTTCGACAGTTTCACTTTTCAAGTGTTCTGAGTATTCCATGTATTTTCAGTTCAGTGCTTACATCTCCCAATTTGATGTGTTTCATGTGTCTCCTCACCTCCATGTCACCATTTTCTTCTCATCACCTCTTTTTGGGGTTTAACCCCCACAATGGCACTTAAAGCCAAAACACCCGGAGGAATGAAATACGAAACGAGAGGGTGAACGGCAGAGCCAGTTAAAGGAAAGATCAGATGACGGTGTGAAGGACCCTGATGATCTGGATCGTAAGGATGATCTGATTATATTGATGTGGATGAACGGGTAGATCTTGTATCCAGACTTCACCTGATGGATCAGCAGGTCACGTGTTCTTTTGTGGTTAAATGGGAGTTTTGAGTGGTTTTGCCTCCGTTGATAATGCGTGGATCGTCCTGTGGAGCAGGAACACATCAGATCTACAAATGATGGACAAACAATGAAATACATTACTTGGGGGTTAAAGTTTTCCCACGTTGTGATTAAAATACTTGGGGGTTAAAAAGTGTTCTGTCCATGATGGAGTTAAATGTTATAAATTAAATTAAATATACGAAGAAAAATCACAAGTCGTTTCCAAACACGATGTGTAATATTGTTACGAATCTGGAAGCCATTTGCACACAGACAGCAGTCCCCGTAGCTCAGTTATCTCGATAAGTATGTGTTTATAGTTAGGGCCCCACCCCCTTTGTCGAACGGGAATTACATGTGTGCGCTGCGAAGTTTCTTTATGGTTCGTTTTTTTACAACGAACCCCCTTAACCACCCCGCACCATCGACTCCATTGCCCACGTGTTTTTGTCTGAAGGCGTGGGCGGACCCTCCATTCGCTTCAAATCGAGGCTCTGCTCCGAGGAAGGGCATGGAGCGTTTCCTCCAGCCAATGGGCAAAGGGCGAGCAGGGCCGAGGCGCCCCCACCAATGAGGGGAGGCCACTGATCGCCCGACAACCCCTCGTCCAATCAGGAGGCGAGTGGGAGGGGAAGAGATCCTTCGGACCTGGCAAGAAGAGTAGAGTGGTTGTCAGGACCAGTGTACTCTAGTCATCGTGGCGATTGGCTTGGTCTTGGTCGTGGTGGCTTTTCGTCTGTGGTCCTTTGAGTGGCTCTGTGGCGCAGTGGATAGCGCATTGGACTTCTCGTGGAAGCAGCAATTCAAAGGTTGTGGGTTCGAGTCCCACCGGGTGGTTGAAGTACGGTGTGACCGCACGAGGCCGAGAGGTACCCGACAAGGCCCTGGTCCCCACCTCGCCTTTCGCTCCTGGGCTGAGGGACCGAATAAAGACCCCACAGGGTCCATTTCTTTTGGGTGTGTGTGTGTGCCCGTGGGCCCCATTTGTAAGTAGAAATTGTTAAGTGCTTTTGTTCAATGTACATTGCTTTTATTCGGATAACTGTGCTCTTTGTGCTTCCCTGCCCCACTGATAAATAAACCCCCAATTGTTCAATGTACCAGCTCGTTGTCTGTCACCTTCTTCCATTGACCAAGCACGGTGCGTATTGAGAATTAGTGAGGCCGTGTGCCGTAAGTTGTCATTGGGACCGGCGCGGCTCTGGTAACTCCCGCTCGGTACGCCGGACCCAAGTCGGTACATGCGACTCGGTTCGGACAAGTCGGCTGAGGGTGTGGTTTCCCCGGTAGATCGACGGCATGAGTACTTTGGTAAATTGGAATTAGACAAGTGGACCCGACCTCACGCCGTTAAAATATTGGCGACCACGATCCTTCAAGTGACCCGTGACCTTTCGGAGTTGTCTGGGAGTCACGACCTAAATTCCGGGTGTTCAGTGGGAGACGGCTCTACTGCTCCACCTCGTGGTCGTTTATCGCCACCGAACCCCGGCCCACAACAATATAAGGGAAGTTATTTATCGTTAACTCGCAGGGCCGACTCTTGGCTTTGCTGATGGACCAATTGGTCATCCTGTTTGCCAAATTTATCTGTGTATAGAGTGTTTTAACCCCTACCCCAACCCCCTTCCCCATGTCCCACTCACCCCCCCCTTTGTCCCCCTGTCATTTCACCCACAATGACAGGCTTTGACAGGCTCCTCCGTTGAGGGGGGGGGGTAGAAGGGAAGGAGGACATATTTACCTGTGCGAAGAGAGTGCTTCCACCTCAGCATTGCCCAGGTCATGAAGGAAATTGTAATACCCTCTGCCACCACCACGTGGCGCTACAAAGTACACATTTATACAGGGAATTGACTCCCTGACCCCCCCCACACCCCCTCGTGAGTTCACGGCCATGTCGCCGATGTTACCCCCACACAAAGTTGTATTTGTACCCCGAGTTTTGGAGTTCCGATTGGAGTTTGCAACTTAAAAGATGTGGCCGTGCATTAGGAACAGAGAGAGAGAGTGGGGGGGGGAGGGGAGTGGGGGGTGGGAAGAGGGGGGAGGGAGAGGAGAGAGAGAGGAACAGAGAGAGAGTGGGGGGAGGAGGGGGAGTGAGAGGAGGTGAGAGAGAGAGAGGAACAGAGAGAGAGAGAGAGGGGGAGAGAGAGGGAGGGGGAGAGAGAGGAGGTGAGAGAGAGGAACAGAGAGAGAGAGAGAGAGAGAGAGTGGGGAGGGGGGAAGAGTGGGAGGGAGAGGAGGTGAGCGAGAGAGAGAAAGAGAGACAGACAGGCATATAATGGTGTTTATATATTTAGATCAATCACAATGATTCTGAACGATCTTCATTGCTGGTCTTAAATATGGGGATGATGGTTTGTAAACATTAATTTATTAATTAATATAAAAATACAGAACACGGGATGGTATGGAGGTCATGCACCGACCAAAGAATACGGGATGGTGTAGAGGTCGTGCACCGACCAAAGAACATGGGATGGGGTGGAGGTCGTGCACCCACTCTTGAGATGTTTAGTCTATGTTTGATTCCTGACGCGACTTCAAACTGTCCGGTTGGTTCTTCACATACAAGGTGTTACATCACAAGGTGGACCGTGACTACCTTCCATCAGATGGATATTGAGCTCGGGACTCATCTGGATGTTAACGAGCATTAATTTGTGAACATTAAAAGTTTAAACTGTAAAAGAGGCGGCAAGTTATCACTGGAACCCAAGTAAAGGTGCACAGACAATTTTTTATTGATGTGATTATGTTGTTTTTTTAAGAAACAAAGAACTGAATGTATTTTTAATTCTCATAATTAAGGGAGTTAAGTCTTCATCTCATATCCTTGGTCAGAGTCCAAGTCACATCGCAACAGCAACACTGGAAGCACCAGGGACTTGAAGACTTGGACCTTCATCCACCTGCATCGGTAACGACAGTGCCACACTCCATGATCCAGTGAATCCATGACTCCACACGCCTGACCCAGATGTCTATTGACCTCTGGCTCACAACATGTGGAGACATGAATATCATTGCAAAGGAAAGTGAATCACTCCATGACCTTAGCATCCTCGCCACAAATAGGTACAGACAAGATAGCAGCATCCAAAGATATCAATGAAAGCCTTGGTCTCAGTTTTGACCCAGGAAACCCATAATCCCGGCGGCTCCGACTCCTCACTCAGCGCCTCGAGGGTCGTTACAAGGATACCCAGCATCTCCATAAGGATGACTGCATCATCTGAAAAATCAAGGTCAGAGATTTTGACATTCCGAAGCGACGCACTGCAGCTTGATCTCTCCAACATCTTCCCCAGAATCCAATCTATGCCAGCGTTAGTGTGGGGGGCAATGCACACCCCTGATGAACTCCAGTAACAACTGGAAATAAGATGGAGATGGAACCACCACCCTCATTACACTCTCTATACCAGAGTATAGCTAAGAAATCAGATTGATAAACTTTGGGAGCACCTCACAATCACCGGGAATCCTCCAGGGGGCATCCCGGTTCACTGAATTGAATGCTTTGCGTAGATCAACATGGGCTGCGAGCAGCCCCTGCTGAAACTCTGCATTCGTCGAGGACCCGGAGAGCAATGATACGGTCAATCGTTGACCTCTTTGGTGTAAAGCCTGATTGCTCTGGGCACTGGTGCTCAAGCAGATGGTGGCGAACCCTATCAAGAATTATCTGAGCAAAGACCTTGCCCGGCACCGAGAGCAGTACCACTCCTCGGTAGTTGTTGTAGTCGTGGCGATCACCCTTCCATTTCCAGAGAGGGACAACAAGGCCACTATTCCAGTCAGTTGGGATGATGCCTGTGCTTCTAACAGAGCACAGAACTGCATGCAACGACAAAAGTGTTCAGCATTTCCATCAGCCTTGAGAAGTTTAGCACGGATGCCACATCCCAGGAGCTTTACCCCCTTCCAAGAGCCATAAATAAAATTCCTTTCAAGATGTTCCTTTCAAAAATCTTCCTTTCAAGATGTTTATTCAAGAAAAAAAACAACGATTAAGTGTGAAGTGAAGCCAGATGTATTCATTAAACCAAACAAGATTTTCTGTGTCAGTGGTCCTTTATCTATATTATTGGAGACCAGATAGTGGTGAGTTTATGGTGGGTGGCGACACCTATGACTGGGCTGGGCACTCTCATAGTTACTATGCCCAAGGAGTTGCTGTGGCTGTGCCCAATAAGTTGGGTCCCATGATAATTGAGGAAACACCGGTCAATGAGTTTATTATGAGACTAAAGATTCGTCATTTATTGGGTGTCATTTCCCTGGTCTCTGAATATGCTCTGACTGAGGTGAGTGATCTCACTGTGAAGGATGCATTCCATGCCACGCTCGAGTCTGTGGTTGATTGGTGCCCTAAGTGAGATACTCTTCAGGTCTTGGGAGATTTAAATGTATTAACTGGCACTGATAGGGATGGTTAGGAGACGTGTTGGTTCCCATTGGTCTGGAAATGTTCCTTGACTTTGCTAAGCACTTAGCACTTCCTAAGCACTTTCCTAAGCACTAATAGTGCTAAGTTCCTTGACTTTGCAAAAAGTTGTGGACTTAGGGTGGCTGGTTCAATGTTACAGTGCCCACAGGCTCATCACTGGACCTGGTATTCCAATGCTGGTGATGTGGCAAAGGAGATTGACCATGTGCTCATTGATGGTCACTGGAGGATGATTCAGAACTGTGGGGTCTTGCAGAGTGAGTTCCTCAATACTGACCACAGCTTGGTTTTAGCAACTTTGTGCTGCAGCTTAAATCCAGGAGAATGGTACCATCCCAGGCCAGTTGGATGAGGGGGTTGCTGAGGAGTTTGCAAACAGACTGAGTGGGGATTTGGAAGGGTCGGTGTATTTTGGGAATCCTGAAGAGTTGTGGAGTGCCTTCAAGACTACCATCCTTGATGTTGCCTATTGGTGTCTTGGAACCCAGCATCAGGCGAAAAGGAACTTTGTCTCCCAAGAGACACTGGACACCATTGACCAGTGTTGTAGGGCCAGGCTTAATGGCAGAACTGTGCTGTTCAGGGAGCTGAGGCACAAGACTACGTTTATTGAGGGTGGACAAGGAGGTCGATGTGTGTGGAATCTGTGAAAAATGTAGAGCATCACCTGTGGTCATTTGATTCTCATCCTGCTTACAGAGGAATCCATGCATTGCTTTCCTCCAAGCCTGCTTCTCAGTGCACTGCAGTTAGAACGGAGGGTGGTGAGCTATTGACAGAGGAGTCCGAAGTGAAGGCCCGCTGGGCCTTTTTATCCGCTTCCGTGCCTTTTTTAAAAAGTAACCTTTTTAGCGGTTACTTTTAGCAGCTGTACCAGGCTGACCCACCAGCTGTTGAGATGTATGTCAAGGGTGTTACTATCCCTAATACAGATGCTCCAATCAACTGTTAACCACCTTTGTTTGTGGAAACACAGGCTGTGGTGAACCATTTGAAAGGGGTAAAGCTCCTGGGATTTGTGTCATCCATGCTGAACTTCTCAATGCTGGTGGAAATGCTGTACTCGTGTTGTCGCATGCAGTTCTCTGCTCTGTTTAAAGCACAGGCATCATCACAACTGACTTGAAGAGGAGCCTTGTTCCATTCTGGAAAGGGAAGGGTGATCACCAGGACTGTAACAACTACCGAGGGGTGATCGTGCTCTCAGTGCCAGGAAAGGCCTTTTCTCGGATAATTAGTCTCACCCTGAAGGGAATGTAAGACTATTGGTGTGTGTGTCTCCCCACATCGATATATTTTTGCTTTACAAATGTGTTTCTGCAACCGTTTGTCCGATCAACGTGAAACTTTAAACATAGTCTTCCCATGGAGAATATTTTATTGCTAACTCTGAAATCATAGGTCACATAGTGTGACGGCTACATTGGATTAAAGGAAAAAATTCGGACATGATTTTCTCCGAAACTGCTGAACGAAACCTGGCATATCATCAACTCTCCATGGGGTATATGGGGTGATTATGATGACATCTTCGGTGAAGTGGTATTCCAGCCATATTTGGTTGAATTTAAATCCTTATCCAAAAATCTGAAACTTCATTTATCTGATCTATTACCCGATGTGTGAAGTCAAATTTATGATGTGATAGATCGTATGGTATGGCAGCTATATTGGATTAAAGAAAAAAATTGGACATAATTTTCTCTGAAACCGCTCAACAAAAAAAAGTGAAACGTGGCACATGTCATCCATTCCCTATGGGGTACATCGGGTGAAAACAATGATGTCATCGGTGAAGTGACATTCCAGCTATAATTGGTTGAATTTAAATCTTTAATCGAAAAATCGAACTTCTTATAATCTAATCTCTGACCAGATGTGAGTGAAGAATTAAATTTATGATAGATGAACAAGAAATAAAGATATATATATATATAGTTACGAATTAGCCGGTTCGACACCCACGCACGACCGACCGCTTCAGCCCAACCGCCTCCGCCGAAAACCGGAATTCATTCGTAGCTTCCTGGACAACTCCGGAATCTTGCTACAGGTGCCTTAACGCACCATAAACCGTCAATGTTCTGTTCGCGCGGTACAGGGTTGATCGCCGAATCTCGATATACCTAATTATCCGCGCAGACAGAAGCACCGAGAATTTATACCTCGACGGAACTCGTACGAAAACGAGCCGCTAAGCGCGCTGTTCCATGTGCGAGGCCGAGCGGTTTTATCGCCGAGTTCCGTCGGACCAATTACCACTTTAGTTTGGCTTTAATAACCAGCTAATTTCCCGGACGTACCGTGGAAGTCAATGGGAGGAAAATGACACAACGAGCAGATGTACATTCAAACAATGGGGCGTTTATTATACAGGCACATAAGCAGTCAATGGGGGATACAGGCCTTGCATTTTTAAAATCAGACTGGGCTGATAAATAGGCCTCGTCATGTGGGGTGAGGGGGCTGATTTTGCCCATGGGGTGATTTTAAAATTGCTTCAAAATCTTGTGAATTAGTTTTTGTAAATTGTTTTAACATGTGGTCCAAATTGACCAATGTCCGTACAAACTGAACTGCCAAAGAATCTGAATAAACTGAGCCTAATCCGAACTATGTCATTTCAAAATGTACCTTAAACGGTCCTTCTTGGGGCCAAACACAAAGTTCTGAGAAACGGAACTTTCTGCTCAAGCACAGTACTTTCCCACAATCCTTTTCATTAAAAAGTATTAGAACTAAGTTGCTTTGTTGTGGATTATTACCTGTAATGACAAATGTTCTGACAATTTGCGTGAATGATGTCCCGGTACAATACATTACATGTATGTCATTGAACTGGGACCATTCAAGTATTACGTACACAAGTCCAACCCATTTCTCCCCCTGGACGAGCCCACTGTGTTCAACATATTCATGGGGATAAATCTTGACTTTTCACTGCCATTACCTTGTCATGCAGGTTGTACTTGATTGTCCACACCTGGATCCACCAGTAACATAGTAATAATGTCAAAAGATTTATTCTTGTAACAAATTTAAAACTTTATTCGCTGCAAAGCTGAATGACCAAAAATAAAATCTGAACAGTCACAAATTTAATGAGTTTATTGATGCATTTCTGTCTCAACAAAACTAATTTATCTGCAAGTATATATATATATATATATATATATATATATATATATATATATATATATATATATATATATATATATATATATATATATTGTTGCGGATTCGCGCCCGCCGGCGTGCTGACGGCCACGTAACTCGAATCGCGGCACGTCGCCCACCGGACGGACAATCCAGTCGTGACCCTCTCGGACTAACGCCGGGAACCAGTCACGGGTGGACCTTTCGGTCTCACCGCGATCGAGCCAATCAGCCCCCGCGTGGGATAGGGTTGCTCGCCAAATTCGACCTACCTAAGTACCCACGCGGAGGGTAGACCGGGCGATCGCACCTCGCCGCAGGTCGACTTCGGACACGGGCCACTTAAGCGACCCGTTCCGCACTATCAGAATAACCGAGCGGTGTTATCGTCGACCTCGACGGTTCGATTAATTATCGGGCGTATTCAGCCCACTACCAACCCTTTACGTGAAGCAAGATGGGGATTCAATGGGAGAAATGACGAAGCGAAGCGGGAAACAGTTCAACACAAAGCACATTTATTCGCGGCACACGGGAAGCACACATATTCAATTCCACCAAAAGCACACAGAAAAGACACAATGCAATTTACACAAAAAGCAAATATAAAAGAGAAGACACAATGCAGAGCTAATACCGACTACCGAGCACACGGCAACACTTATACAATTCTACTTCACAGACGGCGCCGACAACACATACCCAAAACCAAGGAAAAGAAATACCCTCAAGGATGAGGCGGGCCTGAGGCCGAGACCGGGTCGCGCCTACCCGTCTGGTGATGAGACGCGGAGCGGCGATGGCGCCTCAACTCCGCGGGCCTCGCGGACAGTGTCTGGTAGGGGGTGGGAAAGGGGCCCCCTTGGTCGCACTATCTCAGCGCGGGGGGAAACAGGAGGGGGTTGCTGATGCTCGGGGTCTAGAGGATCTTTATTATCCCGCGACGAGCGTCTCCACCTCGGCCAGGTCGCGCTGTCGGCCTCCCTCGGGTGCAGCTTCCTGCACGACGCGAGCACCCCCTCGTCTGGTGTCGCCGCCTTTCCACAGCTCCGTCCCCTCCGTTCCGACTCCAACGCACACGACGAGCAGCTCCACCGCCCGCGAAGTCTTGACTCTCTGTTTCCGACTCTCCTACTCTCCGCCTCTACGCTCTCCGACCCTCCTGACTGACGAACACGGTCCTTTTATCAGCCCCCTAGCTTCGCCTTTGACCCCCTCCCTTCGACCTTTCACCTCGCTCCCCATTGGCCCGAGAAAAAGTGGGCGTGAAGGCTTTTTGATCCATAAATTTGCATATATCGATCGCCCTGGGGGCGGGGCCAATTCGCCCCTCGCTCACCGATTGGACGGCAAAAAGTGGGCGTGTGTCGTTTTTGATCCGTTTTTGAAGCACAAAATCCGTGATTTTGTACACGCTGTTCGGCGCGCGCCCTGCACGAGTCCAACACCGGTACCCACAGGCGGCGCAAGAACGGTGGCGATGCGACGGTTGCGAGGTGTGACGTGAAGGTCGTGGCGGTTGTGGTGAAGCGGTGGTTGGTGGTGGTTGATGTTGTGGTTGTGGTGGTAATCATGGCGGTTGGTCCAAATTAAAGATAGTAAAAGAAAAACGGCTATCCTGAAGAGTCGCAGCACGCATAAATGACATGTATTCCCACTAGACAACGGGTTTGGGCCTAACTACACATGTACTTACCGAGATACCTCACCTAAGGGACCTGAATGGTGGTTTGCGAATTTGGTAACCACAACACTACCCCCTCCCCTTTTTACAGACTCGTCCCGAGTCGTCAAATTTTCGTGTGCCATCATGTGTAGTTTTCCCCGAGTACATTTTATCTACGGATCCCTGAGTGCGACATTCATGGTATTCGTGTCCCCAAAATAAATAACCTGAGGGCTGCGTAACTACCTAAACAAACTCACTCACACGGACGACTTAAATAAAATTGCCGGCGCTAGGACAGACATGCCGGGGGCGCACTCATATTTACAGTACATCTTAACCTTAACTTACAAATTTTACACTAAACCATGGCCCAGGATCATTGAACTCTGCAAAAGAAAAGCAGTTAGCAGGGAGCCAGGCTGCCCGCATGCAGTCTCTGGCTCAATCAATGCAGGTGACAGGGAACGTGGCTGGCTGCTCACACGCAGTCCAAGGCCTTCCCTTTTTGAACTGAACGCAGTGAACCACAACGGTGCATGGGCTGCACAAACGCAGTCTCCGTGCCAGCTCAAGTGGCACACGCAATGAGCACAACGAATGGATGGATGGATGGTTTGAATCGAACTCAGTGAACCACAACGGTGCATGGGCTGCACAAACGCAGTCTCCGTGCCAGCTCAAGTGGCACACGCAATGAGCACAACGAATGGATGGATGGACACAAACACGGTGCACGGGCCGCCACTGCAGGCCCGTGTTGTAGCTGCCAACAGGGCAGTTCTCGCAGCTTGCAAACTGTTGCTTTGCGGATCCTGGCGCACATGGAAATGAACAGGGGGGGGGGGCAAAGCAAAATTGAACGGGGCTGGTGAACATGGGCAGTGGGCATGGCATGGCAAAGGTGAGCAGGCAAACACAGCCCGCAGAAGAAGGCCGCTGCAGGCAAACATAGCGGGCAGATGAACTGGCCGGCACAGGCCTTGAAGAAAAAAACAGCCAGCCGGCAGATGAAGTGGGCCGGCACAGGCCTTGCAGCACAGCAGCTGCAGACGATCCAGCCGGCACAGACCTTGCAGCAAAACAACAGCTGCCGATGAAGTTGGCCGGCACAGGCCTTGAAGAAAAATAGCCAGCCGGCAGATGAAGTTGGCCAGCCTTTGCCGTTCAGTGAAGGTTGGTGGAGGGAGTGCGGTGGTGCTGGCCACTCGGAAGGCGGGCTCGGACCTACCCTACGGTCTCCCTCCCAACCTATCGCCTTTGCCTGTCACTGTACATACCCACTCCCTTAATTTGTCAAACCCCAATTTAGCCCCAACTTATTTTTTTGTTGTTTTTATTTTTACTTCCCCACTATAAATCGTCCCCTAACCCCCTTTATCGTCCTTGTTCGGCTAACCTATCCTGTCACCTAGCCTACTCCCAACCCCTACGTTCCCTTCCCGGAGGGGAATAAGGGAGAGCTAACTTCCTGTGCCGAGGCCCAACGAAGCCTCAGAATGGCCTCCCCAGAGTTCGGCGATCTAACCCAAAGTGGGTCCAGCGGCCCACAACGACAGCGAGGGGATGGATGGTGCGGAGGGGTACATCTCCTAATCTACCCTAACCATTTAACTGTTAAACTACCCCGGGGCTTTCAACAAGCGCCTCTCGCTTAAACTATTGGTTCTAACAACCCAGATTCCCGTCGCCTGTGTTGGTGTCCTCACAATTTCGGGCCTCGCCCCCCAATTTTCTCTCCGTGCCCTCACACGGTCTCCTGGCTGGGACACGTGGCTCCCTTTGGCAGGCACGACCCTCTGCCGATTCTCCCGCTATGGCACCCCCGGGCACTACACTGCCTCCGAGCCTACCAGCTCCCTAACACCGGGGAGTGCCCCCCATGGCACCTCCCCTGAAACGCACACGTGGCAGGCCGGCCTCCCGGGCCCCTTTCCGAGGGTCACCCGTGCCCACAACACTGCCCACGCGGCTAATGGCGCCCCGGGCCCCCGCACCAAGCAGGCGCACCCGTGCCCACGACTCTATCCCGGCCCCCCATGGGCCCATGGCCTACCGCGGCCGACTAGCCTGGTGCCCGGGGTACCCACTCAGCGATACTCACCTTTCGCAGCCACGCTCCCAAGCCCGTCAACAGGGCTCCTGCACCCCTCCAAATGGGTCTCGAGCCTACATTCCCACCAACAACAAAACGACCTCCATTTTTCAATTTGACTAACCCAGCTAACTCACTCTACACTGACCCCGGGGTCCCTTGGACGGGAGTCACTCCTCCCCCCAATCACTCATCGCACCATGCATTCCCCATTCGCTCCACACACACACACAGACCCGCTGGCCTCACTCACTTACCAAGCACATGCTTCCAATCCACTCACCAACAACTCTTCAACACACACACGACTGAACTCTGCCATCCTTCTAACTACATCCCTTAACTAACTCGTGCTCCCACGTCATCCCTTAAACTACAGCACGTTCCTTTTAACACTACGTAGCTAAGCTACGTCCCCTCTACACATCCACAAGTCTGTCACTGTCTCCAAATAAATCATTTTATTTCCCAACCTAAATCTCACTAAATCCCTCTACCTAATCCATTCCACGGACTCCATGAGGACTTACCCCTGCCCCATGAAGTCGGTCTAACTAAGCTAACCCTTCCCCCTAACTAGTTTCCATCCTGTGCCCCGGGTAAAGGGGGTCTTCCACCCTTTGCCCAGGAATCCTGTGCACCCGAAAGTGAGGCTTGTTTTTTTTTTTTTTTTTCATGCGCAGCACCTGCGCGGCAACTCAGAGCTCGCGCACTTTACACCTGCCCGTGACGTCATGCAGCTGCACGTGTTCCTCGTCCCTCCTTGGACGGTACCATCCGGCAGAGATACCCCTCCTGCCGGATTCCAACCACACGTGCAGCCATGACGTCACCGTGCGCAAAAAAAAAACACAAGCCCCACGTCTCGAGGGGTTCCCCACGCGAACACATGTGCTTTGCCCGTTGGAGCTTAACACACACGATCGCGTGGAGAACCCGTCCGGTCCAAATCCGTTTACCTGCCTAAACTTTGTCCGTCCGCGGGATCGGCAAATCCACCGCTGGCGTTTCCGGACCGGGACTTCACTCTCGCAAGCGAGCACGTGGTGGTCTCGTGCGTTGCACAGCACGAACCGCGTGCTCACTGCTGGGTGAACCCGGCACGGTCCCCGAAACAACTACAGCCGCTACTCGGCTTTCTCTCCTCTGTCGCCGTCTCCGTCGTCGCCATTCAACCCACGCACACCTGCGTGTTACGACGCACACAGTCCACTCCATCACATTCACACCGGGAGACGCGGCTGCGTGCTCCCGCATGCCAACCGACATCTCCCTCACATACCGCTCTCTCACACACACGGTCTCCCTTGCATACGGCCGTTCACTCACGCGTGCCTCACTACTCACACAAACCATACTACTCACACACGCGGGGGCACTCAACCGCTGTGCCTCATCCACACACCGTGCCTCACTCATACACGCGGGGGAACTCAACCGCGGTGCCTCATCCACACACGGTGCCTCACCCACACACGGTGCCTCACCCACACACGCGGGGGAACTAACCCGCGGTGCCTCACTCACACTGGCCGTTTCACTCACACACACGGCCTCACTCACACACGGTGCCTCACCCACGCACGGCGTGCTGGGAAGCACGTACTCTGGCTCCATCGCCACCACACCACTCACACACGGGGTCGCTTCCACACACGGTGCCGCACTCACACCTTGCACCACACACACAGGGACAACCACACTGGGGATTCGTGTCCCCACAAGGGTCTCCGGGGCCTCTATACCCCCCAAGCTCTCCAAGCACCCGTTCGCAGCACTCCTCCCCTCAACCTCGCAAAGCACGACCGAACTCACCTGGTCGTGACTCACCTCAAGGGGGCATACTCCCTCCCCTCGTTCCTGGAGGAGGCCACCCAGGTGCTCGCACTGGGTCCCTACACGCTCCGCGAGCTCACCCCCATTGTCCTCCACTACCTCCGTGTGTGTGTGTGCGTCACTTACCCCGTCCTCACCGTGCAGTCTCTCCTCTATCGTTCCCTTCCCGGCTTCCGTCACTGCCAACACTTCACCCTTTACCTCCCTTGTCTCAACTATTATTTCCGTTGTCGTCATTTCGTGTCTCGTCTCACACGTTTTGGTCTCCCCATTTAATTTTTCCCTTTTGGTCACCGTCGATTCCTCTCCCAGTTCGTTCGCTTCTACACGTGGAGTCGCCATTTTGATCTCCCCGGTCACGGCCTTCATGCCCGCCTGCAGGCTTCGGCCCATGTTCTGCGTCTCACCCCGTAGCTCTTTCATTTCCTCCTTCATGTTTGTTTCCATTCCGTTCATTTGTTGTGTATTCGCATCCATCTTTTCGTTCATTTGTTTGTTCATGTCTTTCATTTCGTTTTTCATTTCATTTGTATTTGTATCCATCTTTTCTGTCATTGCCGCCAGCATGGCGCATAGCTGGGCCATGTCGGGTGCGCTTGTGTGAGCCGTTTCGGCAAGGGTCGGCGGGTTTTGGTGGAGAGGGTGGGGGGAGGTGTCATACACCGCGGCCGCTGCCGCTCCTATTTCGGGCTCTGGGTTCAGTTGGGCGAGTTCATGTTCCTGCACAATCAACATTTCCTGCTCGGGACCTGGACCATGGATTCTACACATTCTACATCCATTTCTAATACCCCCGGCTCCCGCTCGCCTTGAGACGCCATCTTGCTTCTCTTAAAGGGTTAATTTGCTCGCTCGTAATTTGGAGGGAATCGGGGGTCGCTTCTCTCACCCCTGGACCGATTCCCGTGAATTTAGCCGGAGACAGGAGAGCCCGTTTTCCTGTTCTCCGATACCAGTGCCGAGAGGAGGGCGATGGATTTGTATCGCACGACCTGACACCAGTGTTGCGGATTCGCGCCCGCCGGCGTGCTGACGGCCACGTAACTCGAATCGCGGCACGTCGCCCACCGGACGGACAATCCAGTCGTGACCCTCTCGGACTAACGCCGGGAACCAGTCACGGGTGGACCTTTCGGTCTCACCGCGATCGAGCCAATCAGCCCCCGCGTGGGATAGGGTTGCTCGCCAAATTCGACCTACCTAAGTACCCACGCGGAGGGTAGACCGGGCGATCGCACCTCGCCGCAGGTCGACTTCGGACACGGGCCACTAGCGACCCGTTCCGTACTATCAGAATAACCGAGCGGTGTTATCGTCGACCTCGACGTTTCGATTAATTATCGGGCGTATTCAGCCCACTACCAACCCTTTACGTGAAGCAAGATGGGGATTCAATGGGAGAAATGACGAAGCGAAGCGGGAAACAGTTCAACACAAAGCACATTTATTCGCGGCACACGGGAAGCACACATATTCAATTCCACCAAAAGCACACAGAAAAGACACAATGCAATTTACACAAAAAGCAAATATAAAAGAGAAGACACAATGCAGAGCTAATACCGACTACCGAGCACACGGCAACACTTATACAATTCTACTTCACAGACGGCGCCGACAACACATACCCAAAACCAAGGAAAAGAAATACCCTCAAGGATGAGGCGGGCCTGAGGCCGAGACCGGGTCGCGCCTACCCGTCTGGTGATGAGACGCGGAGCGGCGATGGCGCCTCAACTCCGCGGGTCTCGCGGACAGTGTCTGGTAGGGGGTGGGAAAGGGGCCCCCTTGGTCGCACTATCTCAGCGCGGGGGGAAACAGGAGGGGGTTGCTGATGCTCGGGGTATAGAGGATCTTTATTATCCCGCGACGAGCGTCTCCACCTCGGCCAGGTCGCGCTGTCGGCCTCCCTCGGGTGCAGCTTCCTGCACGACGCGAGCACCCCCTCGTCTGGTGTCGCCGCCTTTCCACAGCTCCGTCCCCTCCGTTCAGACTCCAACGCACACGACGAGCAGCTCCACCGCCCGCGAAGTCTTGACTCTCTGTTTCCGACTCTCCTACTCTCCTACTCTCCGCCTCTACGCTCTCCGACCCTCCTGACTGACGAACACGGTCCTTTTATCAGCCCCCTAGCTTCGCCTTTGACCCCCTCCCTTCGACCTTTCACCTCGCTCCCCATTGGCCCGAGAAAAAGTGGGCGTGAAGGCTTTTTGATCCATAAATTTGCAAATATCGATCGCCCTGGGGGCGGGGCCAATTCGCCCCTCGCTCACCGATTGGACGGCAAAAAGTGGGCGTGTGTCGTTTTTGATCCGTTTTTGAAGCACAAAATCCGTGATTTTGTACACGCTGTTCGGCGCGCGCCCTGCACGAGTCCAACACCGGTACCCACAGGCGGCGCAAGAACGGTGGCGATGCGACGGTTGCGAGGTGTGACGTGAAGGTCGTGGCGGTTGTGGTGAAGCGGTGGTTGGTGGTGGTTGATGTTGTGGTTGTGGTGGTAATCATGGCGGTTGGTCCAAATTAAAGATAGTAAAAGAAAAACGGCTATCCTGAAGAGTCGCAGCACGCATAAATGACATGTATTCCCACTAGACAACGGGTTTGGGCCTAACTACACATGTACTTACCGAGATACCTCACCTAAGGGACCTGAATGGTGGTTTGCGAATTTGGTAACCACAACAATATATATATATATATATATATATATATATATATATATATATATATATATATATATATATCTCTCTCTATCTCTCTCTCTCTCTCTCTCTCTCTCTCTCTCTCTCTCTCTCTCTCTCTCTCTCTCTCTCTCTGTCTCTGTCTCTGTCTCTGTCTCTGTCTCTGTCTCTGTCTCTGTCTCTGTCTCTGTCTCTGTCTCTCTCTCTCTTTCTCTCTCCAGTCCAATAACATAACAGATACATGTGTTCAGTACATTCTGCCAAATACTAATTAACTTTAGCAGGTTTAGTATTGATGTAAATCTTCAGGCAGAAACCCCCAAAAGTCACTATCATCAGATAATTGTGAAAGAGATTCATCCCCTGAGCTACCTGAAGATAAGTCCAACACAACAGTATTCTCATCATCTGTGGAGATGACTTCAACCATGTCATTGTCCGTTTCTCGGTCTGATCCCGACTCAGATACGTCACCGTCACGTCTGTCCAGAATAATACAACGTCTCCGTTTACATCATCTCGTGTTGAAAGATTGTCTTCCAATTTATTTTTTCGCTTTTTGCTCAAATACCTTTTCACTGCCGACTCTATTATTTCATCTTTTTCTTCTTTTGTCCACACCAAATCATTGGCTGCAATTATGATTTGATCGCTCACATTTGCATGGTTTAGTGAAAGGCGTTTGTCTGTCAAAATTGTGAGAAGTTGGGAAAATCCTCTCTTCGTGGTGGAATTGGAAGGTGAAATGCTCAAGCAAATATCAGCTATGAGACAAAGATTTGGAAATTCTTGCTTTCTGTAAATCAAAACATTTTGCCAAAAAGGTTTGCTTTTGACACCCAAGTATTTGTGATCACGCAAGTACTTGAGTTCCTTCCACTCTCTGAAAGCAGGTACCAGTTGAAAACCTTTATTGTTTAGGGGTATCTCAAAGTGAGCAGCTATGCTCGTGAGCTCTTGCTTGCCGTTTGTCTGTGGTCAGCCAATCCTGGGGATCCATTAATCTACCTATGCTGCGATATATTGGAAGAGGAAATGAGTCAAACCTTGTGTCAAGTTGTTCAATCATACGAGGTATAACATCTGTTTTCACAGAGTCAACATGCACTGAATTTTGACTAGTTTGAGTGATGTCAGATAGACTCAAATCTTCAGTTTCATGGCTTGCAGCCTTCCTTTTCATGTGTCCCTTCTTATGGATATTTACAGTGATGGTATGTCCAGTAGAAGACTCATCATCTGGTATCAGATTGTATGCACCGGCTGATGCAAAATTCTCATTCCATTCCTGCAAGTCATTCAATTTCTCTTTGGTGTTTTCTATTACTGGAGAAATGGCCCAAGCCAATACGTCCGTTTTCTCAAAACAAAGTGAAATCTTGGCTGGTTCCTGGAGCAAGTCCTTAAATGTATGCACATCCTTCAGAAATGAATAGCTCTGAAGCTTTTTGAAGAACCCAGTTACTTTGCCTTGGGTACCAGGTGCCATTTTCACTTTATGTTCGAGTGCCTCTCTCAGACTTGTTTCGAGTGGAATCCAACCATGGATTATTGTCCGAACTCCACGAAGCCTGTGTGCTGTGAATCGAGTGCCATGTGTGCGAGGAATTGTGTAAGGATCAACACCGAACGACACGCAAGCATTTGCATACATTTGTTTCAGTTTCCCGGACCTCTTGTGAAGATCCCACATTCCCTGCAAGAAATCATCTACCGACTTCATCTTCTCATTGGTGAGTATGGCGTCCTTCATTGTCAATTCAGCCCGGTGGTTAACACAGTGGATAGTTAAAATCCAACATCGGTCATTTTTCAGCCGGGTGAGCAGGCCACTGTGAATCCCAGTATTCACACTGGCACCGTCTGCAGTTTCCGAAACCATACACTTCAGGTATCCATTGTCTTGAATACCCAGGTCTTCAAACGTTTTGTCTAAACGGGACTTCAACCCTTCGGCATTGGCACCTCCATGATCATTCACATCTTCCAAGCCAATGCAGTAATAAACAGGAATACCTGTTTTGTTGTTCTGACATACACAAGTTCCTTTTCAGAGCCAGTTTTTTGGGGTTCACTGCCATCTGTGAGAACCCCAAAGGCAGTATTTGAACACAAAAGGACTTCCACTTTTCCCCTGATTGAATAGGCAATTTCTGAGCAGTACTCCCGTGCTGCTCTACCATCATCTTTTCCCTCAATGAGTTTTACGCCAGATTCCTTAATGCACTTCACAAGCACCCGGAATTTTGAATATGGCAAACGTTCATTAATCAAGTTGTACGCTGTGTTGAACAGTTTTTTTTTTTGTATACTTCATGTGCAGATTTGTCTATAAAGGAGTTAATGGCAGGTTGAGTTGCACGAGCACCAGCCGTTTTTTTCACTAGTTCACCAACGTCAAATGTCGATGATGCCTCCTTAGCTCGTTTATGCCCAGCTGACTCCAAATGCCTCTTCAAATGATGTTTGGAAATATTCTGGGTTATTCCTGAACAGTATCTTAGAGCTGTATCACCTAAACAGCAAAAACAATAAAAAAAAATGGATAAATACTGGTTATTTAAATAAATTTAATAACTAATATACCATAACGGTTTAATGCTCGGCCTAAAATAGACTAAGTTCTTAGTTGTTGGTTATAAGATCAAATACACCAGTATAGTTTTCATGACTGGATTAATATAACACGTCATAAATTAAAAGGAGTCTCTTGTTTGGCATGAAATGTCATTTTATCTCGACGATGCATCAGCCATTGTGAAAGGTCCAGTTATCGACAGTGAAACACATCGACGTTACCAAGCATCACATTCAGTTCAACGTCGGATCTCTTGATTATTTCGACGTGGAAACGACAATAGTTAAGCCAATGTAAAGAATTCCTGGTATTCTGCCGATCGGAAAGAATATTAATCTTTCGTGAAAAATTCTTCTGCTAAACAATGTACAAACCTGCACATCCTTTCGGCCGGTTTTACACTTTTGAGCACATTTTCGTGTCGTTTGCACACCAAACACCAAAGTAGTTTGACGTATACCTTGCCTTCGTCATCTCCTGTTTCAACACCAAACTCTTCGTTGAAATTAAATTTGTTGAACGTCGATAATAAAATGGTTTTGCTGGCATTGTATGAAGCAGCCATTTTCGCCCAACGTTCCAGTTGAATGAAACGTGCCTGCTGAATGTTGTGTACGTAAAACGGTCGCTGATTTGCTGAACGTATTAATGACGGCTTTTCTGATTGGCGTATAAACGCGGGAAGAGTGCGATCGACGAATCTCTGGGACATTTTCTGTGACAAAATGATTCTGACAGCTGTTACTAGAACGAATTGCCAGAACAAATTACAAGTATTCACCCAGGAAGTTAATACAAAGAGAGTATTTTCTGGTGAAAGAGCAGAGCTGAAGAAATCAGGCAAGAACGACAAGATAAACTTTTTTTTCACAGCTTAATTTTACGGGGCCGATAAAAAGACCCCCTGAAAATCGACCACGGGGGCGAGGCTGATCGGCCCCGTCAAAATGCAAGCCATGGGGATAGGGGACATGACACGAGCAAAAGCCTACAGCCAATTCTATTCAATAATGTACAATCATGCACTTAACCATTTCTACTTATAAAGACAAGGCACCACAGACTTTCATACAAAACCCCCAGAAAAAGAATAGGGCTCGAGAGCCTTTATTTCCATTCGGAGCCTGGATGACCGAAGGCTCGCGAGAGGCCGTGCAGGTTACCTGGCCGCCCCTGGTGACAGCTCGAAGGCCTTCGGGTCTGTGACCCCTGCTGTCCCTGGCTTGGCCTTCGTGTCGCACGCGCCGGTCGCTTGAGCGGCCGGGCGGCTTGAGCAGCTTGGCGAGCGGCTTGCTCGGTTCTCCTTGGTCGTCCGGCCTCCACTGCAGCCTGGTCGGTTGGGCCTGGCCGGCGACGCGCTCGGAGGAGTGAACGGGTCTTTTGCTCTTTTAGAGTTGATGCTCTCTTATGACCCGTTCACTACCTCAGCGCCGCACGACTGTCTCAAGGCCGTTCGCCCGGACCACGACCGCAGCTTGCTCGACGCTCGTCTCCTCGGCCGTTCGCCGACGCTTCCCCTCTCCGGGAATCTCTGGCGCGCGCTCCTCGCAGCTACCGCCTCCCGAGAGCAATGAATCTGCCAAAGTCAGCCGAATACTCTTCACAGCTCTTCGGGCTCCCATGCGCCGAACCACACCCTTGTTAGCGTTCGAGCTCCGCCCTTATATTGGCCCGAGGCGAGCCACTCTTTGATCTCTGAACCCGTGGCCGGGCTCCGCCCACTTTTCACCTCCAACCTCTTACCCCTTGAGGGAAACCCCATTCTTGACGTCACAGGGTGCTTTCGGGGAAGACCTCCTTTTGATGCGCTTCTTCAAATTAGCCACTCCGTGGCTTTTACTGTTGCGCAGCGTGTCTACAATCTAACGGCATTTTGCGGCAGTCATTGAGGAGGATGTGATGGTGTTTCTGTTGTTCGGGGATGTTTGTTGAAATAAACGATAGAAAAAGAAAAATGGCTACCTCAAAGATTCACAGCTTGGCATACGAATAAATCCCTTTACACATCGGTGGGGGGTCCTAACCTGAAACACATACTTATCGAAATAACTGATCTCCCTGGGACCTGAATGATGTTCTGTGAATTTCCACAACCGCAACAATATATATATATATATATATATATATATATATATATATATATATATATATATATATATATATATATATATATATAGTCCAAAAACGGCAAAAAAAATTAAAAAAAATTCAGATGTCTCTTCAAGCCTTAAATTATTCCATAATGATTCAATAACACGCATAAAAATTTTTCACTTGATTCAGATAGAGGTCGCTCCATATGACGACTTTTAGTTTCATGAGTTGGTTAAATTAGGGTATGGTCAGGTACGATTACGGGTACTTCTATATGTCCGAGGTGGAAATGGAGTGCATTTTCGAACTCTATGGGATCGATTTACTCTACGAAATGACTGCACCGACATTGAATTCACTACCATTTCGAAAATATGACCTAAAACAAGATTTATCATTACTGGAGTTGAGTAACTAATCATACTGACGATATTATTAAACCATTAGTGAATTAGTTGTCAGTCTAAACATTTCTTAGAGTAAATCGACCCCACTGAGTTCGAAAATGCAGTCTTTTTTTCATCTAGAAAGTACAGAAGTACCCGTAATCGTACCTGACCATACCCTAATTTATTCAAGTCATGAGACTAAAAGTCGTCATATGGAGCGACCTCTAAATCACCTCCGATCAAGCTATAAAAAATTATGCGCGTTATTGGATCATATTAGAATAATTTTAACCTTGTGGAGCAACATTATATTTTTTTCGACTTTTTTGGACCACCCTAATATATATATATATATATTATATATAATATATATATATATATATATATATATATATATATATATATATATATATATATATATATACAGTCTGGTGTTGGCATCGTGGTTATGGGAGCAGCTTGAGATCCAAAAGGTCCTGAGTTCAAGCCCCGTTGACCGCTTGAATTAATACACACCAGGAGGTTGGCTCAGCCTGTCATCCGTCCGAGGTCGGCGAAGTGAGTACCAGTGTTCTGGTACAGGTGTATGCCCCAGTTAGAATAGGTGTACCATATCCCTGTGTCGTAAGAGGCGACCAGGGTTGCGTCAGGAAGGGCATCCAGCGTAAAACCTGTGGCAAAATCATTATGTGGATCATAACGGATGATCCTCTGTGGCGACTCCTAACAGGAGCAGCCGAAAGAAGAAGAAGATATACATATACATATACTATGCACCACCGGTCAAAAGTTTTAGAACACCCCCATTTTTCCAGTTTTTACTGAAATTTAAGCAGTTCAAGTCCAATGAATAACCTGAAATGGTACAAAGCAAAGCAGTAAACTGCCGGAGGTTAAAAAAAACTTTAGGATACCAAAAACTGAAAAATAATGTAAATTTAGAATGCCCAGACTAGGAATCGAACCCAGGTGGGCTTTTTGAACAATGGCTTCCTTCTTGCCACCTTACGCACCGGCCAAATCATAGAGTGCTTGGGATATTGTTGTCACATGCACACAGTGACCAGTCTTTGCCATAAAGGCATGCAGCTCTTTCAAAGTTGCCCTTGGCCTCTTGGTGGCCTCTCTGATCAGTCTTCTCCTTGCTTGGTCATCCAGTTTGGAGGGACAGCCTGATATATGCAGGGTCTTGGTGGTACCATAAGCCTTCCACTTCTTCATGATTGTCTTGTCTATGCTCCAAGAGGTATTCAAGGCCTTTTCAAATATTTGTATACCCATCCCCTGATCTGTGCCTTCCCACAATTTTATCCCAGAGGTCTTTTGAAAGCTCCTTGTTGCTCATGGTTGAGTCTTTCCTGTGAAATGCACTTCCCAGCAGAGGAAACCTACAGCAACAGCTGATTTTATTCTCAAATAATCAGAATCACTTAAATTTAACACGGTGTAGGCCAATTAACTTGTTGTGTCATTTTGAAGGTGATTAGTTACACCTGAGCTAATTTACAATTGCTTTTTCAAGGGGGGTGGACACTTATCCAACCATGATATTCTCGTTTCGTATTTGTAATTAATTTTCTGAAATTTGTAGAATTTGTTTTTCACTTGGAAGTTGTGTGTCATGATGTGTAAATAAAGGTGGAAAAGTCTGATTTCATGCAATTTAATTCCAGATGATAAGGTAATGAAAGGTGAAAATTTTGAAAGGGGGTGTAGAATTTCTGGAGGCACTGTATGGACATATATTTAGAATCCCAAGACCCAACAGACACCATTGGATCCTTTAGAACCCGAAGACCCAACAGACACCATTATATCCTTTGGAATCCTGAGATCCTAAACATACCGTTAGATCTTTTGGAACCCTAAGACCCCTAAGACCCCTAAAACTCCCAAGACTCGATAGACCCCTCAGATCCATAAGACCTTCCAGACCAGTGATCTTTACTATTTTTAGAGGGGCCACTTTAGCTGATAAGACATCAGTGTGAGAGTTGCCACACCATCTGCAGAACTCCATAAAGGCCCCACCTCTACATATTCTTCTTTGTTGTGGTTCACTGGGCAACAAGCATAATAATTGTTTGCGTTCTGCCATCTCCTGATGCAGTGATGTTGCTTTTACGCTTCACATTGGAACACTCATTTGAAACCATTGGGCCAATTTGACAGCATTTATGGCAGATTATGATGGGGTGTTTTCACATTTGTGTATTATCGGCTGCATATCAGGGGCCACACTTTAGGCCATCAGGGGCTGCCAGTGGCTCATGGGCCGTGCAATGAAGAACAGGCCTATAGATCCTCTTAGATCCTTTAGACCTGGACCCGTTGTTGGAACATACCCTTTAGACCCCTGAGACTGCTTATATCCCTTGACCCTTTCGACCACTTTGTCTCCTTGACCCTTTGGACCCATTTAGACACTCTACGTCCCCTTAGATCTTTTAGACCCTTTATGTCCCTGAAAGACCTTTTAAGACACTTTCGATCCCTTCGACTCTTGAAGACATTTATACTTCTTTTTTTGTATTCATTGTCAAGGCTCGTGTGAGAGCTAACACACAACGCACAGCAAGGGTGGCATGAGACGAGAGGGGCGGGAGAGGGAAGGACAAAACAGTGGGGAACAGTGTAGTGTCATGGCAGAGGTGCGAACAGGCAGACACGAGCCGGAGGGTAACACAACTCCGCTTTATTGCCTCGAGCGAGAGGGTAGGCGTAGGATGCCCGTAACTCCGCTTTAGTACGCACTCTGCACCCTACAGGCACACGACCCACAAGACACTGCAAATGATACCACATGCTGCTAACTGGTGCTGCAAGTCGCGAGCGGGCAAGAACAGCTATATGCATTGCAGACACGTGACTACTATCACAACTCCTCCACCCCCCACAATGCTCTATGCCAATACACCACACTCCTCCCTCCTAAAAGTATGATTATAAAATGACAATTATAATGACAGGCATAATTGGCAACGAATACTACGACATAAAAAAGCAAAGAGGAACAAAATGACATCAACCAAGTAAAATCCTCCAAGTACCACGTCACTTGATCTAACCCTGGGGTGATGGTCGGGCTGAGAATCAAACCCAGATGAGCTGGCCCAAAAGAAAAGCGTGCTTCATCCGCACAACCTGTAACAATAATGCCGTTGTCTTAATCTGGCACATGATACACTCTTCTTCCCCCATCACATCATATACTGTGTTTGTGCGAGTGAGTTGAATTCCAAATGCAGTAGACTGGTGCTCGAGTACTGAGTTGCACGACGAAGCCAATGGTGTCAGTAGACCACAATAACAATGGCCGTGTTAAAGATATAAAGAGGGAAGTTTGGGAGCACAGTATAACTATGCAGCAGAAGCGCCCCCAGGCGGCCCATGCTTATACGCCTCCCGGTGAGGTCGAGGTGACACCCCAGGCGAACCTCCCCCGGCACCATCAAATGCCCCCGGTCAACAAGTTGGCACATCTCCCTCAGACAGGACCGAATCAGGTAAACACCCTGAGTCTGCAAGCCCCGCGGGCGCCAGCGCAGCTGACCTTGGCGAGATCAGAGGTTTGCGCTCCATGGCGCCAGGCACCTCCGACCTTGGCAATATCAGGGGTGGGGGTGACGCTGAACAGCGAACCTGCCCTGGCTCCCCGCCATCAACTCGAACCAGGCAATTAGCCGGCTCCATTACCAGCTGTCCCACACCAACACCGCGCACCAGCGCCGGGCGCAACACAGCCCCTGCCACCGACCCCTTAGGTCGCAGCAAATTCAGCCGAGACTTCAACACACGTCCATACAGACGATCAGCATTGACTGGATGCACAGCAGTGTCATAAAGCAGCAGAAACATCGTTGGCGCAGATGCAAACTTCTCTTTATGTACAGCGCGTCCCCACAGTGTAATGTTAACACATGAGGTTGCAGCGAACTGCGGACTGTCATCGAAGACCGGGATCTGGAAGACCTCTTTATTAGCAATGATCGTCCGCAAGTTCTTCACATCAAATAAAGCATTGATTCCAACCAAACACATTTTGCTCACACGCGGACTGTCGGCATTTGCTTTTATAACGCCATGCTTAATCACTCGTGCTGCGAGAATCAAACACACAACAATTAACAAATCATGAACCACACTGCGAGCAAGCCTCTTGGTTGTCACGACATTGAGGCGACTTGCGTGCAGGTCCTCATCTGAACGTCGAAGAGGATACCGTCGATGGTCGCGTTCCGCAAACTTCTCAAATGCGACCGGTTCGCTCCAATCCCCCGTTGAAATCTCCTGAACGACACGGGCGTGCACTGTATGAGGAGCCAACTCCACCGCGACCTGCTTGGCGGTGACCTGGCCCAGTGCCAACACATCAACCCGGTTGGTTGATCCAGATGAAGGTGGACCCTCCGCGCAACGCAAGCGCGAGAGCCCGTCGCAGCTGGCATGCTCCCCGTTGCTCCGGATCCGTATATCGTAGTTGCAGGAAGCAATGAACGGAAACCCGTGTTGTATTGCCACGGCCCCTGCCACCGGGAACTCGCCCTCAGGTCTCGAGGGAGGCCCGGGCCCAAACAGAGGTACGGGCCCCGAAGGAGACACAGGCGCACCTGGAGGTACAACCTCCGCAAGAGGAACCTCCTCCCACCGACTCTCTAATCGGCTCGGCGCGGGACGTCCAAGGCCACTGGCTGGTGCCATCCCGTCTAGTTGAATGCGGGCCAACCAGCTCCGACCCAAAAGGGCGGGGCCCTCCCCTCGCCCCACGAACAGCGGGAGCTCGACCCGCTGACCTTGATGGGCGACCAAGACGTGTGCCCTGCCAACCGCTGGTTGCGCTTCACCGGTATACATGTGCAACGCGAGGGTAGACCTGAAAAAGGCGTAGACCGGGAAGTGCACGAGCGGTGCGCCTGCTCATGATCGACACCGCCGCTCCGGTATCAACTTGAAACACGATCGGCGTTCCATGCACAAAACCTCGCACAGGCGGCAGGTCTCGACCCGGGATGTAAAAGCGTACGTCATGCACAAAACATCGTACCGGGTGTAGGTCTTGCCCCGCATCGCTGGGATCGCCTCGTACATCGCCATCCATGACCGTTATGGTGGCCAATGACACTTGGCACACACACCGTAGATGTCCCTGAGTGTCCAGATCGCCGTCCGACTGGCCGCGTTGCAACGTTTGGCCACGACCCGCACCGAAGACTGTGCGTGCGGCCGTGGGCGCCTGGTACATCACGCGGACCTCCGGATCACCTGTCATGCTCTGGCCATCGAGGGCCCGGACATCCCTCAGAGTCTGTGCGACGGCCGACGCCGCTTCTGAGCTGAATGTAATGTCCTCGTCCTTTAGCCGTGGCATTGCAGAAACCATTTCCGACTCTTGCAAACCAGAAATAAAACGATCTTCGAGCCTGGCCTGCTGTTCACTCGACGTGAATCTGCAGGTGACGGCGAGATGCCTCACCCGTGCGGCGAAACTCGCGATGCGCTCCCCTGGCCTCCTTGCCAGGTGATCAAACTCATACCGCGCGAGCTGCGCTGATTCTCCCGGCGCTCTGTGCGCCCATCAATCCAATTGTCCCGGCAACGACAAAGTCAATGCCGAGGAAAACAGGCACTCCGCACACGTCGATCCGAAACATCCTCGTCACCAAACTGTAGTGTCGTGGCAGAGGTGCGAACAGGCAGACACGAGCCAGAGGGTAACACAACTCCGCTTTATTGCCTCGAGCGAGAGGGTAGGCGTAGGATGTCCATAACTCCGCTTTAGTACGTACTCGATGCACCCTACAGGCACACGACCCACAAGACACTGCTAATGATACCACATGCTGCTAACTGCTGCTACAAGTCCCTAGCGGGCGAGAACAGCTATATGCATTGCAGACACGTGACTACTATCACAACTCCTCCACACCCCCACAACACTCGATGCCAATACACCACAAACATAAACATTAGGAGATCTGTGGAAGGGAGAGGGATGGGGTGGGGAACACGGGGTTTAAAAGATGGACACCACAGGGACTTTCAGAAACGAAAGCAGCGCATATGAAGGAGGTGGGTTTGGGTTGGATTAACGGGGGTACAAAAGATCGAGGATTTGGATGGGGGACAATAAGAGGTGGTGCTGAAAGGCTGTTTTGAAGACCTGGATGTAAGAATGGGATTGAAGAGTGGGTGGGAGTTTATTCCACAGGTGGGAAAAGGAGGAAAAAAAGAGTGAAGGTGAGCAGTGATTCGTGATTTGAGTAGTTTTACCAGAAGGGGGTTGTTGGCAGACCTTGAGTGCCCTGCGGAAATATGGTGGGGACAAATTGCAGACACAGTAGGGGGCGAGACTGGAGAGGAGACGGTAGAAGACAGAATGACCAACGACCTGCCTGCGGTGAGAGAGTGAGAGGCCCAAAGACTCAGCCTCATCGCGGGAGATACCAATGATCCGAAATGCCTTGGTTTCTACAGCGTGAAGCAGGGAAAGGTGGGAGGCAGGAGCACCAGCCCAGAGGGGAGAGCAGTACTCCATCAGGCTGCAGATGAAAGCTTTGTATGTGGTCACGAGCTCAGGTGGGCCGAGGAAGGACTTTGCACGACGGAGGATTCCCAGTCGGCGACTGGCTTTGAAGACCAGGTTGGAAATGTAGCTTTCCCAGGAAAGATCATGGTGGATAGTGGGACACAAAAGCTTGAATGAAAGGACTTCTTCAAGAGGATTGTTGAGAAAGTAGTTTGGGGGGGGGGGGGGTTCCAGACAGTCCTCTTGGAGAGACATCGTGAGAGGTGAGATTTGTCAGGGTTGAAAGAGATGTTCCACATGTTGAACCAGCTTGTGATTTTATCCAGATCTGTAGAGAATGAAGAGGCGACTGCTTGGCGATCTGAGGGATGACAGATGGTGTGGTGGAAGGTGGAGTCATCAGCAAAGAGATATAGAGGATTTTCCAGAGAGTCAGAGAGATCATTGAAAACCAGAAAAAGTACAGGGCTCAGAACACTGCCTTGAGGAACTCCAGCCTGGACAGGAAGAGGGGATGAGAGAATGAGGAGTTGGAGTCACTGGGATCTGTCATGTTAACACTAAGATCCAGACTTTCAATGACATCTTGGATGCTGTTATCTTGTCTGTACTTATCTGTTGTGAGGATGATGAGGTCACAGAGAGATTCACTTACCTTGGTCGTCATATTCATGTTTCTGCATGTTGTGCTCTTGAAGTCGATAGATGTCTAGATCGGTTGGGCATGGAGAGTCATGGGGTGTGGCACTGTTGGTACCTTTCCAGGAGGATGAAAATCCAAGTGTTCAGGTCCTTGGTGCTTCCAGTCTTCCTCTCTGAATGTGAGACTTGGACTCTGACCAAGGATCTGCGACAGAGACTTTATCTCCTTTGGTACCAACCAGATATTTTTTAGTGAATCCTTGGCTCGAGTACCCTTGGCAATCAGTGGTTGGACATTGTGTCTCAAGAGTGATTGCTCTGAGAGACTCAAATGACATTTGTTACCTGCATAGTCTGTGACCATCAGCTGTGGCTCTATGGACATGTGGCTTTTGTTTTCCTGACACTGATCCTGCTCACCAGATTCTCTCAACGAGGGAGCCTCGTGAGTTGAGGTCGACAACATGCCTCTTGGTTTCAGCAGGTTGATCGGCATCTTAACGAGATTGGGTGGGCCGACAACCTTGTGATTGGCCAGATGGAGGCCTATGGTGTACCAGAAGAAAGTGGACATGGCGACGCACTGCTCCGGCACATGCTTCCTTCCCTGTCCTGACCTGTCCTGACCTCGTTTTTTCCTCATCTATCTATAATTCCAGCAATCTGTGTGTGTGTGTGTCTGTCTGTGTGTCTGTGTGTCTGTGACCGCTGTTTCTCGACAACAGCTGGTCTGATCTAATTGAAACTTGCCAGGTATATTGCTGGGGCCCTGTGGATGTGCCTTTTCAAGGTTTGATATTAATTGGACAAGTGGTTCCCAAGTTATGGCCATTTATTTACCAAACATGACAGGACACGGTGCTTTGACGTCACAATTCTTCTTCTTCTTTTTTTTTTTTTTTTTGCACGTATCACAATTGACGTCACAATTCTTCTTCTTCTTTGTTTGATATGACTGTCACAATTGACGCTGGGGACCTGAGTGTGTGCCTTTTCAAGGTTTGATATCGTTCTTCTTCATCCGTTTATGATACGGTTGGTCCGATCTAATTGAAACAATGCCCCAATCCAGTCGTCGTTTATGAGAGCGAAGGAATGAAGCTGCGCATCATGCACGTGCAATTGAATCGAACGAAGCATGAGCTGCTCGCCTGACACGCGACGCTACGCACGTGACAAGGCGTCGTGCAGCTGAAACGGATGAAGCTTGAGCTGCTCGCTCGGCAGACAACACTGGACACGAGGCAAGGCGTCGTGCAGAAGAAACGGATGAAGCACGAGCTGCCTGCTTGACACGTGACGCTACGCATGTGACAAGGCGTCATGCAGAAGAAACGGATGAAGAACGAGCTGCTCGCTTGGCGTACAACACTGAACGCGAGGCAAGGCGTTGTGCAGAAGAAATCTCTCACCAGTGAGAAGACCGGCAAGTAAGGGATGCCCTGCGCCATCAGGATGTACACCGTGCGAGAGTAGAGCAGGCTCACCATGAGAATCGCAACCTTGCTCGATACGATGATACCGATTTCTTCCGAGAGGAACTTCATGTTGAGTAAAGGCACGCGTTCAGCAGGACCTCATCTATCTATAATTCCAGCTGTGTGTGTGTGTGGTGTGGTGTGGTTTGGTGTGTGTGTCTTGTCTGCGACCACTGTTTCTCGACAACCACTGTTCCGATCTAATTGAAACTTGCCAGGTATGTTGTTGGGGACCTGAGTATGTGCCTTTTCAAGGTTTGATATTAATCGGACAAGTGGTTCCCAAGTTATGGCCATTTATTTACCAAACCAATGAGAGGACACCGTGCTATGACATGACGATTGACGACAGAATTCTTCTTCTTTTTTCTTTTTCTTTTTTGCATGTACGGCCATGCGCGTACGGGCATGCGAGAGCGAAGGAACGGCCTGTGTGGTTGTTGTTTCTGGCACGCAGTATGAGTTTTTATTTTATTTATTTTTTTTTGCACGTACGGCCACGCATGTACGGGCACGTGAGAGCGAAGGAACAGCCTGTGTGGTTGTTGTTTCTGGCACGCGGTATGAGTTAATATTTTATTTATTTATTTTCTGCATGTACGGCCACGCATGTACGGGCACGTGAGAGCGAAGGAACAACCTGTGTGGTTGTTGTTTCTGGCACGCGGTATGAGTTTTTATTTTATTTATTTATTTTCTGCATGTACGGCCACGCATGTACGGGCACGTGAGAGCGAAGGAACAGCCTGTGTGGTTGTTGTTTCTGGCACGCGGTATGAGTTTTTATTTTATTTATTTATTTTCTGCATGTACGGCCACACATGTACGGGCACGTGAGAGCGAAGGAACAGCCTGTTTGGTAGTTGTTTCTGGCACGCGGTATGAGTTATTATTTTATTTATTTATTTTCTGCATGTACGGCCACGCATGTACGGGCACGTGAGAGCGAAGGAACAGCCTGTGTGGTTGTTGTTTCTGGCACGCAGTATGAGTTTTTATTTTATTTATTTATTTTCTGCATGTACGGCCACGCATGTACGGGCACGTGAGAGCGAAGGAACAGCCTGTTTGGTAGTTGTTTCTGGCACGTGGTATGAGTTTTTATTTTATTTATTTATTTTCTGCATGTACGGGCACGTGAGAGCGAAGGAACAACCTGTGTGGTTGTTTCTGGCACGTGGTTTGAAAGTTTTTTATTTTTATTTTTTGCATGTATGGCTACGCACGTACGGGCACGCACTAGTCCCTCCAAGTAACAGATGTTCACTGAGTAAACCCAGTCTTCCTTACCCTTCCAAAGTTTCCTTTTCAAAGGGAAAATATACTTTTTCCCACAATGCATTGGAAGTAAAATGGTCTCCTCTCATGAATGATTGAATGAAACCTTCATTTTGTTTCATTCAATGGTTCGTTCTCCCAGTTGTAAAAACTAACATCATGTTATTAAACCCTCTGACTGTTTCATCCTTGGATTCCCTTGTTCATGTTGAGTTAGTTTTTAATCATTCCGTTGATGTTTACAAAAGGTTTTCATCAAGTACAAGGAAACGCATGATGGATGTTATAAAATCATAGAAATAGTTTATCATTGTACAAACTACAAGGTGTTTATAACGACGTTTGTTTGGTTCCCATTACAGGTTAAAATCCATGATGGATGTTATAAAATAATGTAAACTGTTTATCATTGTACAAACTACAAGGTGTTTATAACGGGGTTTGTTCGATTCCCATCACAGGTTAAAATCCATGATGGATGTTATAAAATCATAGAAACTGTTTATCATTGTACAAACTACAAGGTGTTTATAACGACGTTTGTTTGGTTCCCATTACAGGTTAAAATCCATGATGGATGTTATAAAATCATGGAAACTGTTTATCATTGTCCAAACTACAAGGTGTTTATAACGGGGTTTGTTCGGTTCCCATCACAGGTTAAAATCCATGATGGATGTTATAAAATCATGGAAACTGTTTATCATTGTACAAACTACACGGTATTTATAACGGGGTTTGTTCGATTCCCATCACAGGTTAAAATCCATGATGGATGTTATAAAATCATAGAAACTGTTTATCATTGTACAAACTACAAGGTGTTTATAACGGGGTTTGTTCGATTCCCATCACAGGTTAAAATCCATGATGGATGTTATAAAATCATGGAAACTGTTTATCATTGTACAAACTACAAGGTGTTTATAACGGGGTTTGTTCGATTCCCATCACAGGTTAAAATCCATGATGGATGTTATAAAATGATGTAAACTGTTTATCATTGTACAAACTACAAGGTGTTTATCACGGGGTTTGTTCAATTCCCATCACAGGTTAAAATCCATGAAAGATGTTATAAAATCATGGAAACTGTTTATCATTGTACAAACTACAAGGTGTTTATAACGGGGTTTGTTCGATTCCCATTACAGGTTAAAATCCATGATGGATGTTATAAAATGATGTAAACTGTTTATCATTGTACAAACTACAAGGTGTTTATAACGGGGTTTGTTCGATTCCCATCACAGGTTAAAATTCATGAAAGATGTTATAAAATCATGGAAACTGTTTATCATTGTACAAACTACAAGGTGTTTATAACGGGGTTTGTTCGATTCCCATCACAGGTTAAAATCCATGATGGATGTTATAAAATCATGGAAACTGTTTATCATTGTACAAACTACAAGGTGTTTATAACGGGGTTTGTTCGATTCCCATCACAGGTTAAAATCCATGATGGATGTTATAAAATCATGGAAACTGTTTATCATTGTACAAACTACAAGGTGTTTATAACGAGGTTTGTTCGATTCCCATCACAGGTTAAAATCCTGACTCCTCCAACTCGATCATGATAAATTAACTTTGTTCTAATTACCATGGGTCTCGTCAACAGAGTCCTGTTATTTGTTAATTAATCAATCACTGAAATATCCACAACCTCATGGGGACCCTGATGTCCTATGAGGGGTGTGGGACACATGGAGGGAATGATAATCTGGATTTTGAGATTATTTTTCGGGTTCAGAACAACGAAGGCAATTCTTCTGCAAGGTTTAAATATTTATTTTTTATTTCGAACATTGAATGTTTATTTGAAAAGTGCAAAATGAACTCATTTGGGAACAAACACTCAATAATTTTATGAGATGAGATGTTTGAAGTGGAGAGGAGGGAGATCTGAACTCTCATTACTGTGTCCGTGAGACCGAGTGGTGATTGTGTCCTCATTGTGATCATCTCCTCACTCAGATCCTCACCCTCTGTGCAGGATCTCCATTTACAGACACGATGGACTACGTTGATCAAGTTCGAGCTGCGGCTCAAGAGTTGAAAACACTGAAAGAGTGAGTTCTGCTGGTTCTCTGATACAGAAGGTGCTGATAAAGCATCCGGTACATCTTGTGATCACCATGATCAACGATCACTTTGACATTATTTATATCCTCATCACACCAAGGGGCTGTTAATCCATACTGTAAGGGAGCTGTTTGTCTGCGTGTCTGTGTGTCTGAGTGTGGGTGTCACCATTTTTCTACAAGATGGCTCAGTGGATCTTCGTCAAACTTTCAGAGGTTCATCAGTGAATATCGTGTTTTTGGTAAAACGTTTTTTTGAAAAAATGAAAAAAAGAAGTTTTTTGGGGGGATTTTGTTCCTCTTGATAGTGCCTAAGTCTTTGTAGCTGTGTGAAAGGTCATATTAAATGATCCCTGACCCCATTTTAGTGGGAATAGGGAAATGTTTTAGGCCTCACAAAAAATAGAAAAAATATCATTGATTTCTTCAAAATGCCAACAGGGATAGAGCAGTATCGGGCAACGCCGGGTACCCACCAGGCAAAGTTCGGTACTCACCAGGTCAGGTCTGGTATGGGAGCATGTGCCAGGGCAGCACGTTGCTGCGTCCACTTTCCGCCGGTACTCGAGGGCGAGGGCGTAGCCAGGCTGAGGCAGATGAGGCAGTTGCCTCATCGCTCATTTCCTGAAATATGATCTGGCCTGAGCCCTCTGGCCATCTGACCTCCCTGGGGAGTAAACTATCAAAGCTACCCAGCAGTGCTCTGAATACTCATCTTCACTCCTATCACAATACCTAAATAGGACAATACCCCCCCCCCACCACTGACAGTGACTGAACAACCCTCCTCCCAGTACACTGATCGCATGAGGCATCAGCTCTCATGAGGACACCTTGAGCATCCTCAAGGCTTGGGATGCCAGTCTGCACAGAAGAGTGCCACGAGCCTTCAACCATCATAAGGATGATGAGGAACATTGCGATTGAATGATGACAGAACATGTGGGGTTGGGCATGGTGAAGGTGTGCGGTGGGATTACCATGGGGGCTAAAATGTTTTGACACAAACCAAATTTACTGTTTGACTGTATGGATATATATATATATATATATATATATATATATATATATATATATATATATATATATATATATATATATATATTCTCATGATTAATGTGGTTGAAATGAACATGAACATTTTAAAATTTTGAGCTTTGAAATTAGCCAAGAATAGTTTACTGGGCATCAAAAATGCATTGGCTTCTGGGGGGCCGCTCAAGGCCCCCAGACCTCTCGCCATAATGGCTTCGCACCGTTGGCGCTCGTGACACTGCGCTACGCGCACCGTCACATCAACCAAGTTCACCTCTTTTCGCCTCATCGCTTTTGGACCTCTGGCTACGCCCTTGCAGGGGCCTCCGTCTGGCCATCCCCCAGGCAGATGCCTGGACAATCCACATCTCCTTGAGATGCTGATCAAACTGCTGCAACCACGAGGCACGTGGTCGGCCCATTGGCCTCCACCGCTAACGAAGCTCCCTCTCTGAGAGAATCTGGTGAGCAGGATCAGCGTCAAGAAAACGAGCCACATATCCATAGAGCCGCAGCTGACGCACATGGACCATGCAGGTAACAAATCTCATCCGAGTCTCTCTCAGCAACTGCTCGTTGGACACAAAGTCTGACCAGCGATAGCCAAGGATTCTCCGAAGAGACCTGGTTCCAAAGGCATAAGTCTCCATCTCAGAACCTTGGTCAGAGTCCAAGTCTCACATCCAAAGAGCAAGACTGGAAGCACCAAGGACCTAAAGACTCGGACTTTCGTCGTCCCGCGCAAGTATCGGCAGTGCCACACCCCATGATCCATTGAGTCCATGACTCCCCCAGGCCCGCCCCAGACGTCTGTTTTCCTCTGGCTCACAGACAGCAGAGACATGAATATCACTGCCAAGGTAAGTGAATCTCTCCGTGACCTCAACATCCTTGCCACAAACAGGTACAGACAGGATAGCAACATCCAAGATGTCATTGAAAGCCTATATCTTAGTTTTGACCCAAGAAACTCGTAATCCCAGCGGCTCCGACTCCTCATTCAGCACGCCAAGGGCTCCCAAAAGGATATCTAGTTCTAGAGTCTCTGCAAAGATGACTGTACATCTGCGAAATCAAGGTCAGAGATCTTGACATTCCCAAATGATGAACCACAGCTAGATCTCTCTGACATCCTCCCCAGAATCCAGTCCATACAAGTGCTGAAAAGTGTGCGGGTCAGTACACATCCCCTAACGAACTCCAGTAACAACTGGAAATAAGTCAGATGGTACCACCACACTTCACAGCACTCTCAGTACCAGAGTAGAGTTCAGACATCAGATCGATCAGTTTTGGTGGGACCCCACGAAGACCAAGAATCCTCCAGAGGGCATCCCCATTCACTGAATTGAACGCTTTTCAGAGATCAACATAGGCTGCAAGCAGCCCCTGCCGAAACTCTCGTCTGCGTTCGGTGAGGACACAAAGTGCAAGGATACGGTCAATCGTTGACCTCTGGTGTAAATCCTGACTGCTCTGGACGCTGGTGCTCAAGCAGATGGTGGTGAACCCAATCAAGAATTATCCGAGCAAAGACCTTGCCCGGCACTGAGAGCAGCGTCACCCCTCGGTAGTTGTTGGTGTGTTGGCGATCATCCTTCCCTTTCCAGAGAGGAACAACAAGGACCTTTGTCCAGTCAGTTGGGATGATACCTGTGCTCCAGGCAGAGCACAGAACTGCATGTAATAAGATGAGTGCAGCATTTCCACCAGCCTTGAGAAGTTCAGCATGGATGGCACAGATCCTTGGAGCTTTACCCCGTTTCAACTGGTTCACCGCAGTCTGTTTCCACAAACGGAGGTGGACCACTGTTGATTGGAGGGTCAGCAACAGGGATAGTAACACCCTGACATCCAACTTGACAGCTGGTGGATCAGCCTGGTGCAGCCGCTCAAAGTAACCGGCCCAGTGGGCCTTCACTTCCGACTCCTGTGTCAAGAGCCCAACATCGTCTGCTCTAACTGCAGTACGCCGAGGGACGGGCGCGGAGGAATGTAACGGAGGAACGCTCGAATTCCCCTGTAAGCAGGACGAGAATCACTTCACCACAGGTGATGCTCTACCCCCTCACAGATTCCTCGCACAAAGGCCTCCTTGTTCACCATTGGTGCACGTACAGTTTTACGCCTCAACTCCCTGAACAGCTCAGCTCTGCCATTCAGCCTGGCCCTGCGACTGGTCAATGGTATCCAGTGTCCCTTGAGAGAACAAATTCTTCTTCGCCTTATGGTGAGTTCCAAGACATCCACCCGCAACATCGAGGATGGTGGTCTTTGAAGGCACTCCACAACTCTTCAGAATCCCCAAAAGTACAAAGACCCCTCATATCTCCACTCAGTCTGTTCGCAAACTCCTCACTTCCCTTCTTATCCTTGAGCTTGCCAACATCCAGCATAGTCTGGGATGGTACCATTCTCCTGGATTTAAGGTGCAACTTAAGAGTTGCTACAACAAACCTGTGGTCGGTATTGAGGAACTGAGCACTCCGGTAAACCCTGCAGTTCTGGATCATCCTCCAGTGACCACCAACGAGGACTTGGTCAATCTCCTTTGCCACACCGCCAGCGTTGGAATACAAAGTCCAGCGATGAGCTTGTGGGCCCTGAAACCATGAACCAGCCACCCTAAGTCCATGACTTCTTGCAAAGTCAAGGAACTTAGTGCTATTCTGGTTCACAGTTCCAGACCCATGGAGACCAACACACACCTCATAACCATCCCTATCAGTTCAAGTTGATGCATTGAAGTCCCCCAACTTGCCTGGGGCACTGATCAACCACAGACTCGAGTGTGGCGTAGAATGCATCCTTCACGGTGAGATCACTCGCCTCAGTCGGAGCATAAACAGAGACCAGGGAAATGACACCGAAGGAGTGATGAATCCTTCATCTCATAAAACGCTCGTTGACCGGTGTTACCTCAATTATCATTGGAGTCAGCTTATTGGACACAGGTACAGCAAGTCCTTGGGAATGGTAACCATCAGAGTGACCAGACCAATAGTAGGTGTCACCACCCGCCATTATCTCGCCGCAATCCGGTCTCCGAACCTCAGAGAGAGCTGCAATACCGATGTCCAATCGTTTGAGGTCAGATGATAACAGACAGGTGATCATCCTCTCCAAGGGATACTCACCAAACAATGCCAGGTACCCCTGCTCGTATTGCATAAAGAAACGATGAGGGAATTATCATAACAAACAAACATGGACGCACTTGTTGGAGGAGGGAGGGGGTAGTCTATCCCCATGAGCCACCTCCCCCCCCTCCCCACCTCCCCCCTCCTCCCCAGCTACAGACTTGTTTTTATCACAAAACCCCTTAATCTCGACCCTTGTTTTCCCTTTGTTTTAATGTTAATCTGCAGGTTCCACCAGGATCTCCATAAAGATCCAGGTTTGAGTTTCGTTCCTGTTCGTTTCTCCACAAGAGTGTAAATAATTAATCAAATCCACAAAATTATTTTAATTCTCAAACCCAAACTTTTTATCGACTTTTAAGATCTTGTTCACTCCTCGTGATACTCTGAATCATTCTGTACCTTGAACCGTGAACCATCCATAAGGGAACAATAGGAGATGATTGTTAACGATTTGCATCATTGTTTAGGAGAGGGGGGTGGGGTGGGGGGGGTTAAATAATAATTAATTTGAGAAAAGAAAGGGGAATATGGAGGGGGAGGGTGAAGGAGGGAATCTAAGGGGAATATGGAGGGGAGGGGAGGGAGGGGAGGAGGGAATCTAAAGGGAATATGGAGGGGAGGGTGAAGGAGGGAATCTAAGGGGAATATGGAGTGTGGGTGGGGGGAGGGGAGTGTGTAAATTCAACAATTTATGTAAATATTAATGTATTAAACATCACGTCTGTAAACTTAGAATATTTAATATCCTGATGTAGTTACTGGTCACGTGGTACCTCTGATTGTTCATTCTATTTATTTCTTATTTTTCATTTTAAATAAAATCATTAATCACAAAACAATTTAGAAAGAAAACTTGAAATGTAAAATAAAACAAACGAGGGTGGAAATAATGAAATAAATAAAAATAAAAAAGATGGGAATTTAAAACAATAAAAAGTGATTTTAATGAATCTCTAATTAATCACGTGATGTTTGTGGATACGTGGAGATTATTATCCGGTTTATGTCATTGATCCAGTTTATCCTGTTGATCTGGTTTATTTGATTCTCATCTGAATCCCTTGATAACTCCGTGTAGTAAATGCTGCATGTTTGGTGTAAAGTTATTTCACTCATAAAAATTCCATTTTAAAATTAAAAGATTTTTATTAAATTAAACATTTAATATGATTTGTTTATTTATTCCATTCGGGGAGTATTTGGTGAGTGTATTTGGTGAGTGTACGTGGTGAGTGTATTTGGTGAGTGTACTTGGGGAGTATTTGGTGAGTGTACGTGGGGAGTATTTGGTGAGTGTACGTGGGGAGTATTTGGTGAGTGTCCGTGGGGAGTAATTGGTGAGTGTACGTGGTGAGTATTTGGTGAGTGTACGTGGTGAGTATTTGGTGAGTGTACGTGGGGAGTAATTGGTGAGTGTACGTGGTGAGTATTTGGTGAGTGTACGTGGTGAGTATTTGGTGAGTGTACGTGGTGAGTGTACGTGGTGAGTATTTGGTGAGTGTACGTGGTGAGTATTTGGTGAGTGTACGTGGTGAGTGTACATGGTGAGTGTACGTGGTGAGTATCGTGTGTTCATGAACTCTGATTTACTCTTCCTGTAGATTCGATGTGGAGCATTACGTACCAATTGGGCAGAAATTACTGGATATAAAACAAGAGATCCGTCCAAAACCGAAACTCATTGCAGATGCTGCAGCGAATGTGATGGCAGATGAAGGAACAGCAGGTAGGATCTCACTCACTCATTCCTTCATTCATTCATTCACTCATTCCTTACACGGATTGTTCACTCTGTGCTTTCTCTTCACCGTGGGATTGGTTTGTGTAATATACTATGATCGACACTGTGCTACAACATAATATCCTTCCAACTATTGTACAATATCAACCGTTGTTACATCATTTACACAAGTCTTCCAACGTTTACCTGCACATTGTGGATTACCTGTAGAGTGTACACCTCGTGTGAGTGGAGAGGATGTGCAGGAGAGGGGACTGTGTGTAGTTACACTCACAAGATTAAACACATGGACACACACATGGACACACACTTGGACACACACGGACACACACACGGACACACACACGGACACACACACGGACACACACACGGACACACACACGGACACACATGGACACACACATGGACACACACTTGGACACACACTTGGACACACACACACATGGACACACACATGGACGGACACACACATGGACACACACATGGACACACACATGGACACACACATGGACACACACATGGACACACACACACATGGACACACTTGGACACACACATGGACACACACATGGACACACACACACATGGACACACACATGGACACACACACACTTGGACACACACTTGGACACACACACACACATGGACACACACATGGACGGACACACACATGGACACACACATGGACACACACACACATGGACACACTTGGACACACACATGGACACACACATGGACACACACATGGACACACACACACATGGACACACACTTGGACACACACATGGACACACACATGGACACACACACACACGGACATGCACACACACATGGACACACACATGGACACACACATGGACACACACTTGGACACACATGGAGCTGAACTTTGAACAAACTCTCCCTCTGAATGTTTAGTTTCTGTTGATCCAAGTTTGTCATTTTCGATCACAAACAAACAATCAATTAATCGAATCACAAACAATCAATCAATCAATCAATCAATCGATCACAAAGACTCAAACACCCTCTTGTGCACATTAATATTAACAACGTTAATTGAAGTTTTTTTTTTTAATATAAACGATAATTACACTCCGGGGATAACAATGGTTTTGTTACAATTGTTAAAGCAGATATAATGACGGATCTTTATCATGGAACATTTAACAACGTTGGTTGTCATGGCACCGGGTGAGGGGTGAGGAGATGTGATGTCATCGGACTCCTGATGACGTGAGATCAAAACCACCTTGTGGTAGTGATAGTCCTGTAGTAGTGATAGTCCTGTAGTAGTGATAGTCCTGTAGTAGTGATAGTCCTTGTGGTAGTGATAGTCCTGTAGTAGTGATAGTCCTTGTGGTAGTGATAGTCCTGTAGTAGTGATAGTCCTGTAGTAGTGATAGTCCTTGTGGTAGTGATGAAATCCAAGACCCTGTAGTGATAGTTTAGAATGTCCGGATGGAGATTCTGTTCTTGTTAGACACGAGTTTTGTACAAAGTTCATCCGTACATCGCATGTCTATGACGTCTCTCTCATGTAGATGGACACGGATCTTGTCTATGACGTCTCTCTCATGTAGATGGACACGGATCATGTCTATGACGTCTCTCTCATGTAGATGGACACGGATCATGTCTATGACGTCTCTCTCATGTAGATGGACACGGATCATGTCTATGACGTCTCTCTCATGTAGATGGACACGGATCTTGTCTATGACGTCTCTCTCATGTAGATGGACACGGATCTTGTCTATGACGTCTCTCTCATGTAGATGGACACGGATCTTGTCTATGACGTCTCTCTCATGTAGATGGACACGGATCTTGTCTCGTCCTTCAGGACACGAAGTCGAGGATTTCCGTTTATTATAAATATCAAGGTCTCACCTTACACTCACCTTTCACTCTCCACCTGGTTATACTCACTAATAAATCACAAACTCATTAATCACATCAATTCCTTCAAGATTCTACAAATGTGAACACACGAACAAACGTGTAAAAAAATAAATAATATCTGGTTAACTTCGTGTCTCCCTGTCACGGAGATCATACCTTCATTAAACATTATTTAATTATATAATAATTCCTTGATTACCAAATGTGATTTAATTAGTTTAACGAGACCCCAAAGGTGAGGTTGTAGTAAATGTAAATACCCATGAGATCATTATAATGATGTAAATGTGATTGTAAATGAATATCCTGTAAACTAAACCCTCGAACACGAGGACAATCCCTTCACCTCGTGTTATCACTTGTGGAAGAGTAAATGTAACGGATGATGAGATTAGTAAATAATTATTATAAACTATTGTACTTGTTGTGTGATTATTGTATTGTTATGTAATTACTGGTTTGTTTATAAAGAATGAGTGAATGTTCGTTTTTATTCTCCATCCAGTGAATGAATGATGATTCCTTCCCCACAGAGGTGTTTGCTCGAGCTCTAAATGATCTCTCAGGGAAGGACTCGCCGGTCCCGGAGGAGAACCTCAGACTCATCAGAGGGACTGTGAACATCCTGATGTATTACACAAACTACAGTCTCAAGTTCGGTAAGATCACCTCCTCGAACTGTTCGTGTCTCACAAACCACTAATAACATGTGGAACTTACTGTGGATTACAGTAAACTACACAATGTGTAAACTATTGTTCGTGTTGTGTTGTAAAGTTAAAACATTATATAATTTATATATTAACGTTGTGTATACATGATACCATGGTTATGGTAAGAGTACATTTACACCTTTACTGTAACTTTGGTTGAACTGTTTTTATCTAATAATAATAATAATAATAATAATAATAACGGATGATAAATAAATTATTATTTATAATGAAATTTAATTCCTCATGTTATTCCAAGACAGATCTCATTTCTGTGACGTCATTACAAGTAAATGAACAAATTTCATGAAGTGATAAACAATGGGTGGTTGGATTGCATTACATTGTGTTGTGGGTGGTTGGATCACGTTACGTTGTGCTGTGGGTGGTTGGATCACGTTACGTTGTGCTGTGGGTGGTTGGATTGTGGTGCATAGTGTTGTGGCTGGTTATATTGTGGTCCGTAGTGTTGGGTTGGTTGGATTGTGGTGCATAGTGTTGTGGGTGGTTGGATTGTCTTACCTTGTGTTGTGGGTGGGTGGTTGGATTGTGATGCATAGTGTTGTGAGTGGTTGGATTGGTTTGTGTTTTATTTGGGTCGTTGATTTGTTTTTGATGTGCTGTATTGTGTTGTGTTCTATTGTGGTTGGATTGTGGTGTGGTTGGATTGGGTCGTGGTTTGATTGAGTCATGTCGTGTCGTGTTGTTGTTGGATTGGGTTGTGTTGTGTCATGTTGTGGTTGGATCGGATCCTATCGTGTCGTGTCGTGTCGTGTCGTGTTGTGGTTGGATTGGGTCATGTGGTGTTGTGTTGTGGTTGGATTGGGTCGTGTCGTGTTGTTTTGCGGTTGGATTTGGCCGTGTTGTGTTGTGTTGTGGTTGGATTGGGTCGTGTTGTGTTGTGGTTGGATTGGGCCGTGTCTTGTTGTGTTGTGGTTGGATTGGGTCGTGTCATGTCATGTGGTTGGATTGGGTTGTGTTGTGTCATGTTGTAGTTGGCTTGGGTCGTGTCGTGTTGTGGTTGGATTGAGTCGGGTCGTGTCGTGTCATGTTGTGGTTGGATTGGGTCGTGTCGGTGTCATGTTGTGGTTGGATTGGGTCGTGTCGTGTCATGGTTGGATTGGGTCGTGTCGTGTTGTGTTGTGGTTGGGTCGTGTCGTGTCGTGTTGTGTTGTGTTGTGTTTTGGTTGGATTGGGCCGTGTTGTTGGTTGGATTGGGTCGTGTCGTGTGGTGTGTGGTTATTGGGTCGTGTTTTGGTTGGATTGGGTGGGTAATAGGTGTTGTGGTTGGATTGGGTCGTGTCGTGTGGTGTTGTGGTTGGATTGGGTCGTGTTTTGGTTGGATTGGGTCGTGTCGTGTTGTGGTTGGATTGGTTCGTGTTGTGGTTGGATTGGGTCGTGTCGTGTCGGTGTTGTGGTTGGATTGGGTCGTGTTGTGGTTGGATTGGGTTGGTGTTTTGGTTGGATTGGGTGCGTGTATTTGTGGTTGGATTGGTTCGTGTTGTGGTTGGATTGGGTGGGTAATAGGTGTGGGTATTGTTAGTGGTTGGATTGGGTCGTGTTTTGGTTGGATTGGGTCGTGTACGTGTTGTGGTTGGATTGGGTCGTGTTTTGGTTGGATTGGGTCGGGTAATAGTCGTGTCATGTTGTGGTTGGATTAGGTCGTGTCATGTTGTGGTTGGATTGGGTCGTGTCGTGTCATGTTGTGGTTGGATTGGGTCGTGTCGTGTCATGTTGTGGTTGGATTGGGTCAGTCATGGTCGTGTGTTGTTGGATTGGGTCATGTCGTGTCATGTTGTGGTTGGATTGGGTCGTGTCGTGTCATGGTTGGATTGGGTCATGTCGTGTCATGGTTGGATTGGGTCGTGTCGTGTCATGTCATGGTTGGATTGGGTCGTGTCGTGTCGTGTTGTGTTGTGTTGTGTTTTGGTTGGATTGGGCCGTGTTGTGGTTGGATTGGGTCGTGTCGTGTGGTGTTGTGGTTGCATTGGGTCGTGTTTTGGTTGGATTGGGTCGTGTCGTGTTGTGGTTGGATTGGGTCGTGTCGTGTGGTGTTGTGGTTGGATTGGGTCGTGTTTTGGTTGGATTGGGTCGTGTCGTGTTGTGGTTGGATTGGTTCGTGTTGTGGTTGGATTGGGTCGTGTCGTGTCGTGTTGTGGTTGGATTGGGTCGTGTTGTGGTTGGATTGGGTCGTGTTTTGGTTGGATTGGGTCGTGTCGTGTTGTGGTTGGATTGGTTCGTGTTGTGGTTGGATTGGGTCGTGTCGTGTAATAGGTGTTGTGGTTGGATTGGGTCGTGTTTTGGTTGGATTGGGTCGTGTCGTGTTGTGGTTGGATTGGGTCGTGTTTTGGTTGGATTGGGTCGTGTCGTGTCATGTTGTGGTTGGATTAGGAGTCGTGTCATGTTGTGGTTGGATTGGGTCGTGTCGTGTCATGTTGTGGTTGGATTGGGTCGTGTCGTGTCATGTTGTGGTTGGATTGGGTCGTGTCGTGTCATGTTGTGGTTGGATTGGGTCGTGTCGTGTCGTGTTGTGGTTGGATTGGGTCGTGTCGTGTCATGTTGTGGTTGGATTGGGTCGTGTCGTGTCATGTTGTGGTTGGATTGGGTCGTGTCGTGTCATGTTGTGGTTGGATTGGGTCGTGTCGTGTCATGTTGTGGTTGGATTGGGTCGTGTCGTGTCGTGTTGTGGTTGGATTGGGTCGTGTCGTGTCGTGTTGAGGTTGGATTGGGTCGTGTCTTGTCGTGTTGTGGTTGGATTGGGGCGTGTTGTGTTGTGGTTGGATTGGGTCGTGTCGTGTCATGTTGTGTCGCGGTTGGATTGGGTCGTGTCGTGTCATGTTGTGGTTGGATTGGGTCGTGTCGTTGGATTGGGTCGTGTTGTGGTTGGATTGGGTCGTGTTGTGGTTGGATTGGGTCGTGTCGTGTCGTGTTGTGGTTGGAGTGGGTCGTGTCGTGTTGTGGTTGGATTGGGTCGTGTCGTGTTGTGGTTAATTTGGGTCGTGTCGTGTTGTGGTTGGATTGGGCCGTGTCGTGTTGTGGTTGGATTGGGTCGTGTCGTGTCGTGTTGTGGTTGGATTGGGTCGTGTCGTGTTGTGGTTAATTTGGGTCTGGTCGTGGTTGGATTGGGTCGTGTCGTGTCGTGTTTTGGTTGGATTGGGTCGTGTCGTGTCATGTTGTGGTTGGATTGGGTCGTGTCGTGTCATGTTGTGGTTGGATTGGGTCGTGTCGTGTCATGTTGTGGTTGGATTGGGTCGTGTCGTGTCATGTTGTGGTTGGATTGGGTCATGTCGTGTCATGTTGTGGTTGGATTGGGTCGTGTCGTGTTGTGTCGTGTCGTGTTGTGGTTGGATTGGGTCGTGTCGTGTCATTTTGTGGTTGGATTGGGTCGTGTCGTGTTGTTGTGGTTGGATTGGGCCGTGTCGTGTTGTGGTTGGATTGGGTCGTGTCGCGTCGTGTTGTGGTTGGATTAGGTCGTGTCGTGTCATGTTGTGGTTGGATTGGGTTGTGGTTGGTTGGATTGGGTCGTGTCGTGTCATGTTGTGGTTGGATTGGGTCGTGTCCGTGTCATGTTGTGGTTGGATTGGGTCGTGTCGTGTCATGTTGTGGTTGGATTGGGTCATGTCGTGTCGTGTTGTGGTTGGATTGGGTCGTGTTGTGTGTTGTGGTTGGATTGGGTCGTGTTGTGGTTGGATTGGGTCGTGTCGTGTTGTGGTTGGATTGGGTCGTGTTTTGGTTGGATTGGGTCGTGTTGTGGTTGGATTGGTTCGTGTTGTGGTTGGATTGGGTCGTGTCGTGTCATGTTGTGGTTGGATTGGGTCGTGTTTTGTGGTTGATTGGGTCGTTGTTTGGTTGGATTGGGTCGTCGTGTGTGTTGTGGTTGGATTGGGTCGTGTCGTGCCGTGTCGTGTTGTGGTTGGATTGGGTCGTGTCGTCGTTGTCGTGTTGTGGTTGGATTGGGTCGTGTCGTGTCATGGTTGGATTGGGTCGTGTCGTGTTGTGTTGTGTTGTCGTTTGGCTGGATTGGGCCGTGTCGTGTTGTGTTGTGTTGTGGTTTGAATTGGGCCGTGTCGTGTTGTGTTGTGGTTGGATTGGGTCGTGTCGTGTCATGGTTGGATTGGGTCGTGTCGTGTTGTGTTGTGTTTTGGTTGGATTGGGCCGTGTCGTGTCATGTTGTGGTTGGATTGGGTCGTGTCGTGTCATGTTGTGGTTGGATTGGGTCGTGTCGTGTCATGTTGTGGTTGGATTGGGTCGTGTCGTGTCATGTTGTGGTTGGATTGGGTCGTGTCGTGTCATGTTGTGGTTGGATTGGGTCGTGTTGTTGGGTTGGATTGGGTCGTGTCGTGTTGTGGTTGGATTGGGTCGTGTGGTGTCGTGTCATGTTGTGGTTGGATTGGGTCGTGTCGTGTCATGTTGTGGTTGGATTGGGTCGTGTCGTGTCATGTTGGATTGGGTCGTGTCGTGTCATGTTGTGGTTGGATTGGGTCGTGTCGTGTCATGTTGTGGTTGGATTGGGTCGTGTCGTGTCATGTTGTGGTTGGATTGGGTCGTGTCGTGTCGTGTTGTGGTTGGATTGGGTCGTACGTGTCGTGTTGTGGTTGGATTGGGTCGTGTCGTGTTGTGGTTGGATTGGATTGGGTCGTCGTGTTGTGGTTGGATTGGGTCGTGTCGTGTCATGTTGTGGTTGGATTGGGTCGTGTCGTGTCATGTTGTGGTTGGATTGGGTCGTGTCGTGTCATGTTGTGGTTGGATTGG
>NC_140961.1:34763813-34794564 GCF_056783735.1 Eptatretus burgeri
CCTTCAACCATCATAAGGATGATGAGGAACATTGCGATTGAATGATGACAGAACATGTGGGGTTGGGCATGGTGAAGGTGTGCGGTGGGATTACCATGGGGGCTAAAATGTTTTGACACAAACCAAATTTACTGTTTGACTGTATGGATATATATATATATATATTCTCATGATTAATGTGGTTGAAATGAACATTAACATTTTTAAATTTTGAGCTTTGAAATTAGCCAAGAATAGTTTTCTGGCCATCAAAAATGCATTGGCTTCTGGGGGGCCGCTCAAGGCCCCCAGACCCCTCGCTGTAATGGCTTCGCACCGTTGGCGCTCGCGACACTGCGCTACGCGCACCGTCACATCAACCAAGTTCACCTCTTTTCGCCTCATCGCTTTTGGACCTCTGGCTACGCCCTTGCAGGTGCCTCCGTCTGGCCATCCCCCAGGCAGATCCCTGGACAATCCCCATCTCCTTGAGATGCTGATCAACCTGCTGTAACCACGAGGCACGTGGTCGGCCCATTGGCCTCCACCGCTAACGAAGCTCCCTCTCTGAGAGAATCTGGTGAGCAGGATCAGCGTCAGGAAAACGAGCCACATGTCCATACAGCCGCAGCTGACGCTCATGGATCATGCAGGTAACAAATCTCATCCGGGTCTCTCTCAGCAACTGCTCGTTGGACACAAAGTCTGACCAGCGATAGCCAAGGATTCTCCGAAGAGACCTGGTCCCAAAGGCATTAAGTCTCCATCTCAGAACCTTGGTCAGAGTCCAAGTCTCACATCCAAAGAGCAAGACTGGAAGCACCAAGGACCTGAAGACTCGGACTTTCGTCCTCCCGCGCAGGTATCGGCAGTGCCACACCCCATGATCCAGTGAGTCCATTATTCCCCCAGGCCCGCCCCAGACATCTGTTTACCTCTGACTCACAGCCAGCAGAGACATGAATATCTCTGCTAAGGTAAGTGAATCTCTCCGTGACCTCAACATCCTTGCCACAAACAGGTACAGACAGGATAGCAGCATCCAAGATGTCATAAAAAGCCCATATCTTAGTTTTGACCCAGGAAACCCGTAATCCCAGTGGCTCCGAGTCCTCATTTAGCACGCCAAGGGCTCCCAAAAGGATATCTAGTTCTAGAGTCTCTGCAAAGATGACTGTACATCTGCGAAATCAAGGTCAGAGATCTTGACATTCCCAAATGATGAACCACAGCTAGATCTCTCTGACATCCTCCCCAGAATCCAGTCCATACAAGTGCTGAAAAGTGTGCGGGTCAGTACACATCCCCTAACGAACTCCAGTAACAACTGGAAATAAGTCAGATGGTACCACCACACTTCACAGCACTCTCAGTACCAGAGTAGAGTTCAGACATCAGATCGATCAGTTTTGGTGGGACCCCACGAAGACCAAGAATCCTCCAGAGGGCATCCCCATTCACTGAATTGAACGCTTTTCAGAGATCAACATAGGCTGCAAGCAGCCCCTGCCGAAACTCTCGTCTGCGTTCGGTGAGGATCCGAAGAGCAAGGATACGGTCAATCGTTGACCTCTTTGGTGTAAAGCCTGACTGCTCTGGACGCTGGTGCTCAAGCAGATGGTGGTGAACCCAATCAAGAATTATCCGAGCAAAGACCTTGCCCGGCACTGAGAGCAGCGTCACCCCTCGGTAGTTGTTGGGGTGTTGGCCATCACCCTTCTCTTTCCAGAGAGGGACAACAAGGACCTTTGTCCAGTCAGTTTGGATGATACCTGTGCTCCAGGCAGAGCACAGAACTGCATGCAATGAGATGAGTGCAGGATTTCCACCAGCCTTGAGAAGTTCAGCATGGATGCCACAGATCCTTGGAGCTTTACCCCGTTTCAACTGGTTCACCGCAGTCTGTTTCCACAAACGGAGGTGGACCACTGTTGATTGGAGGGTCAGCAACAGGGATAGTAACACCCCTGACATCCAACTTGACAGCTGGTGGATCAGCCTGGTGCAGCCGCTCAAAGTAACCGGCCCAGTGGGCCTTCACTTCCGACTCCTGTGTCAAGAGCCCAACATCGTCTGCTCTAACTGCAGTACGCCGAGGGACGGGCGCGGAGGAATGTAACGGAGGAACGCTCGAATTCCCCTGTAAGCAGGACGAGAATCACTTCACCACAGGTGATGCTCTACCCCCTCACAGATTCCTCGCACAAAGGCCTCCTTGTTCACCATTGGTGCACGTACAGTTTTACGCCTCAACTCCCTGAACAGCTCAGCTCTGCCATTCAGCCTGGCCCTGCGACTGGTCAATGGTATCCAGTGTCCCTTGAGAGAACAAATTCTTCTTCGCCTTATGGTGAGTTCCAAGACATCCACCCGCAACATCGAGGATGGTGGTCTTTGAAGGCACTCCACAACTCTTCAGAATCCCCAAAAGTACAAAGACCCTCATATCTCCACTCAGTCTGTTCGCAAACTCCTCACTTCCCTTCTTATCCTTGAGCTTGCCAACATCCAGCATAGTCTGGGATGGTACCATTCTCCTGGATTTAAGGTGCAACTTAAGAGTTGCTACAACAAACCTGTGGTCGGTATTGAGGAACTGAGCACTCCGGTAAACCCTGCAGTTCTGGATCATCCTCCAGTGACCACCAACGAGGACTTGGTCAATCTCCTTTGCCACACCGCCAGCGTTGGAATACAAAGTCCAGCGATGAGCTTGTGGGCCCTGAAACCATGAACCAGCCACCCTAAGTCCATGACTTCTTGCAAAGTCAAGGAACTTAGTGCTATTCTGGTTCACAGTTCCAGACCCATGGAGACCAACACACACCTCATAACCATCCCTATCAGTTCAAGTTGATGCATTGAAGTCCCCCAACTTGCCTGGGGCACTGATCAACCACAGACTCGAGTGTGGCGTAGAATGCATCCTTCACGGTGAGATCACTCGCCTCAGTCGGAGCATAAACAGAGACCAGGGAAATGACACCGAAGGAGTGATGAATCCTTCATCTCATAAAACGCTCGTTGACCGGTGTTACCTCAATTATCATTGGAGTCAGCTTATTGGACACAGGTACAGCAAGTCCTTGGGAATGGTAACCATCAGAGTGACCAGACCAATAGTAGGTGTCACCACCCGCCATTATCTCGCCGCAATCCGGTCTCCGAACCTCAGAGAGAGCTGCAATACCGATGTCCAATCGTTTGAGGTCAGATGATAACAGACAGGTGATCATCCTCTCCAAGGGATACTCACCAAACAATGCCAGGTACCCCTGCTCGTATTGCATAAAGAAACGATGAGGGAATTATCATAACAAACAAACATGGACGCACTTGTTGGAGGAGGGAGGGGTAGTCTATCCCCATGAGCCACCTCCCCCTCCCCACCTCCCCCTCCTCCCCAGCTACAGACTTGTTTTTATCACAAAACCCCTTAATCTCGACCCTTGTTTTCCCTTTGTTTTAATGTTAATCTGCAGGTTCCACCAGGATCTCCATAAAGATCCAGGTTTGAGTTTCGTTCCTGTTCGTTTCTCCACAGGAGTGTAAATAATTAATCAAATCCACAAAATTATTTTAATACTCAAACCCAAACTTTTTATCGACTTTTAAGATCTTGTTCACTCCTCGTGATACTTTAAATCATTCTGTACCTCGAGCCGTGAACCATCCATAAGGGAACTATAGGAGATGATTGTTAACAATTTACATCATTGTTTAGGAGAGGGGGTGGGGTGGGGGGGGTTAAATAATAATTAATTTGAGAAAAGAAAGGGGAATATGGAGGGGGAGGGAATCTAAAGGGAATATGGAGGGAATCTAAAGGGAATATGGAGGGGGAGGGTGAAGGAGGGAATCTAAGGGGAATATGGAGTGGGGTGGGGGGAGGGGAGTGTGTAAATTCAATAATTTATGTAAATATTAATATATTAAGCATCACATCTGTAAACTTAGAATATTTAATATCCTGATGTAGTTACTGGTCACGTGGTGCCTCTGATTGTTCATTCTATTTATTTGTTATTTTTCATTTTAAATAAAATCATTAATGACAAAACAATTTATAAAGAAAACTTGAAATGTAAAAAACACAAACGAGGGTGGAAATAATGAAATAAGTAAATAAATAAAGATGGAAATTTAAAACAATAAAAAGTGATTTTAATGAATCTCTAATTAATCACGTGATGGTTGTGGATACGTGGAGATTATTATCCGGTTTATGTCATTGATCCAGTTTATCCTGTTGATCTGGTTTATTTGATTCTCATCTGAATCCCTTGATAACTCCGTGTAGTAAATGCTGCATGTTTGGTGTAAAGTTATTTCACTAATAAAAATTCCATTTTATATTTAAAAGATTTTTATTAAATTAAACATTTAATATGATTTGTTTATTTATTCCATTCGGGGAGTATTTGGTGAGTGTATTTGGTGAGTGTACGTGGTGAGTGTATTTGGTGAGTGTACGTGGTGAGTATTTGGTGAGTGTACTTGGTGAGTGTACGTGGTGAGTATTTGGTGAGTGTATGTGGGGAGTAATTGGTGAGTGTACATGGTGAGTATTTGGTGAGTGTACGTGGTGAGTATATGGTGAGTGTACGTGGTGAGTATTTGGTGAGTGTACGTGGTGAGTATTTGGTGAGTGTACGTGGTGAGTATTTGGTGAGTGTACGTGGTGAGTAATTGGTGAGTGTACGTGGTGAGTATTTGGTGAGTGTACGTGGTGAGTATTTGGTGAGTGTACGTGGTGAGTGTACATGGTGAGTGTACGTGGTGAGTATCGTGTGTTCATGAACTCTGATTTACTCTTCCTGTAGATTCGATGTGGAGCATTACGTTCCACCATTGCAGAAATTGGTGGATATTGAACGAGAGATCCGTTCAAAACCGAAACTCATTGCAGATGCTGCAGCGAATGTGATGGCAGATGAAGGAACAGCAGGTGGGATCTCACTCACTCATTCATTCATTCATTCATTCATTCCTTACACGGATTGTTCACTCTGTGCTTTCTCTTCACCGTGGGATTGGTTTGTGTAATATACCATGATCGACACTGTGCTACAACATAATATCCTTCCAACTATTGTACAATATGAACCGTTTTTACATTATTTACACAAGTCTTACAACGTTTACCTGCACATTGTGGATTACCTGTAGAGTGTACACCTCGTGTGAGTGGAGAGGATGTGCAGGAGAGGGGACTGTGTGTAGTTGTACACACATGGACACACACACGGACACACACACGGACACACACACATGGACGGACACACACATGGACACACACATGGACACACATGGAGACACACACATGGACACACACATGGACACACATGGACACACACATGGACACACACTTGGACACACACTTGGACACACACACACATGGACACACACATGGACGGACACACACATGGACACACACATGGACACACACATGGACACACACATGGACACACACATGGACACACACACACATGGACACACTTGGACACACACATGGACACACACATGGACACACACACACATGGACACACACACACTTGGACACACACACACTTGGACACACACACACGCTTGGACACACACACACACATTGACACACACATGGACGGACACACACATGGACACACACATAGACACACACACACATGGACACACTTGGACACACACATGGACACACACATGGACACACACATGGACACACACACACATGGACACACACTTGGACACACACGGACACACACACGGACACACACGGACACACACACGGACACACACACGGACACACACACGGACACACACACGGACACACACACGGACACACACATGGAGCTCAAATTTGAACAAACTTTCCCTCTGAATGTTTATTTACGTGTTGATCCAAGTTTCTCATCTCAGATTACAAACAAACAAACAATCAATCGAATCACAAACAAACAAACAATCAATCAATCGGATCACAAACAATAAAAAAACGATCACAAAGACTCAAACACCCTTTTGTGCACATTAATATTAATAACGTTATCGAAGTTTTTTTTATATAAACGGAAATTACACTCCGGGGATAACAACGGATTTGTTACAATTGTTAAAGCAGATATAATGACGGATCTTTATCATGGAACATTTAACAACGTTGGTTGTCATGGCACCGGGTGAGGGGTGAGGAGATGTGATGTCATCGGACTCCTGATGACGTGAGATCAAAACCACCTTGTGGTAGTGATAGTCCTGTAGTAGTGATAGTCCTGTAGTAGTGATAGTCCTGTAGTAGTGATAGTCCTTGTGGTAGTGATAGTCCTGTAGTAGTGATAGTCCTTGTGGTAGTGATAGTCCTGTAGTAGTGATAGTCCTGTAGTAGTGATAGTCCTTGTGGTAGTGATGAAATCCAAGACCCTGTAGTGATAGTTTAGAATGTCCGGATGGAGATTCTGTTCTTGTTAGACACGAGTTTTGTACAAAGTTCATCCGTACATCGCATGTCTATGACGTCTCTCTCATGTAGATGGACACGGATCTTGTCTATGACGTCTCTCTCATGTAGATGGACACGGATCATGTCTATGACGTCTCTCTCATGTAGATGGACACGGATCATGTCTATGACGTCTCTCTCATGTAGATGGACACGGATCATGTCTATGACGTCTCTCTCATGTAGATGGACACGGATCTTGTCTATGACGTCTCTCTCATGTAGATGGACACGGATCTTGTCTATGACGTCTCTCTCATGTAGATGGACACGGATCTTGTCTATGACGTCTCTCTCATGTAGATGGACACGGATCTTGTCTCGTCCTTCAGGACACGAAGTCGAGGATTTCCGTTTATTATAAATATCAAGGTCTCACCTTACACTCACCTTTCACTCTCCACCTGGTTATACTCACTAATAAATCACAAACTCATTAATCACATCAATTCCTTCAAGATTCTACAAATGTGAACACACGAACAAACGTGTAAAAAAATAAATAATATCTGGTTAACTTCGTGTCTCCCTGTCACGGAGATCATACCTTCATTAAACATTATTTAATTATATAATAATTCCTTGATTACCAAATGTGATTTAATTAGTTTAACGAGACCCCAAAGGTGAGGTTGTAGTAAATGTAAATACCCATGAGATCATTATAATGATGTAAATGTGATTGTAAATGAATATCCTGTAAACTAAACCCTCGAACACGAGGACAATCCCTTCACCTCGTGTTATCACTTGTGGAAGAGTAAATGTAACGGATGATGAGATTAGTAAATAATTATTATAAACTATTGTACTTGTTGTGTGATTATTGTATTGTTATGTAATTACTGGTTTGTTTATAAAGAATGAGTGAATGTTCGTTTTTATTCTCCATCCAGTGAATGAATGATGATTCCTTCCCCACAGAGGTGTTTGCTCGAGCTCTAAATGATCTCTCAGGGAAGGACTCGCCGGTCCCGGAGGAGAACCTCAGACTCATCAGAGGGACTGTGAACATCCTGATGTATTACACAAACTACAGTCTCAAGTTCGGTAAGATCACCTCCTCGAACTGTTCGTGTCTCACAAACCACTAATAACATGTGGAACTTACTGTGGATTACAGTAAACTACACAATGTGTAAACTATTGTTCGTGTTGTGTTGTAAAGTTAAAACATTATATAATTTATATATTAACGTTGTGTATACATGATACCATGGTTATGGTAATAGTACACTTACATTTACACCTTTACCGTAACTTTGGTTAAACTGTTTTTATCTCATAATAATAATAATAATAATAATAATAATAATAACGGATGATAAATAAATTATTGTTTGAAATGAAATTTAATTCCTCATGTTATTCCATGACAGATCTCATTTCCGTGACGTCATTACAAGTAAATGAACAAATTTCATGAAGTGATAAACAATGGGTGGTTGGATCGCGTTACGTTGTGCAATGAGTGGTTGGATCGCGTTACTTTGTGCAGTGGGTGGTTGGATTGCGTTACGTTGTGCTGTGGGTGGTTGGATTGTGGTGCATAGTGTTGTGGCTGGTTATATTGTAGTCCATAGTGTTGTGGGTGATTGGATTGTGGTGCATAGTGTTGTGGGTGGTTGGATTGTCTTACCTTGTGTTGTGGGTGGGTGGTTGGATTGTGATGCATAGTGTTGTGAGTGGTTGGATTGGTTTGTGTTTTATTTGGGTCGTTGATTTGTTTTTTGATGTGCTGTATTGTGTTGTGTTCTATTGTGGTTGGATTGTGGTGTGGTTGGATTGGGTCGTGGTTTGATTGAGTCATGTCGTGTCGTGTTGTTGTTGGATTGGGTTGTGTTGTGTCATGTTGTGGTTGGATCGGATCCTATCGTGTCGTGTCGTGTCGTGTCGTGTTGTGGTTGGATTGGGTCATGTGGTGTTGTGTTGTGGTTGGATTGGGTCGTGTCGTGTTGTTTTGCGGTTGGATTTGGCCGTGTTGTGTTGTGTTGAGGTTGGATTGGGTCGTGTTGTGTTGTGGTTGGATTGGGCCGTGTCTTGTTGTGTTGTGGTTGGATTGGGTCGTGTCATGTCATGTGGTTGGATTGGGTTGTGTTGTGTCATGTTGTAGTTGGCTTGGGTCGTGTCGTGTTGTGGTTGGATTGAGTCGGGTCGTGTCGTGTCATGTTGTGGTTGGATTGGGTCGTGTGGTGTCATGTTGTGGTTGGATTGGGTCGTGTCGTGTCATGGTTGGATTGGGTCGTGTCGTGTTGTGTTGTGTCATGGTTGGATTGGGTCCTGTCGTGTGGTGTTGTGTCGTGTTGTGTTGTGGTTGGATTGGGTCGTGTCGTGTTGTGGTTGGATTGGGTCGTGTCGTGTTGTGGTTGGATTGGGTCGTGTTTTGGTTGGATTGGGTCGTGTCGTGTCATGTTGTGGTTGGATTGGGTCATGTCGTGTCATGTTGTGGTTGGATTGGGTCGTGTCGTGTCATGGTTGGATTGGGTCATGTCGTGTCATGGATGGATTGGTTCTTGTCGTGTCTTGTTGTGTTTGGATTGGGTCGTGTCGTGTCATGGTTGGATTGGGTCATGTCGTGTCATGCTTGGATTGGGTCATGTCGTGTCATGTCATGGTTGGATTGGGTCGTGTCGTGTCGTGTTGTGTTGTGTTGTGTTTTGGTTGGATTGGGCCGTGTTGTGGTTGGATTGGGTCGTGTCGTGTGGTGTTGTGGTTGCATTGGGTCGTGTTTTGGTTGGATTGGGTCGTGTCGTGTTGTGGTTGGATTGGGTCGTGTCGTGTGGTGTTGTGGTTGGATTGGGTCGTGTTTTGGTTGGATTGGGTCGTGTCGTGTTGTGGTTGGATTGGTTCGTGTTGTGGTTGGATTGGGTCGTGTCGTGTCGTGTTGTGGTTGGATTGGGTCGTGTTGTGGTTGGATTGGGTCGTGTTTTGGTTGGATTGGGTCGTGTCGTGTTGTGGTTGGATTGGTTCGTGTTGTGGTTGGATTGGGTCGTGTCGTGTCGTGTTGTGGTTGGATTGGGTCGTGTTTTGGTTGGATTGGGTCGTGTCGTGTTGTGGTTGGATTGGGTCGTGTTTTGGTTGGATTGGGTCGTGTCGTGTCATGTTGTGGTTGGATTAGGTCGTGTCATGTTGTGGTTGGATTGGGTCGTGTCGTGTCATGTTGTGGTTGGATTGGGTCGTGTCGTGTCATGTTGTGGTTGGATTGGGTCGTGTCGTGTCATGTTGTGGTTGGATTGGGTCGTGTCGTGTCATGTTGTGGTTGGATTGGGTCGTGTCGTGTCATGGTTGGATTGGGTCATGTCGTGTCATGGTTGGATTGGGTCGTGTCGTGTCATGTCATGGTTGGATTGGGTCGTGTCGTGTTGTGTTGTGTTGTGTTTTGGTTGGATTGGGCCGTGTTGTGGTTGGATTGGGTCGTGTCGTGTGGTGTTGTGGTTGCATTGGGTCGTGTTTTGGTTGGATTGGGTCGTGTCGTGTTGTGGTTGGATTGGGTCGTGTCGTGTGGTGTTGTGGTTGGATTGGGTCGTGTTTTGGTTGGATTGCGTCGTGTCGTGTTGTGGGTGCATTGGTTCGTGTTGTGGTTGGATTGGGTCGTGTCGTGTCGTGTTGTGGGTGGATTGGGTCGTGTTGTGGTTGGATTGGGTCGTGTTTTGGTTGGATTGGGTCGTGTCGTGTTGTGGTTGGATTGGTTCGTGTTGTGGTTGGATTGGGTCGTGTCGTGTCGTGTTGTGGTTGGATTGGGTCGTGTTTTGGTTGGATTGGGTCGTGTCGTGTTGTGGTTGGATTGGGTCGTGTTTTGGTTGGATTGGGTCGTGTCGTGTCATGTTGTGGTTGGATTAGGTCGTGTCATGTTGTGGTTGGATTGGGTCGTGTCGTGTCATGTTGTGGTTGGATTGGGTCGTGTCGTGTCATGTTGTGGTTGGATTGGGTCGTGTCGTGTCATGTTGTGGTTGGATTGGGTCGTGTCGTGTCGTGTTGTGGTTGGATTGGGTCGGGTCGGGTTGTGTCGTGTCGTGTTGTGGTTGGATTGGGTCGTGTTTTGGTTGGATTGGGTCGTGTCGTGTTGTGGTTGGATTGGTTCGTGTTGTGGTTGGATTGGGTCGTGTCGTGTCATGTTGTGGTTGGATTAGGTCATGTCATGTTGTGGTTCGATTGGGTTGTGGTTGGATTGGGTCGTGTCGTGTCATGTTGTGGTTGGATTGGGTCGTGTCGTGTCATGTTGTGGTTGGATTGGGTCGTGTCGTGTCATGTTGTGGTTGGATTGGGTAATGTCGTGTCGTGTTGTGGTTGGATTGGGTCGTGTTGTGGTTGGATTGGGTCGTGTTGTGGTTGGATTGGGTCGTGTTTTGGTTGGATTGGGTCGTGTCGTGTTGTGGTTGGATTGGTTCATGTTGTGGTTGGATTGGGTCGTGTCGTGTCGTGGTGTGGTTGGATTGGGTCGTGTTTTGGTTGGATTGGGTCGTGTTGTGGTTGGATTGGGTCGTGTCGTGCCGTGTCGTGTTGTGGTTGGATTGGGTCGTGTCGTGTCATGGTTGGATTGGGTCGTGTCGTGTTGTGTTGTGTTTTGGTTGGATTGGGCCGTGTCGTGTTGTGTTGTGTTGTGGTTGAATTGGGCCGTGTCGTGTTGTGTTGTGGTTGGATTGGGTCGTGTCGTGTCATGGTTGGATTGGGTCGTGTCGTGTTGTGTTGTGTTTTGGTTGGATTGGGCCGTGTCGTGTCATGTTGTGGTTGGATTGGGTCGTGTCGTGTCGTGTTTTGGTTGGATTGGGCCGTGTCGTGTTGTGGTTGGATTGGGCCGTGTCGTGTTGTGGTTGGATTGGGTCGTGTCGTGTTGTGTTGTGGTTGGATTGGGTCGTGTCGTGTTGTGTTGTGGTTGGATTGGGTCGTGTCGTGTCATGCTGTGGTTGGATTGGGTTGTGGTTGGATTGGGTCGTGTCGTGTCATGTTGTGGTTGGATTGGGTCGTGTCGTGTCATGTTGTGGTTGGAATGGGTCGTGTCGTGTCATGTTGTGGTTGGATTGGGACGTGTCGTGTCGTGTTGTGGTTGGATTGGGTCGTGTCGTGTCGTGTTGTGGTTGGATTGGGTCGTGTCGTGTTGTGGTTGGATTGGGTCGTGTTTTGGTTGGATTGGGTCGTGTCGTGTCATGTTGTGGTTGGATTGGGTCGTGTCGTGTCATGTTGTGGTTGGATTGGGTCGTGTCGTGTCATGTTGTGGTTGGATTGGGTCGTGTCGTGTCATGTTGTTGGATTGGGTCGTGTCGTGTCATGTTGTGGTTGGATTGGGTCGTGTCGTGTCGTGTTGTGCTTGGATTGGGTCGTGTCGTGTCGTGTTTTGGTTGGATTGGGCCGTGTCGCGTTGTGGTTGGTTTGGGTCGTGTCGCGTTGTGTTGTGGTTGGATTGGCTCTTGTCGTGTTGTGTTGTGGTTGGATTGGGTCGTGTTTTGGTTGGATTGGGCCGTGTCGTGTTGTGGTTGGATTGGGTCGTGTCGTGTTGTGTTGTGGTTGGATTGGGTCTTGTCGTGTTGTGTTGTGGTTGGATTGGGTCGTGTCGTTTGATTAGGTCGTGTCGTGTCGTGTTCTGGTTGGATTGGGTCGTGTCGTGTCATGTTGTGGTTGGATTGGGTCATGTCGTGTCATGTTGTGGTTGGATTGGGTCATGTCGTGTCGTGTTGTGGTTGGATTGGGTCATGTCGTGTCATGTTGTGGTTGGATTGGGTCGTGTCGTGTCATGTTGTGGTTGGATTGGGTCGTGTCGTGTCGTGTTGTGGTTGGATTGGGTCGTGTTTTTGGTTGGATTGGGTCGTGTCGTGTTGTGGTTGGATTGGGTCGTGTTTTGGTTGGATTGGGTCGTGTCGTGTCATGTTGTGGTTGGATTAGGTCGTGTCATGTTGTGGTTGGATTGGGTTGTGGTTGGATTGGGTCGTGTCGTGTAATGTTGTGGTTGGATTGGGTCGTGTCGTGTCATGTTGTGGTTGGATTGGGTCGTGTCGTGTCGTGTTGTGGTTGGATTGGGTCGGGTCGGGTTGTGTCGTGTCGTGTTGTGGTTGGATTGGGTCGTGTTTTGGTTGGATTGGGTCGTGTCGTGTTGTGGTTGGATTGGGTCGGGTCGGGTCGTGTCGTGTTGTGTTGTGGTTGGATTGGGTCGTGTCGTGTCGTGTTGTGGTTGGATTGGGTCGTGTCGTGTCATGTTGTGGTTGGATTGGGTCGTGTCGTGTCATGTTGTGGTTGAATTGGGCCGTGTCGTGTCATGTTGTGGTTGGATTGGGTCGTGTCGTGTCATGTTGTGGTTGGATTGGGTCGTGTCGTGTCATGTTGTGGTTGGATTGGGTCGTGTCGTGTCGTGTTGTGGTTGGATTGGGTCGTGTCGTGTCGTGTTGTGGTTGGATTGGGTCGTGTTTTGGTTGGATTGGGTCGTGTCGTGTTGTGGTTGGATTGGGTCGTGTTTTGGTTGGATTGGGTCGTGTCGTGTCATGTTGTGGTTGGATTGGGTCGTGTCGTGTCATGTTGTGGTTGGATTGGGTCGTGTCGTGTCATGTTGTGGTTGGATTGGGTCGTGTCGTGTCATGTTGTGGTTGGATTGGGTCGTGTCGTGTCATGTTGTGGTTGGATTGGGTCGTGTCGTGTCATGTTGTGGTTGGATTAGGTCGTGTCGTGTCGTGTTCTGGTTGGATTGGGTCATGTCGTGTTGTGTTGTGTTGTGGTTGGATTGGGTCGTGTTTTGGTTGGATTGGGTCGTGTCGTGTTGTGGTTGGATTGGGTCGTGTTTTGGTTGGATTGGGTCGTGTCGTGTCATGTTGTGGTTGGATTGGGTCGTGTCGTGTCATGTTGTGGTTGGATTGGGTCGTGTCGTGTCATGTTGTGGTTGGATTGGGTCGTGTCGTGTTGTGTTGTGGTTGGATTTGGTCTTGTCGTGGTTTGATTAGGTCGTGTCGTGTCGTGTTCTGGTTGGATTGGGTCATGTCGTGTTGTGTTGTGGTTGGATTGGGTCATGTCGTGTCGTGTTCTGATTGGATTGGGTCATGTCGTGTTGTGTTGTAGTTGGATTGGGTCATGTCGTGGTTGGATTGGGTCATGTTGTGGTTGGATTGGGTCATGTCGTGGTTGGATTGGGTCATGTCGTGGTTGGATTGGGTCATGTTGTGGTTGGATTGGGTCATGTCGTGTCGTGTTTTGGTTGGATTGGGCCGTGTCGTGTTGTGGTTGGATTGGGTCGTGTCGTGTGGTGTTGTGGTTGGATTGGGTCGTGTTTTGGTTGGATTGGGTCGTGTCGTGTTGTGGTTGGATTGGTTCGTGTTGTGGTTGGATTGGGTCGTGTCGTGTCATGTTGTGGTTGGATTAGGTCGTGTCATGTTGTGGTTGGATTGGGTTGTGGTTGGATTGGGTCGTGTCGTGTCATGTTGTGGTTGGATTGGGTCGTGTCGTGTCATGTTGTGGTTGGATTGGGTCGTGTCGTGTCGTGTTGTGGTTGGATTGGGTCGGGTCGGGTTGTGTCGTGTCGTGTTGTGGTTGGATTGGGTCGTGTTTTGGTTGGATTGGGTCGTGTCGTGTTGTGGTTGGATTGGTTCGTGTTGTGGTTGGATTGGGTCGTGTCGTGTCATGTTGTGGTTGGATTAGGTCGTGTCATGTTGTGGTTCGATTGGGTTGTGGTTGGATTGGGTCGTGTCGTGTCATGTTGTGGTTGGATTGGGTCGTGTCGTGTCATGTTGTGGTTGGATTGGGTCGTGTCGTGTCATGTTGTGGTTGGATTGGGTCGTGTCGTGTCATGTTGTGGTTGGATTGGGTCGTGTCGTGTCATGTTGTGGTTGGATTGGGTCGTGTCGTGTCATGTTGTGGTTGGATTGGGTCGTGTCGTGTCATGTTGTGGTTGGATTGGGTCGTGTCGTGTCATGTTGTGGTTGGATTGGGTCGTGTCGTGTCATGTTGTGGTTGGATTGGGTCGTGTCGTGTCGTGTTGTGGTTGGATTGGGTCGTGTTGTGGTTGGATTGGGTCGTGTCGTGTTGTGGTTGGATTGGGTCGTGTTTTGGTTGGATTGGGTCGTGTTGTGGTTGGATTGGTTCGTGTTGTGGTTGGATTGGGTCGTGTCGTGTCGTGGTGTGGTTGGATTGGGTCGTGTTTTGGTTGGATTGGGTCGTGTTGTGGTTGGATTGGGTCGTGTCGTGCCGTGTCGTGTTGTGGTTGGATTGGGTCGTGTGGTGTCATGTTGTGGTTGGATTGGGTCGTGTCGTGTCATGGTTGGATTGGGTCGTGTCGTGTTGTGTTGTGTTGTGTTTTGGTTGGATTGGGCCGTGTCGTGTTGTGTTGTGTTGTGGTTGAATTGGGCCGTGTCGTGTTGTGTTGTGGTTGGATTGGGTCGTGTCGTGTCATGGTTGGATTGGGTCGTGTCGTGTTGTGTTGTGTTTTGGTTGGATTGGGCCGTGTCGTGTCATGTTGTGGTTGGATTGGGTCGTGTCGTGTCATGTTGTGGTTGGATTGGGTCGTGTCGTGTCATGTTGTGGTTGGATTGGGTCGTGTCGTGTCATGTTGCGGTTGGATTCGCTCGTGTCGTGTCATGTTGTGCTTGGATTGGGTCGTGTCGTGTCATGTTGTGGTTGCATTGGGTCGTGTCGTGTTGTCGTTGGATTGGGTCGTGTCGTGTCATGTTGTGGTTGGATTGGGCCGTGTCGTGGCATGTTGTGGTTGGATTGGGTCGTGTCGTGTCATGTTGTGGTTGGATTGGGTCGTGTCGTGTCATGTTGTGGTTGGATTGGGTCGTGTCGTGTCATGTTGTGGTTGGATTGGGTCGTGTCGTGTCGTGTTGTGGTTGGATTGGGTCGTGTTGTGGTTGGATTGGGTCGTGTTTTGGTTGGATTGGGTCGTGTCGTGTCATGTTGTTGGATTGGGTCGTGTCGTGTCGTGTTGTGGTTGGATTGGGTCGTGTCGTGTCGTGTTGTGGTTGGATTGGGTCGTGTCGTGTCGTGTTGTGGTTGGATTGGGTCGTGTCGTGTCGTGTTGTGGTTGGATTGGGTCGTGTCGTGTCATGTTGTGGTTGGATTGGGTAATGTCGTGTCATGTTGTGGTTGGATTGGGTCGTGTCGTGTCATGTTGTGGTTGGATTGGGTCGTGTCGTGTCATGTTGTGGTTGGATTGTGTCGTGTCGTGTCGTGTTGTGGTTGGATTGGGTCGGGTGGGGTGGTGTCGTGTCGTGTTGTGGTTGGATTGGGTCGTGTTTTGTTGGATTGGGTCGTGTCGTGTTGTGGTTGGATTGGTTCGTGTTGTGGTTGGATTGGGTCGTGTCGTGTCATGTTGTGGTTGGATTAGGTCATGTCATGTTGTGGTTCGATTGGGTTGTGGTTGGATTGGGTCGTGTCGTGTCATGTTGTGGTTGGATTGGGTCGTGTCGTGTCATGTTGTGGTTGGATTGGGTCGTGTCATGTCATGTTGTGGTTGGATTGGGTCATGTCGTGTCGTGTTGTGGTTGGATTGGGTCGTGTTGTGGTTGGATTGGGTCGTGTTGTGGTTGGATTGGGTCGTGTTTTGGTTGGATTGGGTCGTGTCGTGTTGTGGTTGGATTGGTTCATGTTGTGGTTGGATTGGGTCGTGTCGTGTCGTGGTGTGGTTGGATTGGGTCGTGTTTTGGTTGGATTGGGCCGTGTTGTGGTTGGATTGGGTCGTGTCGTGCCGTGTCGTGTTGTGGTTGGATTGGGTCGTGTCGTGTCATGTTTGGATTGGGTCGTGTCGTGTTGTGTTGTGTTGTGTTTTGGTTGGATTGGGCCGTTTCGTGTTGTGTTGTGTGGTGGTGGAGGTGGGCCGTGTCGTGTTGTGTTGTGGTTGGATTGGGTCGTGTCGTGTCATGGTTGGATTGGGTCGTGTCGTGTTGTGTTGTGTTTTGGTTGGATTGGGCCGTGTCGTGTCATGTTGTGGTTGGATTGGGTCGTGTCGTGTCATGTTGTGGTTGGATTGGGTCGTGTCGTGTCATGTTGTGGTTGGATTGGGTCGTGTCGTGTCATGTTGTGGTTGGATTGGGTCGTGTCGTGTTGTGTTGTGGTTGGATTGGGTCGTGTCGTGTCGTGTTGTGGTTGGATTGGGTCGTGTCGTGTCATGTTGTGGTTGGATTGGGTTGTGGTTGGATTGGGTCGTGTCGTGTCATGTTGTGGTTGGATTGGGTCGTGTCGTGTCATGTTGTGGTTGGATTGGGTCGTGTCGTGTCGTGTTGTGGTTGGATTGGGTCGTGTCGTGTCGTGTTGTGGTTGGATTGGGTCGTGTCGTGTCGTGTTGTGGTTGGATTGGGTCGTGTCGTGTTGTGGTTGGATTGGGTCGTGTTTTGGTTGGATTGGGTCGTGTCGTGTCATGTTGTGGTTGGATTGGGTCGTGTCGTGTCATGTTGTGGTTGGATTGGGTCGTGTCGTGTCATGTTGTGGTTGGATTGGGTCGTGTCGTGTCATGTTGTTGGATTGGGTCGTGTCGTGTCATGTTGTGGTTGGATTGGGTCGTGTCGTGTTGTGTTGTGGTTGGATTGGGTCGTGTCGTGTTGTGTTGTGGTTGGATTGGGTCATGTCGTGTTGTGTTGTGGTTGGATTGGGTCGTGTCGTGTTGTGTTGTGGTTGGATTTGGTCTTGTCGTGTGGTGTTGTGGTTGGATTGGGTCGTGTTTTGGTTGGATTGGGTCGTGTCGTGTTGTGGTTAGTTTGGGTCCTGTCGTGTCATGTTGTGGTTGGATTGGGTCGTGTCGTGTCATGTTGTGGTTGGATTGGGTCGTGTTTTGGTTGGATTGGGTCGTGTCGTGTCATGTTGTGGTTGGATTGGGTCGTGTCGTGTCATGTTGTGGTTGGATTGGGTCATGTCGTGTCATGTTGTGGTTGGATTGGGTCATGTCGTGTCATGTTGTGGTTGGATTGGGTCGTGTCGTGTCATGTTGTGGTTAGATTGGGTCGTGTCGTGTCGTGTTGTGGTTGGATTGGGTCGTGTTTTGGTTGGATTGGGTCGTGTCGTGTTGTGGTTGGATTGGGTCGTGTTTTGGTTGGATTGGGTCGTGTCGTGTCATGTTGTGGTTGGATTAGGTCGTGTCATGTTGTGGTTGGATTGGGTTGTGGTTGGATTGGGTCGTGTCGTGTAATGTTGTGGTTGGATTGGGTCGTGTCGTGTCATGTTGTGGTTGGATTGGGTCGTGTCGTGTCGTGTTGTGGTTGGATTGGGTCGGGTCGGGTTGTGTCGCGTCGCGTTGTGGTTGGATTGGGTCGTGTTTTGGTTGGATTGGGTCGTGTCGTGCTGTGGTTGGATTGGGTCGGGTCGGGTCGTGTCGGGTTGTGTTGCGGGTGGCTTGGGTCGTGTCGTGTCGCGTTGTGGTTGGATTGGGTCGTGTCGTGTCATGTTGTGGTTGGATTGGGTCGTGTCGTGTCATGTTGTGGTTGAATTGGGCCGTGTCGTGTCATGTTGTGGTTGGATTGGGTCGTGTCGTGTCATGTTGTGGTTGGATTGGGTCGTGTCGTGTCATGTTGTGGTTGGATTGGGTCGTGTCGTGTCGTGTTGTGGTTGGATTGGGTCGTGTCGTGTCGTGTTGTGGTTGGATTGGGTCGTGTTTTGGTTGGAGTGGGTCGTGTCGTGTTGGGGTTGGATTGGGGCGTGTTTTGGTTGGATTGGGTCGTGTCGGGTCATGTTGTGGTTGGATTGGGTCGTGTCGGGTCATGTTGTGGTTGGATTGGGTCGTGTCGTGTCATGTTGTGGTTGGATTGGGTCGTGTCGTGTCATGTTGTGGTTGGATTGGGTCGTGTCGTGTCATGTTGTGGTTGGATTGGGTCGTGTCGTGTCATGTTGTGGTTGGATTGGGTCGTGTCGTGTCGTGTTGTGGTTGGATTGGGTCGTGTCGTGTCGTGTTGTGGTTGGATTGGGTCGTGTTTTGCTGGATTGGGTCGTGTCGTGTTGTGGTTGGATTGGGTCGTGTTTTGGTTGGATTGGGTCGTGTCGTGTCATGTTGTGGTTGGATTGGGTCGTGTCGTGTCATGTTGTGGTTGGATTGGGTCGTGTCGTGTCATGTTGTGGTTGGATTGGGTCGTGTCGTGTCATGTTGTTGGATTGGGTCGTGTCGTGTCATGTTGTGGTTGGATTGGGTCGTGTCCTGTCGTGTTGTGGTTGGATTGGGTCGTGTCGTGTCGTGTTCTGGTTGGATTGGGTCATGTCGTGTTGTGTTGTGGTTGGATTGGGTCATGTCGTGTTGTGTTGTGGTTGGATTGGGTCATGTCGTGTTGTGTTGTGGTTGGATTGGGTCATGTCGTGTTGTGTTGTGTTGTGGTTGGATTGGGTCGTGTCGTGTCATGTTGTGGTTGGATTGGGTAATGTCGTGTCGTGTTGTGGTTGATTGGGTCGTGTCGTGTTGTGGTTGGATCGGGTAATGTCGTGTGGTGTTGTGGTTGGATTGGGTCGTGTTTTGGTTGGATTGGGTCGTGTCGTGTTGTGGTTGGATTGGTTCGTGTTGTGGTTGGATTGGGTCGTGTCGTGTCATGTTGTGGTTGGATTAGGTCGTGTCATGTTGTGGTTGGATTGGGTTGTGGTTGGATTGGGTCGTGTCGTGTCATGTTGTGGTTGGATTGGGTCGTGTCGTGTCATGTTGTGGTTGGATTGGGTCGTGTCGTGTCGTGTTGTGGTTGGATTGGGTCGGGTCGGGTTGTGTCGTGTCGTGTTGTGGTTGGATTGGGTCGTGTTTTGGTTGGATTGGGTCGTGTCGTGTTGTGGTTGGATTGGTTCGTGTTGTGGTTGGATTGGGTCGTGTCGTGTCATGTTGTGGTTGGATTAGGTCGTGTCATGTTGTGGTTCGATTGGGTTGTGGTTGGATTGGGTCGTGTCGTGTCATGTTGTGCTTGGATTGGGTCGTGTCGTCTCATGTTGTGGTTGGATTGGGTCGTGTCGTGTCATGTTGTGGTTGGATTGGGTCGTGTCGTGTCATGTTGTGGTTGGATTGGGTCGTGTCGTGTCATGTTGTGGTTGGATTGGGTCGTGTCGTGTCATGTTGTGGTTGGATTGGGTCGTGTCGTGTCATGTTGTGGTTGGATTGGGTCGTGTCGTGTCATGTTGTGGTTGGATTGGGTCGTGTCGTGTCATGTTGTGGTTGGATTGGGTCGTGTCGTGTCGTGTTGTGGTTGGATTGGGTCGTGTTGTGGTTGGATTGGGTCGTGTCGTGTTGTGGTTGGATTGGGTCGTGTTTTGGTTGGATTGGGTCGTGTTGTGGTTGGATTGGTTCGTGTTGTGGTTGGATTGGGTCGTGTCGTGTCGTGGTGTGGTTGGATTGGGTCGTGTTTTGGTTGGATTGGGTCGTGTTGTGGTTGGATTGGGTCGTGTCGTGCCGTGTCGTGTTGTGGTTGGATTGGGTCGTGTGGTGTCATGTTGTGGTTGGATTGTGTAGTGTCGTGTTATGGTTGGATTGGGTCGTGTCGTGTTGTGTTGTGTTGTGTTTTGGTTGGATTGGGCGGTGTCGTGTTGTGTTGTGTTGTGGTTGAATTGGGCCGTGTCGTGTTGTGTTGTGGTTGGATTGGGTTGTGTCGTGTCATGGTTGGATTGGGTCGTGTCGTGTTGTGTTGTGTTTTGGTTGGATTGGGCCGTGTCGTGTCATGTTGTGGTTGGATTGGGTCGTGTCGTGTCATGTTGTGGTTGGATTGGGTCGTGTCGTGTCATGTTGTGGTTGGATTGGGTCGTGTCGTGTCATGTTGTGGTTGGATTGGGTCGTGTCGTGTCATGTTGTGGTTGGATTGGGTCGTGTCGTGTCATGTTGTGGTTGGATTGGGTCGTGTCGTGTTGTGGTTGGATTGGGTCGTGTCGTGTCATGTTGTGGTTGGATTGGGCCGTGTCGTGTCATGTTGTGGTTGGATTGGGTCGTGTCGTGTCATGTTGTGGTTGGATTGGGTCGTGTCGTGTCATGTTGTGGTTGGATTGGGTCGTGTCGTGTCATGTTGTGGTTGGATTGGGTCGTGTCGTGTCGTGTTGTGGTTGGATTGGGTCGTGTTGTGGTTGGATTGGGTCGTGTTTTGGTTGGATTGGGTCGTGTCGTGTCATGTTGTTGGATTGGGTCGTGTCGTGTCGTGTTGTGGTTGGATTGGGTCGTGTCGTGTCGTGTTGTGGTTGGATTGGGTCGTGTCGTGTCGTGTTGTGGTTGGATTGGGTCGTGTTTTGGTTGGATTGGGTCGTGTCGTGTCATGTTGTTGGATTGGGTCGTGTCGTGTCGTGTTGTGGTTGGATTGGGTCGTGTCGTGTCGTGTGGTTGGATTGGGTCGTGTCGTGTCGTGTTGTGGTTGGATTGGGTCATGTCGTGTCGTGTTGTGGTTGGATTGGGTCATGTCGTGTTGTGTTGTGGTTGGATTGGGTCCTGTCGTGTGGTGTTGTGGTTGGATTGGGTCGTGTTTTGGTTGGATTGGGTCGTGTCGTGTCATGTCGTGGTTGGATTGGGTCGTGTCGTGTCATGCTCTGGTTGGATTGGGTCATGTCGTGTCATGTTGTGGTTGGATTGGGTCGTGTCGTGTCATGTTGTGGTTGGATTGGGTCGTGTCGTGTCGTGTTGTGGTTGGATTGGGTCGTGTCGTGTTGTGGTTGGATTGGGTCGTGTCGTGTGGTGTTGTGGTTGGATTGGGTCGTGTTTTGGTTGGATTGGGTCGTGTCGTGTTGTGGTTGGATTGGGTCGTGTTTTGGTTGGATTGGGTCGTGTCGTGTTGTGGTTGGATTGGGTCGTGTTTTGGTTGGATTGGGTCGTGTCGTGTCATGTTGTGGTTGGATTAGGTCGTGTCATGTTGTGGTTGGATTGGGTTGTGGTTGGATTGGGTCGTGTCGTGTCATGTTGTGGTTGGATTGGGTCGCGTCGTGTCATGTTGTGGTTGGATTGGGTCGTGTCGTGTCATGTTGTGGTTGGATTGGGTCGTGTCGTGTCGTGTTGTGGTTGGATTGGGTCGGGTCGGGTTGTGTCGTGTCGTGTTGTGGTTGGATTGGGTCGTGTTTTGGTTGGATTGGGTCGTGTCGTGTTGTGGTTGGATTGGTTCGTGTTGTGGTTGGATTGGGTCGTGTCGTGTCATGTTGTGGTTGGATTAGGTCATGTCATGTTGTGGTTCGATTGGGTTGTGGTTGGATTGGGTCGTGTCGTGTCATGTTGTGGTTGGATTGGGTCGTGTCGTGTCATGTTGTGGTTGGATTAGGTCGTGTCATGTTGTGGTTCGATTGGGTTGTGGTTGGATTGGGTCGTGTCGTGTCATGTTGTGGTTGGATTGGGTCGTGTCGTGTCATGTTGTGGTTGGATTGGGTCGTGTCGTGTCATGTTGTGGTTGGATTGGGTCGTGTCGTGTCATGTTGTGGTTGGATTGGGTCGTGTCGTGTCATGTTGTGGTTGGATTGGGTCGTGTCGTGTCATGTTGTGGTTGGATTGGGTCGTGTCGTGTCATGTTGTGGTTGGATTGGGTCGTGTCGTGTCATGTTGTGGTTGGATTGGGTCGTGTCGTGTCGTGTTGTGGTTGGATTGGGTCGTGTCGTGTCATGTTGTGGTTGGATTGGGTCGTGTCGTGTCGTGTTGTGGTTGGATTGGGTCGTGTTGTGGTTGGATTGGGTCGTGTTTTGGTTGGATTGGGTCGTGTCGTGTTGTGGTTGGATTGGTTCGTGTTGTGGTTGGATTGGGTCGTGTCGTGTCGTGGTGTGGTTGGATTGGGTCGTGTTTTGGTTGGATTGGGTCGTGTCGTGTTGTGGTTGGATTGGTTCGTGTTGTGGTTGGATTGGGTCATGTCGTGTCATGTTGTGGTTGGATTAGGTCGTGTCATGTTGTGGTTCGATTGGGTTGTGGTTGGATTGGGTCGTGTCGTGTCATGTTGTGGTTGGATTGGGTGGTGTCGTGTCATGTTGTGGTTCGATTGGGTTGTGGTTGGATTGGGTCGTGTCGTGTCATGTTGTGGTTGGATTGGGTCGTGTCGTGTCATGTTGTGGTTCGATTGGGTTGTGGTTGGATTGGGTCGTGTCGTGTCATGTTGTGGTTGGATTGGGTGGTGTCGTGTCATGTTGTGGTTGGATTGGGTGGTGTCGTGTCATGTTGTGGTTGGATTGGGTCGTGTCGTGTCATGTTGTGGTTGGATTGGGTCGTGTCGTGTCGTGTTGTGGTTGGATTAGGTCGTGTCGTGTCGTGTTCTGGTTGGATTGGGTCATGTCGTGTTGTGTTGTGTTGTGGTTGGATTGGGTCGTGTCGTGTCGTGTTGTGGTTGGATTGGGTCGTGTCGTGTCGTGTCGTGTTGTGGTTGGATTGGGTCGTGTTGTGGTTGGATTGGGTCGTGTCGTGTTGCGGTTGGATTAGGTCATGTCGTGTCGCGTTGGGGTTAATTTGGGTCGGGTCGTGGTTGGATTGGGTCATGTCGTGTTTTGGTTGGATTGTGTCATGTCGTATCATGTTGTGGTTGGATTGGGTCGTGTTGTGGTTGGATTGGTTCGTGTTGTGGTTGGATTGGGTCGTGTCGTGTCATGTTGTGGTTGGATTAGGTCGTGTCATGTTGTGGTTGGATTTGGTTGTAGTTGGATTGGGTCGTGTCGTGTCATGTTGTGGTTGGATTGGGTCGTGTCGTGTCATGTTGTGGTTGGATTGGGTCGTGTCGTGTCATGTTGTGGTTGGATTGGGTCGTGTCATGTCATGTTGTGGTTGGATTGGGTCGTGTCGTGTCATGTTGTGGTTGGATTGGGTCGTGTCGTGTCATGTTGTGGTTGGATTGGGTCGTGTCGTGTCATGTTGTGGTTGGATTGGGTCGTGTCGTGTCATGTTGTGGTTGGATTGGGTCGTGTCGTGTCGTGTTGCGGTTGGATTGGGTCGTGTCGTGTCATGTTGTGGTTGGATTGGGTCGTGTCGTGTCATGTTGTGGTTGAATTGGGCCGTGTCGTGTCATGTTGTGGTTGGATTGGGTCGTGTCGTGTCATGTTGTGGTTGGATTGGGTCGTGTCGTGTCATGTTGTGGTTGGATTGGGTCGTGTCGTGTCATGTTGTGGTTGGATTGGGTCGTGTCGTGTCGTGTTGTGGTTGGATTGGGTCGTGTCGTGTCGTGTTGTGGTTGGATTGGGTCGTGTTTTGGTTGGATTGGGTCGTGTCGTGTCATGTTGTGGTTGGATTAGGTCGTGTTTTGGTTGGATTGGGTCGTGTTGTGGTTGGATTGGGTCGTGTCGTGCCGTGTCGTGTTGTGGTTGGATTGGGTCGTGTGGTGTCATGTTGTGGTTGGATTGGGTCGTGTCGTGTCGTGTTGCGGTTGGATTGGGTCGTGTCGTGTCATGTTGTGGTTGGATTGGGTCGTGTCGTGTCATGTTGTGGTTGAATTGGGCCGTGTCGTGTCATGTTGTGGTTGGATTGGGTCGTGTCGTGTCGTGTTGTGGTTGGATTGGGTCGTGTTTTGGTTGGATTGGGTCGTGTCGTGTCATGTTGTGGTTGGATTAGGTCGTGTTTTGGTTGGATTGGGTCGTGTTGTGGTTGGATTGGGTCGTGTCGTGCCGTGTCGTGTTGTGGTTGGATTGGGTCGTGTGGTGTCATGTTGTGGTTGGATTGGGTCGTGTCGTGTCATGTTGTGGTTGGATTGGGTCGTGTCGTGTCATGTTGTGGTTGGATTGGGTCGTGTCGTGTCGTGTTGTGGTTGGATTGGGTCCTGTCGTGTGGTGTTGTGGTTGGATTGGGTCATGTTGTGGTTGGATTGGGTCATGTCGTGTCGTGTTTTGGTTGGATTGGGCCGTGTCGTGTTGTGGTTGGATTGGGTCGTGTCGCGTCGTGTTGTGGTTGGATTGGGTCGTGTCGTGTTGTGGTTGGATTAGGTCATGTCGTGTCGTGTTGTGGTTGGATTGGGTCGTGTTTTGGTTGGATTGGGTCGTGTCGTGTTGTGGTTGGATTGGGTCGTGTTTTTGGTTGGATTGGGTCGTGTCGTGTCATGTTGTGGTTGGATTAGGTCGTGTCATGTTGTGGTTGGATTGGGTTGTGGTTGGATTGGGTCGTGTCGTGTCATGTTGTGGTTGGATTGGGTCGTGTCGTGTCATGTTGTGGTTGGATTGGGTCGTGTCGTGTCGTGTTGTGGTTGGATTGGGTCGGGTCGGGTTGTGTCGTGTCGTGTTGTGGTTGGATTGGGTCGTGTTTTGGTTGGATTGCGTCGTGTCGTGTTGTGGTTGGATTGGTTCGTGTTGTGGTTGGATTGGGTCGTGTCGTGTCATGTTGTGGTTGGATTAGGTCATGTCATGTTGTGGTTCGATTGGGTTGTGGTTGGATTGGGTCGTGTCGTGTCATGTTGTGGTTGGATTGGGTCGTGTCGTGTCATGTTGTGGTTGGATTGGGTCGTGTCGTGTCATGTTGTGGTTGGATTGGGTCGTGTCGTGTCGTGTTGTGGTTGGATTGGGTCGTGTCGTGTCGTGTTGTGGTTGGATTGGGTCGTGTCTTGTCGTGTTGTGGTTGGATTGGGTCGTGTCGTGTCGTGTTGTGGTTGGATTCGGTCGTGTTTTGGTTGGATTGCGCCGTCTCGCGTTGCGGTTGGTTTGGTTCGCGTTGTGGTTGGACTGGGTCGTGTCGTGTCATGTTGTGGTTGGATTAGGTCGTGTCATGTTGTGGTTCGACTGGGTTGTGGTTGGATTGGGTCGTGTCGTGTCATGTTGTGGTTGGATTGGGTCGTGTCGTGTCATGTTGTGGTTGGATTGGGTCGTGTCGTTTCATGTTGTGGTTGGATTGGGTCGTGTCGTGTCATGTTGTGGTTGGATTGGGTCGTGTCGTGTCGTGTTGTGGTTGGATTGGGTCGTGTCGTGTCATGTTGTGGTTGGATTGGGTCGTGTCGTGTCGTGTTTTGGTTGGATTGGGTCGTGTTGTGGTTGGATTGGGTCGTGTTTTGGTTGGATTGGGTCGTGTCGTGTTGTGGTTGGATTGGTTCGTGTTGTGGTTGGATTGGGTCGTGTCGTGTCATGTTGTGGTTGGATTAGGTCGTGTCATGTTGTGGTTCGATAGGGTTGTGGTTGGATCGGGCCGTGTCGCGTCATGTTGTGGTTGGATTGGGTCGTGCCGTGTCATGTTGTGGTTGGATTGGGTCGTGTCGTGTCATGTTGTGGTTGGATTGGGTCGTGTCGTTTGATTAGGTCGTGTCGTGTCGTGTTCTGGTTGGATTGGGTCTTGTCGTGTTGTGTTGTGGTTGGATTGGGTCTTGTCGTGGTTTGATTAGGTCGTGTCGTGTCGTGTTCTGGTTGGATTGGGTCGTGTTTTGGTTGGATTGGGTCGTGTCGTGTTGTGGTTGGATTGGTTCGTGTTGTGGTTGGATTGGGTCGTGTCGTGTCATGTTGTGGTTGGATTAGGTCGTGTCATGTTGTGGTTCGATTGGGTTGTGGTTGGATTGGGTCGTGTCGTGTCATGTTGTGGTTGGATTGGGTCGTGTCGTGTCATGTTGTGGTTGGATTGGGTCGTGTCGTGTCATGTTGTGGTCGCATTGGGTCGTGTCGTGTCATGTTGTGGTTGGATTGGGTCGTGTCGTTTCGTGTTGTGGTTGGATTGGGTCGTGTCGTGTCATGTTGTGGATGGATTGGGTCGTGTCGTGTCGTGTTTTGGTTGGATTGGGTCGTGTTGTGGTTGGATTGGGTCGTGTTGTGGTTGGATTGGGTCGTGTTTTGGTTGGATTGGGTCGTGTCGTGTTGTGGTTGGATTGGTTCGTGTTGTGGTTGGATTGGGTCGTGTCGTGTCGTGGTGTGGTTGGATTGGGTCGTGTCGTGTTGTGGTTGGATTGGTTCGTGTTGTGGTTGGATTGGGTCGTGTCGTGTCATGTTGTGGTTGGATTAGGTCGTGTCATGTTGTGGTTCGATTGGGTTGTGGTTGGATTGGGTCGTGTCGTGTCATGTTGTGGTTGGATTGGGTGGTGTCGTGTCATGTTGTGGTTGGATTGGGTCGTGTCGTGTCATGTTGTGGTTGGATTGGGTCGTGTCGTGTCATGTTGTGGTTGGATTGGGTCGTGTCGTGTCATGTTGTGGTTGGATTGGGTCGTGTCGTGTCGTGTTGTGGTTGGATTGGGTCGTGTCGTGTTGTGGTTGGATTGGGTCGTGTCGTGTGGTGTTGTGGTTGGATTGGGTCGTGTCGTGTTGTGGTTGGATTGGGTCGTGTCGTGTGGTGTTGTGGTTGGGTTGGGTCGTGTCGTGTCGTGGTTGGATTGGGTCGTGTCGTATTGTGGTTGGATTGGGTCGTGTCGTGTGGTGTTGTGGTTGGATTGGGTCGTGTTTTGGTTGGATTGGGTCGTGTCGTGTTGTGGTTGGATTGGTTCGTGTTGTGGTTGGATTGGGTCGTGTCGTGTCGTGTTGTGGTTGGATTGGGTCGTGTTTTGGTTGAATTGGGTCGTGTCGCGTCGTGTCGCGTCGTGTCGTGTCGTGTCGCGTCGCGTCGTGTCGCGTCGTGTTGTGTCGCGTCGTGTTGTACAGGCCTTGCATTTTTAAAATCAGACTGGGCTGATAAATAGGCCTCGTCATGTGGGGTGAGGGGGCTGATTTTGCCCACGGGGTGATTTTAAAATTGCTTCAAAATCTTGTGAATTAGTTTTTGTAAATTGTTTTAACATGTGGTCCAAATTGACCAATGTCCGTACAAACTGAACTGCCAAAGAATCTGAATAAACTGAGCCTAATCCTAACTATGTCATTTCAAAATGTACCTTAAACGGCGATTTTTGGGGCCAAACACAAAGTTCTGAGAAACAGAACTTTCTGCTCAAGCACAGTACTTTCCCACAATCCTTTTCATTAAAAAGTATTAGAACTAAGTTGCTTTATTGTGGATTATTACCTGTAATGACAAATGTTCTGACAATTTGCGTGAATGATGTCCCGGTACAATACATTACATGTATGCCATTGAACTGGGACCATTCAAGTCAAGGCCCTGTCACACCGTGACGATTTAGCCAGCATATGCCGACGTCTGAAAAATTTGTCCAAAACGCTGGCACACGTCGAATACGTGATGGGTAAGTTTTGTATAAGTTAAGAGTACGCTGGCATACGTCGTAGTACGCCGAGCTCGTCGACAAATTTTCCATGCTGAAATTTTTCGACGTATGGCAGCGTATGACTCACATGTTCCGCATACGCTGGCCATAAGTTGTAGGCACGTTACACGACCGTTGACACACGTCGACACATGTTACTTGTAAGTTACTCATAAGTCGAAACACGTCGAGGTAATGTTTAGCGTCAGTGTTCCAGAGTCCATGGTTTTTTTTTTTTGTTGGTTTTTTTCCTTCGGCATGACAGAGATGTTGACACTTCGATTTCGAGTGCGGTTATAATATAATATAATTAATAGGCTTCCGCTCAACGATTTAAATCATAACCGCACTAGAAATCGAAGTGTCGACATCACCGTCATGCCGAAGAAAAAAGAAAAAAAACACAACAACAACGACAACTTCCGATATTTTGTCACGTGCCTTGATTAAGCCAATAGCGATTCCCGTCATAGTGTATTTACGTATTTACGAAATAAATAGTGTTTTTACGAAATTACAATACGATAAATGGAATAATCTTTAAATAGTAACGTTAACTTTTCAAAAGTTTAAAGCAAATGTCCGAATATATTTAAAAGTTCATGATAAGTTCCGGGTACGCTAAACATTACCTCGACGTGTTTCGACTTATGTGTAAAGGCCCGGTCACACCTTGACGTTTTAGCCAACGTATGCCGATTTTTGAATTTTTTTTCTAAAACGCTGGCACATGTTGAATACGTTATGGGTAAGTTTTGATAACATTGAGAGCACGCTGAAAAACACTGCCATACGTCGTTGTACGCTGGTTTTAAACGTTGTACTTTTTGGTTGTCCTCAAATTTTTTCATGCTTGAAATTTCACGACGTATGCCGGCGTATGACTCACACGTTCCGCTACGCTGGCCACATGTTGTATGCACGGTCTGCGATCGTTGACAGACGTCAACACATGCTACTTGTAAGTTAATCATAAGTTGAGACACGCCGAGGTAATGTTTAGCGTACCCGAAACTTATTTCTAACCTATGATTAACGTGTTGTTGGCACGTTACGCGATCGTTGCCACACATCGACAGACGTTACTTTTAAGTTACTCATAGGCTGAAAGACGTCGGTATAATGGATCGTCCTTGCGTCAGCGTCCACGGCCACGGCCAGGACACTTATTTGCAGCATTCTTCAAACTTTTCTTCGGCATGACGAGGATGTTCACACTTCGATGTCTAGCTTGGCTATGATTCCAATTGTCCATCGGTAGCGTCTATTTAAAATAGTCGAGTTGGAGCGTTTTAACACGTTCAGAAGAAACGCTTCAAATTTCCAAACCCCAGCGTCAAAAAACAAAGGCGAGTGACAGCAATTTAAATCGTTCATTGTAAACAATGAAAATAGTTGAGTGGTTCCGTTTAAAAGTCGTTGTGTAAAAAAAATCCAATTGTTGAGCACAAGCGTCTACTTTCAATAGTGGAGATGCAGCCATTTAAATCGTTGAGTGGCAGCCTATGAATAGCAAACCCCACGTCACCGGCAAAGATAAACTGCCGCACGATATGGATAAGTTAGGCTATCGTTGGGCATAGTTTGTGAACGCCGGCTTCACGATAATTATTCGTTGGTATATCGTATCTATAAGTAATCAAAGCGCTCTATGCACATTATTAGTTCATTGTGCATTTGTCCAACCCGTTATGAATAGACCTAAATCGTAAAAACAAGCCATAGCTCATTGTTGAAAAAGCCCCATAAAAAATTAGCCGCGAAGAACTTCGAACAATGGTGCAAAGATGTCTCCTACCCGTGGACATGCGGACGCAAGGACGATCCATCATAACCCACACCCTCCCCCTCACACCCACCTACTACTGCCAACATGAACAAACTACTACTAATACTAATACTAATACTGATACTGATACTGTTACAGCTGACATGGACATTGACTCAAAAAGGACTCAAACACTGTTGGGTTCCCCTTTTATGAACACCATTTTTATATACCAATTCCCAAAACCGCTGGGAACACGTCTTTATATGACAGTTGTAAGCTAGAAACACGTTAATTTTTTTTTTTTTGTCGACCGGAAGACGTCATTGGAATACGTCTACATACGTCGATGTGTGTTGGGACTATGTAAAGAATTGGTTCAAAGCACGTCAAACATAAGTTAGAAATAAGTTTCGCGTTAAAAAGACATTACCGCGACGTGTTTCGACTTATGAGTAGCTTATAAGTAGCGTTTGTGGACGTGTGTAAGCGTCCGCATATCGTGTGTAAAACTTATCCCCATCGCATGCGGAACGTGTGTCATACGCCGAGTACGTCGTAAAATTTTGAACATGTTTAAAATTTCTTGATGTACTCTACTTACTACGACGTATGATAGCGTACTTTAGCGTTCTACTCACGTATACCAAACTTACTCACACCGTATTTGACGTGCCCCAACGTTTTAGACACATTTTTCTTAGGTCGGCATACGCTGGCAAGACCGCCAAAGTGTGACCGCGATGTTGACACTTCCATTTCTACGGCAGTTATGATTCGAATCGTTGTGCGTCAGCCTTTTAATAGGCTACGTCACGACATCGTCGGCGATGCGTCCAACGCGCTATGCCTAAGTTAGACTATCGTTGGGCATCGGTTGTGTCGGCCGACAACAGGTTCAGCATTCGTTGGTATAAGTTATCTATAACACAACGAAACGTTCTGTGTCCGTTACCAATGCGTTATACATAAGACCAAGTCGCTATGAATACGTCCGAATCTTTAAAAAAAAAACATCAAAAGTTCAACGTAAGCCAGCGTTTTACATACATTTTAATACGTTGCCATCGCTGGCTAAAACGTCAAGGTGTGACCGGGCCTTAACTTACAAGTGACGTGTGTCAACGATCGCGAAACGTGCCTCGAACTTATGCCAGCGTATGCGGAACGTGTCATACGCCGAGCATGTCGAGAAATTTTCAACATGCTGAAAATTTGTCGACGTGCTCGGCGTTCTACGACGTATACCAGCGTGCTTCAGCGTGCTCTTAACATATACAAAACTTACCCATAACGTATTCGACGTGTGCCAGAGCATTCGGCAAGTTTTTCATACGTCTGCATACGCTGGCTAAAACGTCAAGGTGTGACAGTTCGATGTCTGGTGCGGTTATGATTTGAATCGTCGAGCGGCAGCCTTTTAATAGGCTACGCCACGTGATCGTCGGCGATACGCTGCTCCGCGCTAAGTATACGCTAGACTATCGTTGGGCATACGTTGTGAACGCCGACAACACACTAATCATTCGTTGGTATAAGTTATCGAAAAGTGATGGAAACGTT
>NC_140961.1:34795064-34960064 GCF_056783735.1 Eptatretus burgeri
CCTCGTTCCTCGGTGCAACTAACTTCTACCTCAAGTTCGTGGAAAACTGTTTGCTGATGTGGCTGAACCACTACGTGCGTTATTTCGTAAAGATACCCCATGGAAATGGTCCAACAAACAGATGCAAGCCTTTCAGAGTGTTAAAGGAAGGATTACAAGTTCCCCAATTCTTGCGCACTTTGACCTCAATGCACCAACGATCGTCACCACTGACGCCTCAGGAATTGCCTTGGGTGCTGTAATTTCTAAAGTGTCAAACGGAGTGGAATGACCCCTTATCTATGCATCAGAAACAGTCTGAAACAGAACGAAAGTACTCTACAAGTGAAAATGAAGCCCTCACCTATATATATTTGCGTGTGAGCACTGGAATGTGCGTCTCTTCAGGAGGAAATTTGCACTACGAACCGATCACCAGGTTCTCATGACACTACTTGCTATGACGGGATCTGGTCACAAGCCATTGCACATCTACAGATGGTCTGGTCGACTTCATCAATCCAACTTTGATGTTCAGTATGTGACAGGATCTAAGAATCAGGTTGCGGATATGCTCAGTAGACCTGTCGATGACAGTAACAGAGATGTACCAGCAACCACTGAAGACTCATGTTATGGAAATACTCTTGGACAACTTTGTAACAGCAGCAAAGTTACAGAATGCTTCAACAAAGGACCCTACTCTAAAGAAAGTCTGACATTTCATCCAAAAAGATTGGCCTCGCTGAACAACAACGCCCGAACCTGAACCGTACTTCAGACTCAAGGATGAGCTTTCTGTCCCCAATGACTGTGGTGTGTCCAGAGGATTACATGCTGTAATTCTCAGTCCTCTTCAGAGGAACATTTTGAATACAGCTCACGACGGTCATCCAGGCATCATTCGGCCAAAAAAAAAACGATGTGGAGATTCAGTGTGGTGATGAGGTATTGACTGATGTACAAGCCTGGTGTTGGCTTAAATCTTATGAAAGAAACTATGGAACTCCTGTGCATGCACACCTGTTTGTGGAGCAATTGAATACAAAACAACTTTTATTCATTCATTTATTTTTGTATACATAGTCGAGGCTCGTGTGAGAGCTAGAAGAATAAGAGGCTCATGGAAGAGGCCGTTCACTTCTTCACCATTTAAAAAAGGAAATGGGTACAGCATCACCATCCCAACAAAGAAGACTCATTTTAACAACCATCTTGCCATCACGAACACAGGTTCATTTACTGACCATAAAAGGTTTGGTGAAGACTCAAAAAATAATTTTGAAGACAAAGAAACACTTGTTCAAAAACAGACATTTAAACGAATATGCTTCACAAATGGTTAAATTACAAGCTTGTAATTAAATTACAATAATCTGTTCCCAAGATTCCTTGCCTGGTTTTTGAGAAGGGGGATGTTTAGATGGAAGACCATAGTAAAGCGAGGCCAATAGTAAACATGGAATTATCATGAACGGTTAGGTGGCTGGCTCAAGATCCTCAGGTCTTGGGTTCAAGCCTGTGTTGGGCCATTGAATCAACACCAGGTAGGGTTGACTCAACCTGACATCCTTCTGAGGTAGGCAAAATGAGTACCAGTATGCTGGTAACAGGGGCACTGCATTCGCAGCACGACCGTGCCCCCAGCCAATGATGCTACTCGCAGTCTTGTGCTGCACATGAAGGAGTGGGCGTGGCAAACAAGTCAGGGTTCCCCGTGGGAAATCCCCAAAAGGTCAGTTCAGAAATTGAAAACGATTAGCAGGCAACAGACGTGCTGGCGAACATCTCCGCAGGGGGGGGGGGGTTCACTTAGGTGAGAGTGGGAAGTGCCAAAACCACATGGGAGTGCGGGGGAGCAACCATCCCACACGGGGACCCAGGAACATTTGCTTTAGAAGGGAGAGGGGGAGTAAATTTGAGCAATATCAGAGACATTGGACATACGAGTTTAGCTACGTAGTGTTAAAGAGGTACGTGCATAGTATAAAGTAGAACGGGGTAAAACCATAAAGTACAAGTTAGTTATCGGGAGTTCGTCAGCTCGATGGTGCCAGCTGCCATTGTGAGTGTGTTTGGATATGGGACAGCAGGCCGAGAGTGAATGTGTGCAGCATGTATGGTGCGATGGAATTAATGGGGGAGGAGTGAGCCTGACCCAAGGAAACCTGGGGCGAGTTAATTAGGTGGTTAAATTTGCAAATGAATGTCCTTCTCTGGTTGGTGCTGAAAGTGGAAAATAAGTGTTTTGCAGGCTGCAGGAGATGATTGACCAGCTGAGAGTGTGGCTCATGCAGCATGAGTATTGTTACAGAGAAAACCCCGGGCACTGGGAGCCAGTCAGCCAGAGTAGGCGGCCGTAGGTCCAGAGGGGCCAGTAGAGTTCAATGGGTACAGAAGCCTGAGGGAAGGGAGCCGGAGTACCAAGTGCGAGTGTGGGCATCGGGAAAGAAGCCAGCGAGGGCTTTCCCCAGTGTTCAGTGTCAGGAGCAGGTAAACTCAGAGGGGGCTGCAGCCTCCTGGGTGCCATAGAACGAGTATGTAGGTGGTAAGACATGCAGTGGCACCACACTGCCCAGCCATGAAATTGTGTGTGGGCATGAAGGAGAAATTGAGGGCCAAGCCCAAATTTGTAACAAGCACGAACACGTGGGATGATGGGAAATTATGGTTGCTAGAACCGCATAGTTTAAAGAGAACAATGGATGGAGATCTTCAATGCCAGACATAAAATCAGAGCAATCTCCCGAGACATATCGCGTGCTTCGATATGGTCTGGCACCCTGTCCTGCTCACCAAACTCTCTTCCTATGGTATCCAAGGATATCTCCACTCATGGCTCACATACTTCCTCTCCTGTCGCAGCCAACGTGTGGCCATTAATGGAGTTCTCTCATCCTCTCTTCCTGTCCAGGCTGCAGTTCCTCAAAGCAGTGTTCTGGACCCTGTTCTTATTCTGGGTTTCATCAATGATCTCTCTAACTCTGGAAAATCCTCTTTACCACTTTGCTGATGACTCCACTCTCTGCCGTACCGTACCATCTGTCATCCCTTGGATCGGCAAACAGCAGCCTCTTCACCCTCTGCAGATCTGGATAAAATCACAAGCTGGTCCAACATGTGGAATATGTCTTTCAACCCTGACAAATGTTACACTATCACTATTTCTCTCTAAAAGGACCATCTGGAACCCCCTCCCCCCACCCCCCATCTACTTTCAAAACAATCCTCTTGAAGAAGTCATTTCATTCAAGCTTCTGGGTCTCACTATCTGTCACGATCTTTCGTGGGAAAGCCACATTTCCAAGCTGGCCTCCAAAGCCAGTCACCGACTGGGCATCCTCAGTCATGCAAAGTCCTTCCTTGGCACATCTGAGCTCCTGACCACATACAAAGCTTTCATCCACAGCCTGATGGAGTACTGCTCTCACCTTTGGGCTGGTGCTCCCGCCTCTCACCTTTCTTGGCTTCACGCTGTGGAAACCAAGGCATTTAGGATCATTGCTATCTCCCACGATGAGGCTCTCTCACTCTCTCACCACAGGCAGATCGGTGGTCTGTCTGTCTTCTACTGTCTCCTCTCTGGCCTCGCTCCCCCTGCTCTGTCTGAGATATGACCCCCCATATTTCCACAGGGCACTCAAGGTCTGCCAGCAACCCACTTCTGGTAAAACTACCAAAATCAAGAATCATTTCTCACATTCACTCTTTCGTTCCTCTTTTTTCCTGCCTTTGGGACAAACTCCCACACTCTCTTCAATCCCATTCTTCCCTCCAGGTCTTCAAAACGGCTGTTAACCACCATCTCTTATCTTCCCCCATCCAAAACCTCGATCTTTTCTACCCCCGTTAATCCAGCCCAAACCCTCCTCCTTCAAATCCCCTGCTTTCTTTCCTGAAAGTTCCTGTCATGTCCATCTTGTTTACCCTGTGTACCCCACCCCACCCCATCCCTCTCCCTTCCAAAGATCTCATGTCTCTGTTCCATAATTGTTTTTTTTCCTTCCCTCTACCCCCAATCCACTTATTTCCTCCTGCTCCCTTGTTGTAATTTACGTGTGTTAGCTCTCATATGAGCCTCAACAGTGTATACACACAAAAAAAGAAACGTGATGGTAAGTCCCAGGGAATGTTTAAATATAACAATGGATAGGGTAGATTAGGAATGTTAGGTGTGCCCCTTCGCCCCTTCGCCCCATCCACAGTTCAGATAGTAGCAAGCTGGTAGATTTCCTCGCCCGGAATGCTGGGCACCTGTAGATGCATTTCAAACCTGTGATAAGCCCCCTGAAGCTTCACTTTTTCTCCCTAAGGTATCCTGAGGGGAGTTGGGGATTAAATCGGAATTTGCTGACGTAATGGGATTTAACATTCTGTTAGTTAGGAGACTTAGGGACAGTTTGATAAGGGGGCATCTAGGGACAAAGCAAGGACAAGGGGCATGGGCCATGATAGGCACATTTTGAAGAGGATTTAGTCCAAGGTCTTTTGCACTCTGAAGTAGGTTCTCTTCAAGGATTTGCCTGTATTTGGCTTCATTAATTATTCCCTCTATCCTTACAAGTACCCCAGTCCCTGATGTTGAAAAGCATCCCCATAGCATGATGCTACCGCTACCATGATTCACAATAGGGATGGTGCTCGATGGGTGATGAGCAGTTTTACCTTTTTCTGACAGACGTAACACTTTGCATTCAGGCCAAAGAGTTCAATTTTCATCTCATCTGACCACAGAATACTTTGCGTCATGCTCTCAGAGTCGTTTACATGCCTTTTTAGAAACTCCAGGCATGCTGTCATGTGCCTTTTTCTCAGGAGTGGCTTCTGTCTGGCCACTCTCCCATAAAGTCTCGATTTGTGAAGTGCTGCAGAGACTGTTGTCCTTCCAGCAGGTTCTCCCATCTCAGCCAACAAATCTGGAGTTCTGTCAGAGTGGTCATTGCGTCCTTGTTCACCTCCCTGCAGACTAAGCTCCTTGCCTGGTTGCTCAGTTTGGTTGGACGGCCAGCTCTACGAAGAGTCAGGGTAGTTCCATATTTTTTCTATTTCCTGATGATGAAGCTCACTGTGCTCTTGGGAACTTTCAACACTCTAGAACCTGTTTTATACCCTTTTCCAGATCTTTGCCCCCTCACAATTTTATCTTGAAGTTCTACAAACAGTTCCTTGGACTTCATGGTGGAGTTTCTGTTCAACTGTGGGACCTTATAGAGAAAGATGTATTTCTTTGGACTCCAATCAAGTTGTAGATGTCTCAAGAATGATTGAAGGAAATTGGATGCACCTGGGCTCAATTTGGAGTATCATAGCAAAAGGGTTGAATATTTATTGACTGCATCCACTTCAGATTTTCATTTTTAATTAATTTGTAAAAAAAAATTTGAAAAAAAAGTATTTTACTTTGACATTATGAGGTAGTACGTGGAGATCACTGACAAAAAAAAAATCTCAATTTAATCCATTTCATATTCAGGCTGTAACACAAAATGTGAAAAAAGTCAAGGGGTGTGAATACTTTCTGAAGGCACTGTAAATGCTGCACTCAGGGATATTTAGGTAAACTCTGAGAAAGACCTACACCTGTTAATGCGCACACGAGTGTTGGCAGACTCAGGAAGAATCTGGTAAGGGCGGGGGTAGTGTTGTGCAAATACACCCCTAAGCATATGAGACATGTGGGTTCCCAAAGTGAGTTATGTCATTAATTTTGATTTGTAGATTAGATTTCTCTCACCATGTTTCGAGGTTTGTGGGATATATGCATCGTGTGGGTTTAGCTAGGCCTTTTCCTTCTTCATGTATCTATCCAGTATCCCATACCCTGCTGTTCTTCATCTTCACATTTCATGCTTCCCCAAGTAATGCTTCACCCTTTCACCTCCCGTAATTGAACATCACCTGTTTGTCCTTTAATTTCCTTCGCCATTCATCTCTCATCTTCCTGAGAAAACCATCATTTTTCGTTGTCATCATTATTGTGACTCGCGGCTAAAATATCCCTGTAAAAACCGCATGAATAATGCTTGGAGTAAAACATAATTAATGGACAGAAGGAGGGAGATTATTTGTGATGTTCAATTACGGGAGGTAATCCGTCAGATTGCAGAGTTATTTGTGAGTCGGCGGCCAACAGGGCCAGAGGTCGGGGGAGTCCGAGGAGCCCCCTCGTGTGCCAAACCCCAGATCTGTAACAATATTATGCAAAGAATAATTCAATATGTGAATTTCATATTGTCGATAGCTATGATGTGCTCCTGAAAGACAAGGCTTGATGAAACCACCCCCCCCTCTCTCTCTCTCCCACCACAAGTCCTCAGCACCCTCCCGCAACCTCCTCTCTGCCTCCCCCCCGCAACCCCCTCTCTGCCTCCCCCCAACCTCCTCTCTGCCTCCCCCACCCCACCCCCTCTCTGCCTCCCCCCCAACCTCCTCTCTGCCTCCCCCACCCCAAGTCCTTAACCACCCCCTGGCTCCACTACCAAGGATGAAATTGAACAGATTGAGAAAGTTAGTTCTACAGGAGAGAGAAAAGAGGAACAAATGAGTGGAGGTGAGCAGTAAGCCTGGATTTTGGGAGTTTCACTGGAGGTGAGTTACTGGCAGAGTGGGAGTGTGGGTGGGGCATGGAATGAAACAAAGGAAAGGAAGAGGAACCATTACAGGACAAAGACATTCAAGAAGAAGAAAAAGAATGAGGGAAGGGATTTAAGGAAGGAGGAAATGGATGAAAGGGTGAGGAACAAAGGATAGGGAAGAAGTTAATGAGGAAGTAGACATGCCAAACACATGGCTAACAAAGAGAAAAACATAAAAGCAAAACAAGGGATAAGAGATATTTATAAACGGAAAATATAAGAAAGGCCGAGTTAGAGCAGGGATGGAAATTAGGGATGGTGAGATATGGGAAGAAAGAACAACGAATGTGGAAATGGTTAGGCTGTAATGTGAGGTGGGGAGAGCAAACTGGAGAAACTCCCGAGAGTTGTTTTGTGAGTGGTAACATAGATCAGATCGAAGATGAGCCCAAAAAGAACAAAACTCGTCCTCAAATGGCTTCTTCGCACAATCTCTTTGTCCCTCGATGCGGTGTGAGAGAGGCACTCCATTTATTTGTGGAAGTCGCTGGAGAATTTGAAAAGTGTCTGTTGGAACCCTCTTAAAGGAAGCGTAGGTAGTCCATGAACATGACAGCCGACATTATTCAAGGTGATTCACATGTTCAACACCCTCTTCAAACTTCAGATGTTAAATTATGATCCCAAGTAATACAAAGGATTGTGGTGTGAATGGATGGAGAGTGTGACAGTATATAACAAACTGTGAGGAATATCAACTTAAAGAGGAAAAGAAAGGTTCAGCATTTTTGACATTTTTTTAGAAAAGGAAACTAATTATGCATTAGTAACAGGGGTGATTTTTACTGCTTTGGTTAACTTTTTGAAAATACAGCTTCCCCTTCAAATAGGGCTTAATATAGCTGAAATATCTGTTTTTTAATGGAAACATTTAACCAGGGATACCTTTTTAAATTGTTTAATGTCGGAGTGAAGTCACAAAGAACTGAAAAGTGAAACAAATTACTCTATTTGTGTGTATAGTATATGTAACAGCCTCAGGTATAAATGTTAAAATGTGTCCAGGAATTCCTGTTCGTTTATCCAACATACCGGTATAACCTCAAATAAATTAGGAATTTTATGAATTCAGAAGTTAAAAGAGAAATCGAGTTAATTAATTAGAACGACTTTTCATTTTATACATCTGTTTGCAATCTGTGCCACAAAAAAAATTATACAGGGTGTTTCAAAAGATTGGAATCATAGGGATATTTATTTTACAATTTTACTACAATAATGACTCAAATTGTGAGCTGTCACACTGACATGCATATTGCATACACATCGATTCTTGTATGAAGGTTTCTTAACAATAACACATCGATAAATTAAAATATATTTACAATGCTTCCATAGTTTTGAAAAACCCAGACTTCTGACTCACCCTGTATATTCAAGGCTATCAAGTCCATATACTGGATATTTATGTTTAACAAGACTGCAAATAAAAAGGGAAATGTAACAAACCACAACATTGTAACTTTTATTAAGCCTCCCGTTATCCCCTCCACCTACAGGATAGGGAGTTGTGGGGGGGGGGCTTATAGCTGTTATAGGGTTTATTCCGTCCTCCTACAGGATAGGGAGTTGTGGGGGGGGGGCTTATAGCTGTTATAGGGTTTATTCCGTCCTCCTACAGGATAGGGGGATGGTGGAATTATCGCTGTTGTAGGGTTTGTTTCTCCAATTAGTGCCCCCACTTTCTTATGAGAGCACAATGTTTTAGACCCTTTTCTAGTTGTTGGACAACAGACTTTTTACATGAAATTTTGCATCAATAATGGGAAAACAAAGTATTTGTTGTTGACAAATACTTTGTTTTGACAAATTTTTTTGTTGACAATTTTTTTGACCTTGACTTATTTTTAAGCCTACGACCTGATTATAGACATTTTAGCATTTTTCACTGTAACTCGACCAAGGTTTGTCCGATCGGAACTAAATTGCCCTTTCTCGATAGCTCAGAGCAAGGCACATTTACCCTTTATTTACATAATACCATTCCATGTTAAAGGTCAAGGTCAAATGGTGATCTGAAAAAAACGCATTTGTTTGTCATCGCTCAATTTTGGCAAAGCAGAATCACAAAGACCACATGGCTTTCTACGATGTTCTTGGATCATAATAGTGGACCTGCACTGAAGTTGTGCACTTGACCTACTTTTTCGGATTGTTACATAATTAACAAAAACCACCTTTTTTATCATAACTTGAATAATTTTCCTCCAATTTTCATGATGTTGAGTTTTGTGGATAGATTGCAGACGAGGACACATTTTCTTATTTTAAACTTTATCCCTAAATGTTGAAGGTCAAGGTCATATGGCAGTCTGAAAAGAATATGACCATCACTGTATCACAAGCGTCGAGGGAGGCTTGCCCTTGGCAATCGCTTTGTGATCATAAATACTGCATCTAGTTCATTCTGCTATTGGTTACAGCCTTGAGAAGTTAGTAAAAGATAAAAGGTACAAACATGCATGTGGGTCCATGGTTTACTGTCCGTTCATTTATTGATTTTTTTAATCTATGATTCTTATCTTAATAATAATAATAATAATGATAATATGCTTGTTTGTCCATAACATTCCATTCCACCCATTGGTGAGACAGTTTGCCTGACTCCACCCACAATTTCTATACGATGGCCATCATGTTCATGATTACTGATATGCAATGCTATGTCTCAGAGCTGTCATATTCACCTTTCCTATAAGTTTTCCCTTCATTGTAAAAAATACCAAAGCAACAGTTAAAAGGAATTTGAGCTGCTAGGTGTCACGGGCCTTGTGAAGACCGGCCTCAGCGATTGAGGCAGTGGTCTGTTAACTTATACACTGCCTAAATAATTATGTAGCATTCTCTATCAGAGCTGAAACCCACATTATAACAAATTTGTCTGAGGTCATTGTTTACTTTTAACGATGTGTCTATATGCATCAGGAAGAAGATAATTGGTTTCAGGTTGTTTGTCACATATCATTTCCGCATATCTCACGGGATTGTGAGTTCGATAGGCGACCGTGACGGGCCATGACCTGCTCATGGCACATATCTCGCAGGATTGTGAGTTGGAAAGGTGATCATGATGAGTGGGGAGGGGATAGGAAGACTTGGAGTGGGAACGGGATTGATGTTTTAGGGCTTGGAGGGGAAGAATGAGGACTTGGGGTTTGTGAGAGGGTTGGGTGGAGAGTTCAAGACAGGAAGTCATATTTTTTACATTATGTGGAATTTCCATGATTCCCTTTTTTTATAAACTAAAATATTTTTTGAATTTTATGCAGAAAACAGTGCAGCTGTGGAGGTCAATTCTGCACATGGTGGTCAATTCTGAACCACACTGTATTCCAAAAGGTCCAATTACAACCCCAATGTAACCCGTTATTGCTTGTATATGGGGGTTCTGAAGCAGTTTTTACATTTGGTTCAGATATGGTTTGACCATCAAGCAAATCAATTACTTTTGATCCACAAATACATCCCTGGTTGGCAATAGAGCACCAACTACATTCACAAATCTTTCCACCATTTTCAGAAATTAAAGTATTAGGTTTGATACAAAAGCTCAAATTTACATCAACCTTGTGATCATAAAATGTTTCACACCTTGGGCAAGATGATCAACATTACCTTCATAACAAACATTTACCTCCCCCAAGAGCAGCTGTTATTCAAAATGGAAACCCTCACCCATAGAGTTCCTTGTAATGTCGAGCTGCTGCCCGAACCTCATTGGGCTTGTCTGCCATGGCTGTCTGTCACCTCTTCCCTTCTGCATACACACCATGAGGAGAGGATTAGTAAGAGAAGAGTAGTAAATGCAATCACCACTGAGAGAAATCTGCAAAAAATGCTATAAACTATAGATCTTCAATGACTACTCAAAGGTGTAACTTCATGGGACACATCAGGAATCTTTAAAATAACCCCACCCCTGATTGATGACTGCCAATTCCTCGTCTCCACTCCAAATTTAGAACTTGAGATAAAATCAACCCAAGGTGGAAGGAAGATTTTCATCCCAGAAAGAATGAACTCCAAGAGAGAAATTCTTGTGACAAGTATGATGTATAAATCATGATTCAATTACAATATAGTGACACAAACAACAACTAGAATGAGCAATCAAAGATTGCATACCCTTTCCCAGACTTAGTTCTATAGTATGTATTTTATAAACGTACATGCATTCTTATTGTACATACGTTACAGACATACTCACATTCTATTTGTACATAACTTAGACGTTCTTACATTCTTATTGAGTCCCCCGGACTCTGTATAAAATTGATTGATGAATTTTGTGTGGACAGTGGCGTGAAAACGGGAAAGCAGGGGGGGGCCTAAAAACACCTCAATGGATAGGTTATGAACTGTAGTTGTGCACCTTGACACTGGTTTTTTGACAGACATGAAGATGCGAGGAAAAAACGGTATTTTTAATCATGCTAATATATTGTTGCGGATTCGCGCCCGCTGGCGTGCGAACGGCCATGTAACTCGAATCGCGGCACGTCGCCCACCGGACGGACAATCCAGTCGTGACCCTCTCGGACTAACGCCGGGAACCAGTCACGGGTGGACCTTTCGGTCTCACCACGATCGTGCCAATCGGCCCCCGCGTGGGATAGGGTTGCTCGCCAAATTCGACCTACCTAAGTACCCACACGGAGGGTAGACCGGGCGATCGCACCTCGCCGCAGGTCGACTTCGGACACGGGCCACTTTAAGCGACCCGTTCCGTACTATCGGGATAACCGAGCGGTGTTATTCGTCGGCCTCGACGGTTCGATTAATTATCGGGCGTTTTAGCCCACGACCAACCCTTTACGTGAAGCAAGATGGAGATTCAATGAAAGAAAAGACGAAGCGAAGCGGGAAAACAGTTCAACATGAAGCACATTTATTTCGCGATGAACGGAAAGCACACATATACAATTCCACCAAAGCACATGTAAAAGAAGAAGACAATGCAATATTACACAAAAAGCAAATGCAACAATGCAGATCTATCCGACTACCGGGCACACGGCAACACTTATACAATTTTACTTCACAGACGGCGCCGACAACACATATTCCCAAAGCAAAAGAAAAGAGAACCACCCTCCAGGATGAGGGGGGTAGGCGGGCCTGGGGCCGAGACCGTGTCGGGCCTACCCGTCTGATGATGAGACGCTGAGCGGCGGTGGTGCCTCAACTCCGCGGGCCTCGCGGACAGTGTCTGGTAGGGGGTTGGAAGGGGGCCCCCTTTGTCGCACTATCTCAGCGCGGGGGGGAAACAGGAGGGGGTTGCTGATGCTCGGGGGGAAGGAGGATATCACCCTGTCTCGGGTCCCGCGGCGAGCGTCTCCTCCTCCACCTCGGTCGCGTTGCTGGCCTCTCCCTGTGCAGCTCCCGGCACCGACGCGAGCACCCCCTCGTCCGCCTTCGCCGCCGTCACCTCTCCACAGCTCCGTCCTCTTCACTCTGACTAGTACCACTTCTTTCCAGCTCCACCGACGACTCTCTTGAACTCCGCACACTCCTCTCCCAACTGAACTGACGAACGCAGCCGTTTATATAAGCCCCGTGGCTTCGCTCTTTCACCCTTGACCCTCTGCCTCCGACCCTTCACCTCTCTAACTGGCTCCCCATTGGCCCGAGGAAAAGTGGGCGTGAATGCTTTTTGATCCATGTATTTGCATATCGCGACCGCCCTCCAACGCCCTGGAGGCGGGGCCAAATCGCCCCTCGCTCACCGATTGGACGGAACAAAAGTGGGCGTGAGTCGTTTTTGATCAGTTTTCTGCGGAAAGTCCGTGATGTTTTTGAACACGCTGCTCGGTGCGCGCCCCGCACGAGTCCAGCATCGGCGCCCACAAGTGGCGCGAGAATGGTGGCGATGCGACGGTGGCGAGTTGTGACGGTAAAGGTCGTGGCTGTTGTTGTGAAGCGGCGTTGTGGTTGGTGGTTGTTGTTGTGAAGCGGCGTTGTGGTTGGTGGTTGTTGTGAAGCGGCGTTGTGGGACGTGGTTGGTGGTGGTAGTAATGGCGGCTGGTCCAAAATAAAGATAGTAAAAGAAAAACGGCTATCCTGAAGAGTCGCAGCCCGCATGAATGACATTTATTCCCTCTAGACAACGGGTTTGGGCCTAACTACACATATACTTACCGAGATATCTCACCTAAGGGACCTGAATGGTGGTTTGCGAATTTGGTAACCACAACACTACCCCCTCCCCTTTTTACAGACTCGTCCCGAGTCGTCAAATTTTCGTGTGCCATCATGTGTAGTTTTCCCCTAGTACATTTTACCTACAGATCCCTGAGCGCGACATTCATGGTATTCGTGTCCCCAAAATAAATAACCTGAGGGCTGAGTAACTACCTAAACAAACTCACTCACACGGACGACTTAAATAAAATTGCCGGCGCTAAGACAAACATGCCGGGGGCGCACTCATATTTACAGTACATCTTAACCTTAACTTACAAATTTTACACTAAACCATGGCCTAGGATCAATGAGCTCTGCAAAAAGAAAGCAGTTAGCAGGGAGCCAGGCTGCTCACATGCAGTCTCTGGCTCAAACGATGCAGGTGACACGGAACGTGGCCGGCTGCTCACACGCAGTCCAAGGCCTTCCCTTTTGAACTGAACGCAGTGAACCACAATGGTGCATGGGCTGCACAAACGTAGTCTCCGTGCCAGCTCAAGTGGCACACACAATGAACACAACGAATGGATGGATGAATGGTTTGAACTGAACGCAGTGAACCACAACGGTGCATGGGCTGCACAAATGCAGTCTCCGTGCCAGCTCAAGTGGCACACGCAATGATCACAACGAATGGATGGATGAATGGATGGACGCAAACACGGTGCACGGGCCGCCACTGCAGGCCCGTGTTGTAGCTGCCATCAGGGCAGTTCTCGCAGCTTGCAAACTGTTGCCTTGATCCTGGCGCACATGGAAATGAACAGGGGGGGCAAAGCAAAATTGAACGGGGCTGGTGAACGTGGGCAGTGGGCATGGCATGGCAAAGGCAGCAGGCAAACACAGCCCGCAGAAGAAGGCCGCTGCAGGCAAACACAGCCGGCAGACGAACTGGCCGGCACAGGCCTTGAAGCACAGCAGCTGCAGACAATCCGACCGGCACCGGCCTTGAAGCGAAACAACAGCTGCCGATGAAGTGGGCCGGCCTTTGCCTTGCAGCGGAGGTTGGTGGAGGGAGTGCGGTGGTGCTGGCCACTCGGAAGGCGGGCTCGGACCTACCCTACGGTCTCCCTCCCAACCTATCGCCTTTGCCTGTCATTGTCTATACCCACTCCCTTAATTTGTCAAACCCCAATTTAGCCCCAACTTATTTTCTTTTATTTTTTTACTTCCCCACTATAAATCGTCCCCTAACCCCCTTTATCGTCCTTGTTCGGCTAACCTATCCTGTCACCTAGCCTACTCCCAACCCCTACGTTCCCTTCCCGGAGGGGAGTAAGGGAGAGCTAACGTCCTGTGTCGAGGCCCAACTCAAGCCTCAGAATGGCCTCCCCAGAGTTCAGCTATCTATAACCAAAGTGGGTCCAGCGGCCCACAACGAGAGCGAGGGGATGGATGGTGCGGAGGGGTACACTTCCTATTCTACCCTATCCATTAAACTGCTAAACTACCCCGGGGCTTTCAACAAGCGCCTCTCGCTTAAACTATTGGTTCTAACAACCCAGATTCCCGTCGCCTGTGTTGGTGTCCTCACAATTTCGGGCCTCGCCCCCAAATTTTCTCTCCGTGCCCTCACACGGTCTCATGGCTGGGACACGTGGCTCCCTTTGGCAGGCACGACCCTCTGCCGAATCTCCCGCTATGGCACCCCCGGGCACTACACTGCCTCCGAGCCTACCAGCTCCCTAACACCGGGGAGTGACCCCCATGGCACCTCCCCTGAAACGCACACGTGGCAGGCTGGCTTCCCAGGCCCCTTTCCGAGGGTCACCCGTGCCCACAACACTGCCCACGCGGCTAATGGCGCCCCGGGCCCCCGCACCAAGCAGGCGCACCCGTGCCCACTACGCTATCCCGGCCCCCCATGGGCCCTTGGCCTACCACGGCCGACTAGCCTGGTGCCCGGGGTACCCACTCAGCGATACTCACTTTTCGCAGCCACGCTCCCAAGCCCGTCAACAGGGCTCCTGCACCCCTCCAAACGGGTTTCGAGCCTACACACCCACCAACAACAAAACGACTTCCATATTTGTTAATTTGACTAACCCAGCTAACTCACTCTACACTGACCCCGGGGGTCCCTTGGGCGGGAGTCACTCCTCCCCCCAATCACTCATCGCACCATGCAGTCCCCATTCGCTCCATACACACAGACCCGCTGGCCTCACTCACTCATTATGTACTCACCTCACAACTCTTCAACACACACACCGCTGAACTCTGCCATCCTTCTAACTACCTCCCCTAACTAACTCGTGCTCCCACGTCGTCCCTTAAACTACAGCACGTTCCTTTTAACACTACGTCGCTAAACTACATCCCCTCTACACATTCACAAGTCTGTCACTGTCTTCAAATAAATCATTTTATTTCCCAACCTAAAGCTCACTAAATCCCTCTACCTAATCCATTCCACTGACTCCATGAGGACTTACCCCTGCCCCATGAAGTCGGTCGAACTAAGCTAACCCTTCCCCCTAACTAGTTTCCATCCTGTGCCCAGGTCAAGGGGGTCTTCCACCCCTTGCCCAGGAATCCTGTGCACCCGAAAGTGAGGCTTGCTTTTTTTTTTTTTTTTTTTTTTCTTTGCGCAGCCCCAGCGCGGCAACTCGCGCACTTTGCACCTGCCCGTGACGTCATGCAGCTGCACGTGTACCTCGTCCCTCCTTGGACGGCACCATCCGGCAGGGATACCCCTCCTGCCGGATTCCAACCCCACGTGCAGCCATGGCGTCACCGTGCGCATAAAAAAAAACAAGCCCCACGTCTCGAGGGGTTCCCCACGCGAACACATGTGCTTCGCCCGTTGGAGCTTAACACACACGATCGCGTGGAGAACCCGTCCGGTCCAAATCCGTTCACCTGCCTAAACTTTGTCCGTCCGCGGGATCGGCAAATCCACCGCTGGCGTTTCCGGACCGGGACTTCACTCTCGCAAGCGAGCACGTGGGGGCCTCGTGCGTTGCACAGCACGGACCCCGTGCTCACTGCTGGGTGAACCCGGCACGGTCCCCGAAACAACTACAGCCGCTACCCGGCTTTCTTTCCTTACATGTCGTAGTCTCCATTCCACACACGCATTCCTGCGTGTAACGACGCTCACACTCCATTCCATTACATTCACACCGGGAGACGCGGCTGCGTGCTCCCGCATGCCAACCGACATCTCCCTTACATACCGCTCTCTCACACACACGGTCTCCCTTGCATAAACCATACCACTCACACACCGTGCCTCACTCACACACGCGGGGGCACTCAACCGCGGTGTTTCATCCACACACCGTCCCTCACTCACACACGCGGGGGCACTCACCCGCGGTGCCTCATCCACACTGGCCGTTTCATCCACACACGGCGTGCTGGGAAGCACGTACTCTGGCACCATCGCCACCACACCACTCACACACGGGGTCGCTTCCACACACGGGGACGCACTCACACCTTGCACCACACACACAGGGACAACCACACTGGGGATTCGTGTCCCCACAAGGGTCTCCGGGGCCTCTATACCCCCCAAGCTCTCCGTGCACCCGTTCGCAGCACTCCTCCCCTCGACCTCGCAAAGCACGACCGAACTCACCTGGTCGTGACTCGCCTCAAGGGGGTATACTCCCTCCCCTCGTTCCTGGAGGAGGCTATCCCGCTGCTCGCACTGGGTCCCTACACGCTCCGCGAGCTCACCCCCATTGTCCTCCACTACCTCCGTGTGTGTGTGTGTGTGTGCGTCACTTTCCCCGTCTTCATCGTGCAGTCTTCCCTCTATCGTTCCCTTCCCGGCTACCGTCACGACCCTCGCCCAACACGCCCCCCGAATTATTTTTTCACCTGCCTCCACCGCGGGCCCGACAGCCGTTGCACCCCCTTCCAGCTCGTTCGCTCCCACACGTGGAGTTGCCATTTTTATCTCCCTGGTCACGGCCTTCATGCATCGGCCCATGTTCTGCGTCTCACCCCGCAGCTTTTTCGTTTCTTCCTTCATTTGCTTGTTCATGCCTTTTATTTCGTTTATAAATTCAGTTGTGTTTGCATCCATCTTTTCGATTATTTGTTGTGTATTCGCATCCATCTTTTGTGCCAGCATGGTTAATAGCTGGGCCACGTCGGGTGCGCTTGGGTGAGCCGTTTCGGCAGGGGTTGGGGAAGGGTTTTGGTGGAGAGGGGGAGGGGAGGTGTCATACGCCGCGGCCGCTGCCGCACCCATTTCGGGCTTTGGATTCAGTTGGGCGAGTTCGTTTTCCTGTACAACCAACATTTCCTGCACGTGGATTCCATCCTGGACCATGGATTCTACACATTCTACATCCATTTCTAATACCCCCGGCTCCCGCTCGCCTTGAGACGCCATCTTGCTTCTCTTAAAGGGTTAATTTAGCTCGCTCGTAATTTGGAGGGAATTGGGGGTCGCTCCTCTCACCCCTGGACCGATTCCCGTGAATTTAATTGGAGACAGGAGAGCCCGTTTTCCCGTTCTCCAATACCAGTGCCGCGAGGAGGGCGATGGGTTTATATCGCACGACCTGACACCAGTGTTGCGGATTCGCGCCCGCCGGCGTGCGAACGGCCACGTAACTCGAATCGCAGCACGTCGCCCACCGGACGGACAATCCAGTCGTGACCCTCTCGGACTAACGCCGGGAACCAGTCACGGGTGGACCTTTCGGTCTCACCACGATCGTGCCAATCGGCCCCCGCGTGGGATAGGGTTGCTCACCAAATTCGACCTACCTAAGTACCCACACGGAGGGTAGACCGGGCGATCGCACCTCGCCGCAGGTCGACTTCGGACACGGGCCGCTTTAAGCGACCCGTTCCGTACTATCGGGATAACTGAGCGGTGTTATTCGTCGGCCTCGACGGTTCGATTAATTATCGGGCGTTTTAGCCCACGACCAACCCTTTACGTGAAACAAGATGGAGATTCAATGAAAGAAAAGACGAAGCGAAGCGGGAAAACAGTTCAACATGAAGCACATTTATTTCGCGATGAACGGAAAGCACACATATACAATTCCACCAAAAGCACATGTAAAAGAAGAAGACAATGCAATATTACACAAAAAGCAAATGCAACAATGCAGATCTATCCGACGACCGGGCACACGGCAACACTTATACAATTTTACTTCACAGAAGGCGCCGACAACACATATTCCCAAAGCAAAAGAAAAGAGAACCACCCTCCAGGATGAGGGGGTAGGCGGGCCTGGGGCCGAGACCGTGTCGGGCCTACCCGTCTGATGATGAGACGCAGAGCGGCGGTGGTGCCTCAACCCCGCGGGCCTCGCGGACAGTGTCTGGTAGGGGGTGGGAAGGGGGCCCCCTTTGTCGCACTATCTCAGCGCGGGGGGAAACAGGAGGGGGTTGCTGATGCTCGGGGGAAGGAGGATATCACCCTGTCTCGGGTCCCGCGGCGAGCGTCTCCTCCTCCACCTCGGTCGCGTTGCTGGCCTCTCCCTGTGCAGCTCCCGGCACCGACGCGAGCACCCCCTCGTCCGCCTTCGCCGCCGTCACCTCTCCACAGCTCCGTCCTCTTCACTCTGACTAGTACCACTTCTTTCCAGCTCCACCGACGACTCTCTTGAACTCCGCACACTCCTCTCCCAACTGAACTGACGAACGCAGCCGTTTATATAAGCCCCGTGGCTTCGCTCTTTCACCCTTGACCCTCTGCCTCCGACCCTTCACCTCTCTAACTGGCTCCCCATTGGCCCGAGGAAAAGTGGGCGTGAATGCTTTTTGATCCATGTATTTGCATATCGCGACCGCCCTCCAACGCCCTGGAGGCGGGGCCAAATCGCCCCTCGCTCACCGATTGGACGGAACAAAAGTGGGCGTGAGTCGTTTTTGATCCGTTTTCTGCGGAAAGTCCGTGATGTTTTTGAACACGCTGCTCGGTGCGCGCCCCGCACGAGTCCAGCATCGGCGCCCACAAGTGGCGCGAGAATGGTGGCGATGCGACGGTGGCGAGTTGTGACGGTAAAGGTCGTGGCTGTTGTTGTGAAGCGGCGTTGTGGTTGGTGGTTGTTGTTGTGAAGCGGCGTTGTGGTTGGTGGTTGTTGTTGTGAAGCGGCGTTGTGGTTGGTGGTTGTTGTTGCGAAGCGGCGTTGTGGTTGGTGGTTGTTGTTGCGAAGCGGCGTTGTGGGACGTGGTTGGTGGTGGTAGTAATGGCGGCTGGTCCAAAATAAAGATAGTAAAAGAAAAACGGCTATCCTGAAGAGTCGCAGCCCGCATGAATGACATTTATTCCCTCTAGACAACGGGTTTGGGCCTAACTACACATATACTTACCGAGATATCTCACCTAAGGGACCTGAATGGTGGTTTGTGAATTTCGTCAACCACAACAATATTATATTGCGAGACGCCAACCATGATGACGCTGCTAAACATACCCTTATTTCTGCGTTCCCATAATGGCCTTTAACAACAAGAACGATAGCTTCATGGTCCGAGGGGACTCATATGTTCAAAAGAACATACCCTTATATTTTTGTACATAATTATCGATGAACTCGCATTCTATTTGTACATACTTTATAGATCCACTCACATTCTAATTGTAAATACTGTTGCAGTTCTGGAAAGACCCCAGGGAGTTACATTCAACACGTAAAGGAACACTGGAGTTTAGATATTTCCATAGTAATTATGTTTAGTTGGGTTACCCATCCCCTCGTATCAGAGACAGGGAAATGCTTTGTGATTGTTGTTGGAACCTTCCCTGTTGTTCTTTTCCTCATTCCCAAACCTTCAGTCTCTAACTCCATATTCAAACCTCATTCTCAAACTTTCATTCTTCAACTCAGTATTCAAACCTCATTCAACAACTTTCATTCTTCAACTCGGTATTCATACCTCATTCCCAAACCCTCATTGAAGGAAGGTAAAATGACATCGTATTGGGTCAGATGTTGGATGTAGGAATGGATCGGGTCAGATGTAGGAAGATGTTGTTGGCTGTGGTACACCAAGGAGGAAATGATTGAGGGAAAGTTTACTCATTAGGCTTTGAAAAATATATGCAGGATATTGGGTAAGCAGCTGAAAGTAAAGGGTTGTGATGTAATGATGTCTGGGATTCTCCCAAGATTAGGAAATGATATAGAAATTATGAGCAGAGAATTAGATTTCAATCAATGGACGGAGAGAATGGTGTAGAGAGGAAAGTTTTGCATTTAAGAAGCAGTGGGAATCATTTCAGGGACAAAGGGGAGTGTTTCTAGAATGATGGCTGTATGTTAAATAAAAAAAATAGCCCCACAAAGCGGGTGTAACCCCTCAGCCCCTTGACGCAAACCAATTTCAAGATGGTGGCCATACTGAAAATCACAGCACGCCCATTTTCGAAAGGAACCTTCCTCTACTCAACTCCAACATACCCAGCAAAAATGGATTTAATTGGACAAGGCGTTCTCCTCGAAATCGATGGAAACCAATTTCAAGATGGCTGCCATGGAGGCCACATTGAAAATCACAGCGCGCCCATTTTCGAAAGGAACCTTCCTCTACTCAACTCCAACACACCCTGCAAAAATGGATTTAATCGCACAAGGCGTTCTCCTCGAAATCGACGGAAACCAAAAGTTGAAAGACGCCCGGACAACGCCTGTGACGACAATACCCCTTAGCCCAATTGGGCTGAGTGGTAAAAAGGGGACAGCAAGGTTTGCAGTGGGAATTGAAGAAGGTATTCAGGTTTTTGTGTATGTTGAGAGAGCTGGTGATGTAGATTGGGAGAAGCCAACAATAGGACATCAGAGAAATGGGAAGCCTTCAAGGATCAAATGTGTAGAGTGCAGAGTAAGTACATTCCAAAGCGGCATAACACTAGATGCAGAAAGAGGCCAGGGTGGTTGAATAGTGAGATGAGGAATGCTATCAAGGAGAAGCAGAAGGCATTAATTGGTTTAAAATAACAGGACTGGAGTTAGATTTATATCACTATCGAAGTAAACAGAGGCAAGTTAAGAAAATAACTCGGCAAGCCAAAAGAGAGTAGGAGAAGGACATGGCTAAGAATATTAAGCATAATAGCAAGGCATTCTTGAAGTATATAATTGGTAAAGAACAGGTTAGGACCAGTGTGGGCCCATTGAGGAATAGCACCATGAGAGTGGTTAGTGAGGAAAGCGAGATTGCAAGCTTATTAAACAGGTATTTTTCTTCAACTTTTACACAAGAACAGTTAGGAGAATTGCCAATCGCTGAGAGTATATTTCGAGGTGGTGAGAAAGGACTTTTACAGAAGATCCAGGTTGCAGTGGAGGAAGTAAAGGAATAGCTCGGTTATCTAAGAGTAGATAAAGCTCTCGGGCTAGATAATATGTACCTGAGAATTGAGGGAGGGAGCTGAGCAGGTAAGCGAGATGTTAACAAATATTTTTAATTGCTCACTGGAGTTATGACAGGTACTGGAGGATTGGAGAGTAGCAAATGCAGCACCGTTATTTAAGAAAGGATCCAGAGAAGAATTGGGAAACTATAGAGCTACTAGTTTGACTGCAGTTCTGGGGAAGGTGTTGGGGACATTAATTAGGGACCAGATGAGCAACCATTTAAAATGAGCCTGGTGTTGGCGCAGTGGTTAGGGCAGCGGCTTGGGATCCAAAAGGTCCTGAGTTCAAGCCCCGTTGGGCCACTGAATTAATACACCAGGGGGTTGACTCAGCCTGTCATCCTTCCGAGGTCGGCGAAATGAGTACCAGTGTACTGGGCCGGTGTATACCCCGGTTAAAATAGGTGTACCATACCCCTGTGTCGTAAGAGGCGACCAGGGTTGCGTCAGGAAGGGCATCCGGCGTAAAACATTGCCAAATCACTATGCGGATCATACGGATGATCCGCTGTGGCGACCCCGAACGGGAGCAGCCGAAAGCAGAAGAAAAAGGTGAGCAACCATTTAAAGAAGAAAGATGTGCATAGCATGACACTTGTGAAATCCATAAAATGCAATTGACCTTAAAAATAGTTGGTGGTTGAATTCAATACCAATATGCAAATCCTCTTCAAATTCCAAGTCAATCAGATGAAAACTGACAATCTTAGAAATATGGCCTTTGTCGACCTCAAAAATACTTGTTCGTTGAATTCAATGACATGAACTATAAATCCTCTTCAAATTTTAAGCCAATTTGATAAAAATCGAGGATTTTAGAAATCTCACCTTAGTTGTTGGCCTTTGGCCTATATTTACCTCAAAAACTAATTGGTGGTTGAATTCAATAAACAAATATGTAAATCCTCTTCAAATTTCCAGTCAATCAGATGAAAATTGACAATTTTAGAAATCTGCCCAATGTTGACCTCAAAAATAATTGGAGGTTGTATTCAGTGAGCTGAAATGAAAATCCTGTTCAAATTTCAAGTCAATTGAAGGAAAATTGACAATTTTAGAAATTCTGGCCGATGTTGCCCTAAAAATAAAAATAGGTGGTTCAATTCATTGACCTGAGATTAAAATGCTCTTCAAATTTCAAGTCAATGGGATGAGAATTGACAATTTTAGAAATTTGGCCTATGTTTACCTCAAAAATAATGGGTGGTTGAATTCAGTAACCTGATATGCAAATCCTCTTAAAATTTCAAGTCAATCGGATGAAAATTGTCAATTTTAGAAATTCGGCCTATGTTGATCTTTTGGTCCATGTTGACCTTTTTGCCAACATTGACCTCAAAAAAGAATAGGTCATTGAATTCAGTGACCGGATGTGCAAATCCTCTTAAACTTTCAAGTAAATCGGATGGAAATTGACAGTTTTAGAAATCTGGCCCATGTTTACCTTTTGGCTGATGTTGACCTCAACAATAATCATTGTTGAGGTCTGCAAATTCTGCAAAAGGTCTGACTAGTGGTTGACTTCAGTAACCTGATATGCAAATCCTCTTTAAATTCCAAGTCTCTCAGATGAAAATGAGGATTTTAGAAATTCAGCCTGTTTTGACCTTTCGGCCTATGTTGACCTCAAACATAGTTGGTGGTTGAATTCAGTGACCTGATATCCAAATTTCCTTCAAATTTGGAGTCAATTGAATGAAAATTGAGGATTTTAGAAATCTGAAAAAGTTGTTGATTTTTGCTCGATGATGGCCTTTTAACCTCAAAAATAAATAGGATTCTGTGGGACCACCAACAACACCATTTGGTGAAGCTTCGTGAAGATCGGTTTAAAATTGTGACATGTAGGTGATTAAAGGTGAGCGGACAGACAAACAGAAGCGATCAACATACTTGTCTAAAAAAAAAAATGGCCAAGTAATGACACACACAACTAACCAATAAACTGGATAAATTTTCGTTTTTCGCAAGTAATAAATACCAACTAATTAAACGTCGTCAACAGGAGTTTACCAAAGGAAGTTCTTGTTGAACAAATCTTTTATATTTCCATAAAGCAGTTTCAGATTTGGTGGATGAGGGGATGGCAGTGGACAGAGTATATCTAGACTTTAAAGAAGACATTTGAGAAGTTACCACATCGGAGGTTGTTAGCCAAAGTGAGGGCTGGTGGAGTGGCTGGCCAGGTAGCTAATTGGATTGCAAAATGGCTTCGTGATGTGAAGCAAAGAGTGGCTTTGAGTGGGAGGATGTCTTACTGGAAGGATGTAAATGGTGGGGACAAAGCCCCCACATAACAAGAGGATTTAAAGATCCTCAGGGATCAGTACGAGGACCATTATGTCATAATTTACATCAACGATTTGGATATTGGGGTAAAGAGTATGCTTTCCAAATTTGAAGATGATACAAAGCTTGGATGTAAGGTAGACAGCATCGGAGGAGATAGTGATCATATTCAGGAAAGTATCCCCCTCCGAGGGCAAGAAAAGGAAAAAAAAGATAAAAAAATAAAAATAAAAAATTACAAAAAAAAACAAAACAAAAACAAACAAAAAAAAACATTTTATTTCATTAATTAAAACTTTTTTTTGCATATTCTTCCTTGGATCTTGTGTAGATGGGTTGGTGTGATGTTCACGCAGGCATGATGGGCAGAATGGCCTCCACCTGTGTTATTGATACTTGCATAGATTGGGAAAAAGATTGGCAGCTGGAATTTAACCGATACAGATGTAATGTGTTGGGGATGGGGAAGAACAATGAAAATAGAGATTACAGGATGCAAGGGGAAATTTTGGAGCACGTCACACAGGAGAAGGATCTGGGGGTGGTAATAGATATGGGAGGTAAGCAGGCAGCACAGTGCCAGGCAGCTATAGGTAAAGCAAATAGGGTTTTGGTTGTAAACAACCAATGGTTTGAATTTAAACCAATGGTTAACAACCAATTGTTTTGGTAAACAGCTATAGGTTGTATTTGGAGGGGTATCATTGATAAATCAAAAGAGGTGGTGTTAACATTGTACAGGAATTTAGTGAGGGCCACATCGAGAATATTGTGTGCAGTTTTGGTCACCACAGTTCTGGAAGGACATCGATGCCATAGAGAGGGTTCAGCACAGGGCTACTAGATTGATATCGAGCCAAGCGAGACTCACCTCGGAGGGGCGGATGAAGGAGACAGGGATATATACACCAGAAAGGAGGCGGATACAAGGAGATATGATAGAGTTGTTGAAGATAATGAAAGCTACATACAAAATAAGTCCAGAATAATTTATTCAGCAGAGTGGACAGTGGTAGTAGCTGCAGCCATAGCCCAAAAGTGAAGAACAGGAGAGTTAGAACAGTATTGAAGGCAGGGGTATTTTATTCAGAGTAGTTAATGCATGGAATGGTATCCCTGGAAAGGTAGTGGCAGCAGAAACAGTAGGTAAGTTTAACTTGGAATTAGATAGGTACCTGGAAGTATTGGAGATAGAGGGTATTGGGATGTTGGCAAGACTTTGAAGTGGCTTGAGTTTGGATGGGTGATTGTGTGTATGTTTGGAGTGTCTGTTGGGATCTCGTCAAGGGGTTGTGTGTGGTTAATGTGTATTTCTCACCAAAGAACCGCCTTCACCAACTCCCTACCATGAAAGAAAAAAAACTACAAAAAAATAACATTTTTGCAGTTTCTTTGTTATATAAATTTGTCTTTATGCTGATGTGGCGCACACGATGGGCCAAATGATCTCATCCTGCATCAAGGTTCCTTGTGATTCTCCAATTCCATATTCAAACCATCCATCCATCCATTGGGACCATACTCTGTGCAGAGTGTTGGTGCTGCCGAAGCAGTCTACTTGGCTATTGGGTACAATCCTGGACAGGTCGCCACTCCAACACAGGAGACCAGCAAGCTGGCACTCATTTTGCTGACCTCAGAAGGATGACAGGCAGAATCAACCTCACCTAGTATTAATTCAACAGCCAAGGGGGATTTGAACTCAGGATCCTCAGATCCCAAGCCCACCACCCTAACCATTAAGTCAACACCAGGCATATTGCCAAACCCTCATTCTCCAAATCCATATTAAAACCTCCATTCTCATGCTTTATTTCCACATCACATTCTCAAAGCACTTCGTTTCACCAGTATTTCATACTTCACCTCACCAGTATTTTGACCAATTAATCGCCATATCCAGGAGTGAAATTTTCACAATCCTTGCAGATTCTTGCATCTGGCATTGCAGATCAAGCGAAGGGATCCCAAAGCATCCAGCCCTTGTGCTTCGAGGACAAATGCCAGCAGCTGGATCGCAGCGCAACTCAGCTAATCGGTGTTGGTTGCCAAAAGCAGACGTGATTGGAGACAGTGCAGGGACAATAACAACCCCCTGATGGAGTATTTTGCAAAGAGTTCAGAAGAGAGCAGTCAAAGTACGGTGCAAAAAAGGATGGCACTGAGGGCTGAGTTCCGAGTCCAGATCCTGAGGGAGGAGACCTGGCTAGGTTGACTGGGCTTCAGGAGCACGAGGCAGAACAAGAAGGCACCAAGTGGAAAGTGAGGTGCTCGAGTCCAAACAGCTCTTTTCAGAGCTGGCACGAGATGATACCACATTACAGCGCACCCCCCCCCCCCCCGCCCCGGCACATACACCTCGTTGGGACCCACATGGGCCAAGCCTGCTCACGTCCAGATGAGAAAGGGGTTGCCAACATGCCCTGACTTCTTCTTCTTCTTCTTACTCTTTTCTATCGAAGTTCCCTGGATCTATGAGGCAGCTACGTCTTGCGATGATAAGGTTGAATGCATAACGGGTTCCTTTGAGTGCTCAGGGATAAGACTGTCTTATGTGGCACTGGAATCTCCTGTAAATACGTGCTTTTCAAGAGCCATTTCCAAACCTACTGGGTGACTATTTTCCTCCATTGGTTAGACATAGTATGCCATAAGTAGATGGGAATGTGTACCCCACTGATTCACTTTGCTAGAGTAGCCGATGCCCCACTTACTGTTCTGCTCGGCCGCACATAATTAATAGATAAGGGTGGGGTGTCGAGAGCACAGTTCCCCATCTGGGATAACTAAATCACTCGGAGGGTAATATAATATTTGGGCACGGGGACCCTACCACATTTATTCACTTCAGTCTGTGTCTGTGGTTGCCTAGCAACACACCAGGTCGCATAGTTATGTGGCTCGTCAACTTTAGGGTCAAAGGTCGGGAAGTGGGTCCCGTAACATATTGGTCACACAATACTTTATAGATGTACTCACATTCTAATTGTAATACTTTAAAGAGGTACTGGTTGAAAAAAGAAAACGTAGTACTGCCAATCCACTGGGACTAGGTGGTGTCTGTAGCCTACGTTAGCACATTCTCGGTGGACAAACAAACAAACGGACCCAACTGCAATACCCTCTCCTTTGGTGAGGGTAACTGCAAGTGTTGCCATCACATGATCCTTGTTAAAACATCACAGCACCACAACCAACACAGATGGTTTCATCGAGCGACAATCAGCAACAGCAGTTTTATAGAAATACTAGAATGGCCCTTGGTAGAGCAGATACCTCTACCAGGCTGAACAGCTTACTTTTTATATCACACTGATAGGCCGGATCTGGATCCGGACCTGAAACAGAATGGAATCGGGTTGTTCTTGTCACCGAACCAATCCATCCACAACTTTTTCAAAGTGATAAAAAAAAAAATACGATGATATTTTTTCTTTTTTTTTTTAAAGAAGAAGGCGCTTCCAACCAAAAGTAAAATATACCATCAGAGATGGGGAATCCCCCACCATTGAATGAAAAAGGTTTTACATATTCCAGATAATGAGGGAGGTGAATTGGACACAAGACACCATTTGGTCATCATCTCGAAAAAGTTCCCCAGGGGTGAGGAACGTAGTAACCAAAAATAATTGAAATCAGATAAGCGGTTTTCCATTTATTACAAAAAAAAAAATTTCTTTCAAGATGGCCACCCCAGTCAGCCATCTTGGATCCGGCCACACCCAAAATCAATAGGGTTCTTCCTTTTCAGGTGGTACATGTGTGACCCAAATTTCAAATTGATTATGGTGAACAGTTTATGAGTTATCGCACTCACAGCTATAAATGTTGACGCCCGGACGGACGGACAGCTGGACGACCCGGGTGACAACAATATCCCCCTTCCGCCACGCGGCGGGGGATAAAAACTAGATCGACTCTGCTAATTTGAGCAAAAAAGCGAAAGCAGACCCTAAATCAGAGCAATTAGGCTTGGAAAAGTTACCCAGTCAGCCATAGCACATCATTGCATGCAATCTGGCCATAAATTTGACTTTGATGGGACCCGTGTCCGAGACACTGCATCGAACAAACGACACACAATGATTTTGGAAGCATGGCACGTGAAGAGCCAGGAGGGTGGCCTAACTGGGGAGATGGTGGACATACCCACACAATACACACCTCCAATGCAAATGGCAAAAACTGGATGGTGCAAATGGCTGGATAAGGTGAGCAACAAACACCAAACCCAAATACCACATCCACATGTGCACAACACCCAACGAGAACCTCAACACTCACACAACCAACACCTCAGCATGCCCAACCCGGACACAAAACCAGCCGTGTTCATGCCACGGAAACACAAACACAAAAACGCACACACGTGTTCACCCACACATATACAAGACCAGATCACGTGAAAATAAAAACAAAAAAGAGCAGAGCACCCCTTCAATTATGTGATTTGACGTTTCTTTTTTGCTTTTGCAAAATAATTTTTTTTTTTAAAGCACTCCTCCATTTGACTTCGAGCACCAGCACGTGACCGGAAATGAGCGGTCATATCGGAATAAAAACCAGACACGTGCCGAAGCCCAGGGTCTATTGTGCCTCATGAATCCGGCTGTGAAGCCGGCGAAACGTTGCCTTGAGACCGGGTCTGCTCTCACTTTTTTGCTCAAATTAGTGGAGTCAATCTAGTTTTTTTACTTTTGGTTGGAAGCACCTTCTTTAAAAATGTGTAATCCCAACCACCCCAATGTTATTATATATATATTATATATATATATATATATATATATATATATATATATATATATATATATATATATATATATATAGTTTATGGAATTCACTCAATGGTGAAGAATCACTTGAAATTAATTTTTTTTTAATTTCGTATCCAGATCCGTAGTCGCTATATTCACCAAAATTGAATCGCTTAGTCTTTGTCACACACCCAACCTATCTTCCAAGTTTCGTTTGAATCTGTCCATACCTTTTTGAGATATCCTGTTATTTATATATTGGTTTTAGCCCTATCTCTTAATGGTGAAGAATCACTAAAAAAAATTATATGATCCGCATCCGAATTCGGATTTTCACCAAAATTGAATCAATATTTCCTTATCATACACCCAACCTTTCGCCTATGTTTTGGTTGAACCATCCTAACTTTTTGAGTTATCTTGCCAAATATTTTTGGCCACATCTCTCAATTGTGAAGAATCACTTAAAGAATTCTAGGATCTGGATCTTCACAAAAATCTGACCATTTTGTCCTTATCACACACCCAACCTGTCCACCAAGTTTTGTCCGAATCCAAACACGTTTTGAGATATCATGTTCACAGACAAACAGACAGGGGTGAAAACATAACCTCCATCCATCTTAGGTGGTGTAAGTAATAACTCAAAAAATTAACATAACCTCCTTCCACCTTAGATGGTGGACATAAGAACCTGAATAATTGTTTTCCCAGTTTGGATAAAATCTAAAAAGCTTTATGAGTGGGGATGTTGTGCAGCCTGAGAGTGATAACAGAGGTAGTTTCAAAATGAAAGGATTGAATGAAGCACAGCAAACACACCATGGCCCCACACCTCAACTGGTTTAGCAGTTTCACCTTTATTTGGGCATAAGGACCAGTGCAGATGGAGACCCTGCAGGGACAATTGAGTGCACTGGTGCCGAAACACATCATGGTTGAATACAAGGATTCACCCGATTCGACATTGGCCACATCAGTTAACAAGGCAACAATGTTGCTGGGATTGTCGCTGCATGAAACCATCTGTGTTGGTTCCAGTGTTGGAAAAAAATAAAGGGGAAAAAAACAACATGGTCATCAAAAAACTGGTGAGAAATGTTTGAGGTGGATACACCAAATGAATCATGCGCCAATCGTCATTTCAGCAAAATCCTTAGTTTTCAGCAAAACCACATCTTACTTAGTGATTTCAGCAAAAAAACATTAATAGAGATGGTGGGCATAGTGTGAACTTGCTGGATCAGACAAGATGGATTCCCTTAAAATTTGAATTTTACCCACAAGTGGGATGTTCGTTCATGTCGAGAATCGTACATCTTTGTAACCAAAATAAAAAGGTGCATCTTTCAGCTACAAGTACAAAGAAAAACTATCAAATATGTGAATGAAAAATAAGGTCACATGATGAAAACTGAACTTCCTGAAACTACAATCTGCCTCCAAATAAAACCACAATCAGGAATCGAATGAAACATCAATCATTCTCTCCGCACTTGGAGCCAAATTGCTTCCAGTTAAACTCACCTTAAAACCAAACCTGTCATCTCACCCTCATCTCTTCCACAATTTACTGAGACTCCATCCTTAGTAGAAGTTTGTCCTTTGACTCCATCAATGTGTTGATTTTATAGATATTTAAAAGAATGCCATTTTGTAAAGTTAACCAAATGCTGATTTTAATTGACTTGTAAAAAGTCAAAAGATCACCAGGCCCCCTTTTCATGGTCTATTTACAGTCCTTATGACATACACGTGTGGTGTGTGCATGTTGTTAACCTGTGTTACACTTTTACAGGTGTACGTGTATCTCCCCAACCCCACCGTCCCAGGCGGTAACCGCATAGATCGGCAGAGAAACGATCCAGCAGTCATTGTCGGCCGTGATGTCACAGTTGTTTTGACACATCAACAGTTGTGTTATAGTTTGTGTGTGATACCAGGAAACATTCTTTAACTCATTCTGACTTTCTAATACACAAGCATAATCTCTTGAAAATTTTTATAACAAAACTTTTATTAGAATCTTCTGAACATCCCCATTCACACATGGCACTCTGTTTTGCACTCATCTCCTATGATACACTCCAGTGGAAATCAGAAATTTCAGGGTGAACCAGACGGAGTTGTTTGTTTATTTTTAAAGATTGCAGGGGTCTGAGAACATCGAATTTATGGAGTTTTGAGGATATATATGCTCAGGCGATGTGGGGAATTTTTTATTACTTCCCATTGATCTCGGGGCTCATGGTGGGTGTTGTACATAAACCGCATGCAGTACAAAGACATGCAACTGCATACTTTAAGACAAGACAACGGCCAAACATCTGCTATGTGGGTTTAGAACCAAAGAGGTAAAAATAAATACTATAGTAAGATGGAAGTAAGAAGGTCGTGTGAGATGGGGTTAATGTGGGTAGAAAAAAATAATGGGTTGTGGTTGGGGGGGGTATAACATGAGATGGTGGGACACCACTTGATTGAAACCCTGGAGGGAATTATGCCTGGTGTTGGCTGAATGGTTCGGATGGTGGGCTTGGGATACGAGGGTCCAGAGTTCAAATCCCGCTCAGCTGTTGAATTAATACCAGGTGGGGTTAACTGGGCCTGTCATCCTTCCGAGGTCAGCAAAATGAGTGCCAGCATGCTGGTATACTGTGCCAGAGTGGCGACCTGTCCAGGATTGTGCCCAATAGCCAAGGAGACTGCTGAAGCAGCACCAACGCTCTGCACAGAGTATGGTCCCAATCTCCTCTACTCCTGGAGCGAATTGAGTCACTGGGATTCTGGAAAATTTTAAGCTGAGATGACTGTTAGGAATTTGATCAGAACTGACAAAGAACTCAACCTAACGGACGGTTAATTCTCCCATTTCCATGTCATGATATCTTTGGTTTTTAGATTGAGAATGGGTGAACAATATCGGCAGGTGGTGCTAGAGCTAGAGGATACACATTTACAGAGAGAGAATTGGGGTGCTTCCCCATCCCCAAACTTCAGGGACTATGATTTTATTTTTAAACAACACAAACATTCCTGGGCACACCCCAAGTACAACCAGCAGTTTTGTTTTTTTCAAAAAACTCAAAACATCCAACACTTCATGAGTGAAAAAGTCAAAGAAAACATAAAAACAAAGAAACTTTCAAATGATATATTACATACCGTACTATGATTACCAGGATAAAGTTAAATATCCAGGTTTCCAAAAACTGCATGTCGGTGTGCATATACATTTGAAGCCAACTCCAAATTACATACATAGAAGAGAAAGGAATCAAAAATGTTACCGTTTTGCAAATGTAATTATGCAAGTTTGGCATAAATATCAAAGTTTTTATCTTATAAATATCTCAAGTGTTTGTGTGTTTATTTGTATGTTTTTATGTGACTCTTTCATGGTGGAATTGTACCACCTTGAGGCTAAACATTTTGGGAGGAGATGCTTCAGAACCTGGGCAAGGTTTTTAGCGAACCTCTCCCTCCCCCCCCCCCACCACCCCCCACCAAGGAAATTCTCTGTATGTACGTGTGTGTACATCTAAAAAAATAATGGGGAAAAAAAAAATCGGCTGTGCCAATCCACACCAAATTTTGCGTACGTCAGGTCATGGGCACAATCTCCTCTCACCCCACCCCACCCCGCCCCCCTCGACAAAACAATTCACTGTATGTATGTGTGATTGTATGTCTGAAAATAAATTGGCCCCATCATTGCCATGGTGCGCTCTCGTGTTAAATGTTGCTGCAGCTTTAAACAACAATTTTCTTGATGGTTTACTAAAGTCTAAATAACCCGATCTTGATCGGGTGACCCAGCGTGGGTGGGGTACCTAGCGCTGCATGGGGGGGGGGAGGACTTCATAGGGGTTCTGGCACATGTCACGCATTGAAAACGTTGAAATCTTTAAAATATTTTGAAGTGTGTGGTTGTGCATTTGTATGTTACTCTTTCACAGCTGACCCATATCACCTTGAGGCCCTAACTTTTGGGTATGGGTACTTTCAAATCAGGGCAAGGATTTAGGCTTTTTCCGTCCGTAATATAAAGATGTCCGTTTTCAGGCCACCAAAGGCCACTATAAAGTGTGTTTTGGGATGTGGAGTCAGGCAGTGGTACCGCCGGACCGCAGGCAAAAAGTAACTACCATAAGGTCAATAAATCCAGAGCTATTCAATGTTCAACACATCTCAAAACCACGGCCGGGAAAAGCTTACCCACCTGGGCAATGACAGGTATCCCCTGCTAGTTTTCTCTACTTTTGTTGTTAGAATTTACACACGTCACCCCTCAATGTAATATCACAAAATACAACATCACCCTTTTTACTGACATTCAGAAAATGGATTTTCTCTATCGTCTCACAGATTTTTTTTTAATTACTTCCTCATCTGGATTCGATTTTTGACCCAACTACAATCTGTCAGGTCGGTGCTTCGTAAGCAGGACAATAAATCATGAAGTGTACCCCCTCAGATGGACATTAAGGTGGGGGTCCTGTCTGCTCGCATTAGTTGGTGGACATTAAATATTCCATCATCTTTCATAAAGCGTAGTTATCGCCGGCTCCTTCAACTATAAATTACTGTCATCTTCAGTCGAACGTCAGTCCGAGTCAGTCAATTCGTGAAAGACTTGGGCCAAAATCATTCTCTCGTTTCCCCCAGAAAGTGAGAAAAATTGTGGCTGTTCAAAAAAACCCAATAAATTACCCGAAACAGTGATAGATAATAATAAATCAATGAAATCAAAAGTAATTTCACTTATTCAATAAACAATCGTAGAAACTGTATTTTAAATACAGTGCTGTATTTTTTTTATTTTTGATGTACCATACTGTACTCTTTATGGAATGTTGGTGCGCTGCTGAAGTGGTGTCTGTCTGTCCATCTGTCTGTCTGTCTGTCTGATACATTCGGACAGTACTTATCCAATCTCAACTTATCCAAACATCCCACCCCTGCACTGCTGCCCAAATCTCTAGGAGAGACAGCTTGGTCACAGTCTTCACCTCATCCATCCAGCACATACAAGGTCTACCTGTTCCTCTTCTTCCCTCAATCATACTCAGCATCGTTGATTTCTCCAGCATGACGTGTCCAAAGTATGACAGTTTGTTTTAGTATCAGCGCTTCTGATGTCCATGATGGTCTAATTCATTAATTTGTTCTTCTTGCAGTCCATGGAATATTTAACATTTGTCTCAAACATCACATTTTAAAACTGTGAATCTTCTTCATTTCTCACCATCCATAACTCACATTACTACTCACACTGGGAATCCCAGACCATTCACCAGCCTCCTCTTGGTTTATTTTGACACATCTTTATATTTACAGTTGACATCTATCAATTCTGATATTGTTGTTCTCTCAAACACAAACCGTTTATTAATTTTTCCTCCACATTCTCCACTCACTTCGATCTTATAACCAGGAAGATTAAAGTTTCCACTATTTCCGCGTCCTCATCTCCCAATCTGAACACCGATCTTCTCAGTTGATAAGATTTTAATATTTTTTAGATTTAAATAAAAATAAGATTTTTCACTTTCCTTCTTCATTATATCCAGCAGTTTCATCAAGTACTCTTTACTTTACACCAACAGCGTGCTATCATCATCACCCCTTAAGTGGTTGATACATCTTCCACCAGTCATGACTCCAGCCTCATGTCATCAAAGTTCGATTTTTCATCAAAATTATTAAAACCACAAATTAGTCAATTCCATCCGATGATAATGGCATAATGATCATATAATAACATGGAGGCTGGCAGGATGGCTTCGAGGTAAGGACACTAACCTCCGAGCTGTCTCGCATGGGCTTAAATCCTTCCCCACTCCCCCTCCCCCTCCCCCACCTACAGGTGTTTCCTAGGCAGGGTAATTCATCAATGTGTTGCATCCCTTGGATGGACGTTTAAACTCAAACCACAGAGACCTCCCAGACTCAGTGCAGATGTTCTAAACATGACATCACCGAATGTGGTACAGAGATATACCTTTCACCTTACTTACACAAAGTATTTAAAAAGACTCCTCCACTCCAGCCTCAAGTAAATCTTCCCTCCCCAAACTGACTCGATCAGGTGTAACGTGAAAGATTCCGAACATCCACCACAGAAAATAAAAGGTACACACACCTGGTTAAATTCACAACATCCTCTCCCATTGACAATGCGAACCTAAACCGAAATCGTAAAACAGCGAGGCTTCACCAACCACAAGGTGGTGTTGTGGTTCACAACAATACACACATCTGAAACATTGTATGAAGAGGCGGGGAGTCGTCGGGGACACGAAAAGGGCGGGGCACGAAAAGGGGGCGGGGATACAGGGGGCGGGGATACAGGGGGCGCGGGACGGAGGGGAATTCCGGGTTTTCGCGTCGACACGGAAAAGGTTCAATAACACAAACCGAGTTTCGTAAAAACATTATCCAAGTCAATGAGGTATCGCATAATAATAGCTTTAAAATAATTATATAAATTAGACTTCACTCGGTAATAAATGATTATACAGTAATTATACTGAAATAAAACTCTTTTCGCTGTTAAACTCACCGTGGAGGTTGTAGTTATAATAACAGTAACTGTGGTCGTCGGAATTGCACCACTTCAGTAATATCTGAGTCCGAGACAATGACACAGACACAGCCACTAACGTTGGGAAACGCAGTCCAACTGTTTGACGCGACTTCCCGGAGTGGGGATATACGTCCAGGCAATGACGTCAATCTAACCGAGCTCATTGGCTGAACGTCACATTACAAGCCACGCCCCCATCTCGCCCTGATTCAGACATTTGCGGAACTGTTACTTCTTTTTTCAAAGGGGAAAAAGATGGTAAACTGTAAAAGTTGCCTCGAAATAAATGAACAATGAAGAAGGTAAAAGTTTGTTCACACAACAGAACAAGGACGTGCAGAACATATATATATATATATATATATATATATATATATATATATATATATATATATATATATATATATATATATATATATATATATATATATATATATATATATATATATATATATATATATATATATATATATATATATATATATATATATATATATATATATATATATAATATATATATATATATATATATATATATATATATATATATATATATATATATAGAACCGGGCGTAGTGGCGTGCGCCTGTAATCCGGCTACTCGGAGGCTTGGGTTGGAGGATCGCTTGAGGACGGGTGCTCTGCACTGGGCCGCGCTATGAGAGGGGGTAGGGCAGCCCGGAATCATGGCGAAATCCAATCCTTATCCCTGTGTCGTAAGAGGCGACCAGGGTTGCGTCAGGAAGGGCATCCGGCATAAAACCTATGCCAAATCAGTATGCAGATCATAATGGATGATCTGCTGTGGCGACCCTTAACAGGAGCAGTCGAAAGACGAACAACAACATATATATATATATATATATATATATATATATATATATATATAGTCTTCAAAAGTCTTGTTTTTGTTGTAAAATCAGTGATTAAACTAGAACGTTACTCGGTTGATCATCTACCTCCACCAGGTTGAACAGTTCACGTTTTGTATCCACTGATAGGCTCGATCCGAATCCGGACCTGAACCAAAATCTAATCGTCTTGTTCTTGTCATCTCACCAACTCATCCACCTCGTTTTATCACATCTCGTTTTGTCATAACTTGTCCACAACTTTTTGAGATTTCATGCCATATATCGTTTTTGGCCCCATCTCTTTAATGGTGAAGAATCACTTGAAAAATTCTCATATCCGGATCCGGATCTTCACCAAAATCGAATCAATTCGTCCTCGTCACACATTCAATCTGTCCACCAAGTTTCGTCCGAATCCGTCCATAACTTTTGATATCCTGAGTACAGACAAACAGACAGGTGTGAAAACATAACCTCCGTCCACCTCGTTCGGTGGTAGAGGTAGTTATGTTTGTGATTTATCGTGGTGGTGGAGTGCGAAGGAGAAACAGAGAGGTTGAAGTCAGTTGATGATGATGATGATATACTGTGTTCTGCAGCTGTATTAGTAGAAACATCCTGCAGTTGTAATCAATCCTTCTTCACCATACCTCACTGTGCCTTGTCCTCAACCAGCATCCCGAGCTCCCTCAGGCCCTACTTCGATCTCGGTGTTTCGAATTTTGCTTCTTTAGGTCAGTCAGCAGCACAATGAGCGTGTTTGTGCAGTGTCGTTCTCTGCGGGCTCGGTATTTGTTCGGACCTGATATGGCAAATTGCAGGGCTGCTTGTGCAGGTGTGTCTTTTGACATCTGTAACACATGGACATGACCAAACATGGACCATCTTTGTTGAGCCACTTTCATTGAGAGTGGGATTATATTGACCAGGTTGTACATTGCGTTATTGGAGATCAAACTGTCTGGCCTCTTTCACAGACAGTGGGACTCTATTGCCCATGTTGTACAATGTGTCGTTGGAGATCAAACTGTCTGGCCTCTTTCACAGACAATGGGACTCTATTGCCCATGTTGTACAATGTGTCGTTGGAGATCAAACTGTCCGGCCAGCGATGTCGGGTGATGGCTCATGTAGGAGTTTGCAGTGGCAGGTACCAAGCCTGTCCAAAATTGCCTTTGGAGCTGCCCAGCTATTGCAGGTGTACAGCAGCAGTGAGACACAAGTTGCATTGTACAAGCGTAGTTGGGTTGTCCAGGGGAAGGAATTGTTTTCCCATGACACAACGTGCTGCAATATCAGAAGAGCAAAGAGCAAAGAAGCCAGAATATTGCTCTTCTTCCATTTCTATTGACCCCTGGAGTGCAATGCCATTCTCACTAACTTATTGTATGTCTGACAGGTGCACATGGGTAATGTCTGTCTTGGCTTGGTTTGTGGCCATGAGTGCTCTGTGGCTATTGGCAGTAGTTTATCAAGAGGATACTTTTCCTTATTTCCGAAATCCACATCGTTTGCATATTCAATATCCAACGGCATGCCCAGTGTTGATATTGGGGGGTTTGGTCTTGTGTCGTGTTCTCACACAGATAACAGGGCTGTGGCAAGGTGGCAGATGAAGAATACAGGTGAGAGAACATCTCCCTCTGGAGAACCAAATGATGTTTCAAAATCAGCAGAGCACACTGTCTTTACATTCTTGCTTCGTCTGAAGCCTGACAGTCGCAGTCTCGCTCGACACAGCTCGTCGTCGTCACAGCTGGCTTGATGGAACTCATCAGGGATCTTTGATCACTTCATGGTGTCGAAGACCCACGACCTGTCTTTGCTCATTTTATGGAAGTTCTAATATTTGGACATGGCTACAGAAAGATACTGGGATGTGTTGAGCTCAAACAATGTCAGCGCAGCTGCACCCACATTTATTAGTTACTCTGGCAGGTTCCGGTGAAATGGTCAATCTTGTCTTGGATGCGGCACAAGGTCAAACGGCACAAGAAAGATCCTCTCTCCGGGTGCTGTTCAGGAGCACTATGGGCCACAGATTTGCTGGTGGACGAGGTGGCTTCTTCGGTTTAGGCAGTGTGATGAGAGTACCCTGACCCACAGTGTCAATAGGCAGGTGTTGCTCAGAGGCAGAGTTGATTACGCGCATCATCAGTTTGGAAATGATGTCACTTGCATACTTCAGGAATTCATTGCTGATGCTATCAGATCCAGATGCACACCCATTCCCCAGGACTGTCAGCACCTTCTCAACTACTGCTGCTTCGACTGGTGTGTGCCGTGGCCTTAGATCGCCTGTGGACGGTTGTAGAGGTTTATAATCTGTGGCTGTGAATTGTTTCTTGAACCATTCTCTGATCATATCAGCTTTTCACTTGTCAGCCCCAAATGAAATGTCCTTACAGTTATAGGCCTACACAGTAAGCGATGGTTGGGGACCGGCAGCCCTCAGTGCTCTGACTGCCTTTAACATCTTTCGGCAGTCATCCTTGGTGGTGATATCATCTACCAGAGTCTGCTTGTAGGATGGCGAGTTCTCTCAGATGTCCCTGATGTGGTGCAGGATGTTGTTGGGTTCCTTTTGTAATCCAGTGCGATCTTCACTCTGGCCATTTTGGTCGATACGTAATCATAATGCTTGCTTCTGGTCAGACAGCTTCACCATAAGATGGTCATCAGTGTGACGTCCAGCTCGGTTATTGTTCTTTACTACTCCTACGCCACTGGCAGCTGCTGTTTCCACACACTCGAGCACCTGGGATGAAGCCTCATTTCGATCACAGTTGAGGTCGATCTCAGCCATCTCCTCTCTGAGGGTCTTCTTATGTGATGCTTGGCTTCCCAATTATGTTGGTACTCTAGAAAACAGAACAGGATGGGAGCGTTGGTTTTTCCCTGCAATCGTCCACTCTGAGTCTGGGAGATGAACGGTTCGAACCGGACCCCGGCCGAGTCGCACCAAAGACCTAAAATGGTCCATGCTGCTTCCTTGAGGATATTGTGATGGTTAATTCGGTTGATACATGTTTACGAATCGAACAAGTGCAGATAAAGAGGTTTCGTACGAATTGACGTTTGTGGTGCTGTTTGTGCTCATTCCCAGGATAAGACTGTCTTGTGTTTATATATTTATTATTATCTTTCCCCAAAGTTATCTCCTTGTTAACACACTCAGAGTGTGACACTAAGAGGCTCTATCACCTCCATTGCCTGATCTTGTTCTGCAAAACCACAGTGGATCATTTGAACTATGTGTGGACGCTTTCTACTCACATTTTGTATTTCATATCAGGTGAAACACAAACACAATAAATGAGGGTAATTGTTGAACTCGCCATTTTATGAATGAAACACAAATAAATAATTCAGTAAAAACATAACTACACAGTTTTCATCATGGAATTGATCTGGTGAACACAACCAACCAATAAGTAAACCTGCACATGGAACAGTTTGAAACATGGAACCTAAGAAAGGTCAATACAAAGGTCAGTTGAGGAGGTGGGATTGATCAACTAATAGTGTTTGCTATGGAACTCTGATCTGGGTTAGATTCCCGACATGCTCCAAGAGAACGAAAAGCTGCTGTTCTGGTTGATGCAGTATTAGATTCAGGTGCTGCATCTTGGACTATGCCTTGCTTAACCATAAGGATGGAAAGCCAGCTGTCCTCTCCGCATTTCGATCAGGGAAGGGGAAAAACATTCGAAAAGAGCAGGCCATTGTGTTTCGTAATTTGAGCCAAAATTTGGATTTGGTTGTATAACTTACACAAGATACAGGCCTGACCAGACTGTTCCGTGTTGTTATTATGCGGATTTACTAAGACCTGTGTTATCTCATACTTCACATTATTTACAATAGTTTACCAAACACTTCTGTGACATTCCAAAATGCCTCCAGCTCTGCAGAGCCACTGAACTCTCAAAACAGCGGGTACAGGAGATTGAGTCTCCAATGGAGTCATCCCTTCATGCCATGCAGCACGGAGCATGCAGACCGTAGAAAGTTCGTCAAACACAGCAGCAACAACAACGAGCTGATGGCAAACAACCACAACGATGCCAGGAGTCATGCGGGCATTGTGTACAGAAGAACCCGAGGGGAGCGAACAATTGCCCGGCAGATGGACAGCGATTCCACAAGTGATTATTACTCAATCATTCCGGCTCTTTTTGCATGCAGACCCGGAATGGGATTGTTAACTCCAGAATCAGATAGCAGGCTGGGCGTGCAGCAGAGGCAACCCGAGGAGGATGTCCGGACTGTCTCATTGCTTCCAGAAACCTTGGTTCATACGAAGCAAGTCAACAAAGTGTGGACAGAATATCCGATCAGACGAAGCAGATCTTCGCGAACAAAAGCAAACATGGGAAGATCATCAGGTTCCAAGTGGATAGTGGAGCAACATATGTAACACGTTCATTTCATTTTCCTTTTCTCCCTCCTTGTCCTGTTCCTTCCTTTTCCTCAGGGAGAGAGAATTTTTCATCACTGTGGCTGTTTTTACCTTTGGAAACCTGTCTCGACTTGTAATTAATTAATTACTGTTCGAGAGCGATGCCCCCCCACCCTAATTGTTATTAGGACTTGATAATGAGGAGTTGATAATGAGGGGTTGATAGGATTGATGAGGGGTTGATAATGAGGAGTTGATCATGAGGAGTTGATAGGATTGATGAGGGGTTGATAACGAGGAGTTGATAATGAGGGGTTGATAGGATTGATGAGTGTTGATAATGAGGAGTTGATCATGAGGAGTTGATAGGATTGATGAGGGGTTGATAATGAGGAGTTGATCATGAGGAGTTGATAGGATTGATGAGGGGTTGATAACGAGGAGTTAATAATTCAATCACCGTTCTGACCGGTCACGACGTAACAATACAAATGGATTCTCAGATTTGTATTTATAAAAATCTTCTTCTTGCATTCAAGAGTGTTGGAGTCAATTTCTCCTGAGTACAGTTACAAATCCTCAATTTCATTTTTCCTCTGAAGTGACAATAATTCCCGGAATTTAAATACATTTCACATTTTCCCCTTCTCCCCACCCTGTACTGTTCCCCATTCCCCCTTTCTCCCCACCCTGTACTGTTCCCCATTCCCCCTTTCTCCCCACCCCGTACTGTCCCCTAATCCCCCTTCTCCCCACCCCGTACTGTCCCTTAATCCCCCTTCTCCCCACTCCGTATTGTTCCCTAATCCCCCTTCTCCATACCCCGTACTGTCCCCTAATCCACCTTCTCCCCACTCCGTACTGTTCCCTAATCCTTCTCCCCACCCCGTACTGTCCCTTAATCCCCCTTCTCCCCACCCCGTACTGTCCCTTAATTCCCCCACCCCGTACTGTTTCCTAATCCCCCTTCTCCCCACCCCCTACTGTCCCTTAATCCCCCTTCTCCCCACCCCGTTCTGTCCCTTTTGTCCCCCACCCCGTACTGTCTCCTATTCCCCCTCCTCCCCACCCCGTACTGTCCCTTAATCCCCCTTCTCCCCACCCCGTACTGTCCCTTAATTCCCCCACCCCGTACTGTTTCCTAATCCCCCTTCTCCCCACCCCGTACTGTCCCTTAATCCCCCTTCTCCCCACCACGTACTGTCCCTAATTTCCCCTTCTCCCCACCCTGTACTGTTTCCTAATATCCCCTTCTCCCCACCTGTACTATCCCCTAATCCCCCTTCTCCCCACCCCGTACTGTCCCTTAATCCCCCTTCTCCCCACCCGTACTGTCCCTAATTCCCCCTTCTCCCCACACCGTACTGTTTCCTAATCCCCCTTCTCCCCACCCCGTACTGTCCCCTAATCCCCCTTCTCCCCACCCCGTACTGTCCCCTAATCCCCCTTCTCCCCACCCCGTACTGTCCCCTAATCCCCCTTCTTCCCACCCCGTACTGTCCCTTAATCCCCCTTCTCCCCACCCCGTACTGTCCCTTAATCCCTCTTCTCCCCACCCCGTACTGTCCCCTAATCCACCTTCTCCCCACTCCGTACTGTTCCCTAATCCCCCTTCTCCACACCCCGTACTGTCCCCTAATCCACCTTCTCCCCACTCCGTACTGTTCCCTAATCCTTCTCCCCACCCCGTACTGTCCCTTAATCCCCCTTCTCCCCCCCCCGTACTGTCCCTTAATCCCCCTTCTCCCCACCCTGTACTGTCCCTTAATTCCCCCACTCCGTACTGTTTCCTAATCCCCCTTCTCCCCACCCCGTACTGTCCCTTAATCCCCCTTCTCCCCACCACGTACTGTCCCTAATTTCCCCTTCTCCCCACCCCGTACTGTTTCCTAATATCCCCTTCTCCCCACCCGTACTATCCCCTAATCCCCCTTCTCCCCACCCCGTACTGTCCCTTAATCCCCCTTTTCCCCACCCGTACTGTCCCTAATTCCCCCTTCTCCCCACACCGTACTGTTTCCTAATCCCCCTTCTCCCCACCCCGTACTTTCCCCGAATCCCCCTTCTCCCCACCCCGTACTTTCCCCGAATCCCCTTCTCCCCACCCCGTACTTTCCCCGAATCCCCCTTCTCCCCACCCCGTACTGTCCCCTAATCCCCCTTCTCCCCACCCCGTACTGTCCCCTAATCCCCCTTCTCCCCACCCCGTACTGTCCCCTAATCCCCCTTCTCCCCACCCCGTACTGTCCCCTAATCCCCCTTCTCCCCACCCCGTACTGTCCCCTAATCCCCCTTCTCCCCACCCCGTACTGTCCCCTAATCCCCCTTCTCCCCACCCCGTACTGTCCCCTAATCCCCCTTCTCCCCACCCCGTACTGTCCCCTAATCCCCCTTCTCCCCACCCCGTACTGTCCCCTAATCCCCCTTCTCCCCACCCCGTACTGTCCCCTAATCCCCCTTCTCCCCACCCGTACTTTCCCCGAATCCCCCTTCTCCCCACCCCGTACTGTCCCCTAATCCCCCTTCTCCCCACCCCGTACTGTCCCCTAATCCCCCTTCTCCCTACCCCGTACTGTCCCCTAATCCCCCTTCTCCCCACCCCGTACTGTCCCCTAATCCCCCTTCTCCCCACCCCGTACTGTCCCCTAATCCCCCTTCTCCCCACCCCGTACTGTCCCCTAATCCCCCTTCTCCCCACCCCGTACTGTCCCCTAATCCCCCTTCTCCCCACCCCGTACTGTCCCCTAATCCCCCTTCTCCCCACCCCGTACTGTCCCCTAATCCCCCTTCTCCTCACCCCGTACTGTCCCCTAATCCCCCTTCTCCACACCCCGTACTGTCCCCTAATCCCCCTTCTCCCCACCTCGTACTGTCCCCTAATCCCCCTTCTCCCCACCCCGTACTGTCCCCTAATCCCCCTTCTCCCCACCCCGTACTGTCCCTTAATCCCCCTTCTCCCCACCCCGTACTGTCCCCTAATCCCTTTCTCCCCACTCCGTACTGTAACTTCCTCTCGTCCGCTCGTCCCGATCACCGCGGGGACTTTCCACGAGAATGACGTCACAACGGTGCAACCTCACAGGTTCAACATTTTACACCAAGAACAACATCAGAACAAAGTTCCATTTCACCAAAACCATGAACATACCACGTGGTTCGAGTACCCAGGGGTCGAGGGTCTTGGTGTTATCCTGATATATAAATGTAACAAATGTTCGGGGATCAACCACGAGGAGAGGATTCCGGGCAGGAGGACCGAGACCGAAACATGATTATTTATTAAAATCACATTTCACACCGAAACACACAAATAATAATTATACTCGCATAACCCGCGCTCTGCGCGACATGTTGGGGTGGGTGTGTTTGAGAAAGGAACTGATGCAGAGTATCAGTAGTAATTTTACTTTCATGCAGTAAGTGGAATACGATTTCACTGTTTCAGAACCATTTTATTTACTTTTTTTGTACCATGCACCTCATATGGTCTTTGAGATAATGTAAGCCGAATATCACGTGACTCGAGCGCAGAACAAAGTCGAAGATAGCGCGACACGAAACCACAAACTCGGAAATAATATATAAGATAATTACCTGGCAGGTTGCGATGGTACCTGCAGAAAGTATTTTAAGCATCTCACCTGTACCCACTCCCAGTACCTGAATGTGGTTGGTATTCCACTACCAGGGCAGGTTCAGCCGGTTTGTTACCTCCACCACCGAAGATAAAGGAGGTTATGTTTTCACCCCTTTCTGTTTGTCTGTTTGTGCACAGGATATCTCAAAAAGTTGTGGCCGGATTCGAATGAGACTTTGTGGACACGTTGGGTGTGTGACAAGGGCCAATTGATTCGATTTTGGTGAAGATCCGAATACGAGTTATTAAATTTTTTAAGTGATTCTTCACCATTGAGAGATAGGGCCAAAAACGATACAGTACTGTACAGCATGATATTTCAAAAATGTATTGTGCCCGATATGTTCTCATCGATCAGGCATTAAGTGGAGGAGGTATGCATTCTACCAAGTACCCTTTTCGTTTATTTGTTGTTTCTTTTATTTCGTCTCGTTATTCAGGTTTCTTCATCATCAATTAACACATATTCAACATCGTGACGTCTTTACGCTGTGCTCCTCAAGATGAATGTGAACCACCACCACCCCCGCAACCCCCACCACTGATCCCTACAATGTTGAAGTTGTTTATCTTGTACCCAGCGTTCATGGGATGGCAGGATGACCTCGTGACTCCCATCTAACCTGTCCAGCCTGGGTTCAAATCACTCACTTCTAAGCTGTCCAGCCTGGGTTCGAATCCCGGCTCAGCTCGAAACTGTCATCCTGGTGTTTCCAGACAGGGTGGTTCATCAATGTGTGCGCCGTCCCTCGGATGGACGTTAAACTGGCGTCCTGTGTCATCACTAGTTGGGGGAAGTTAAAGATCCCACGGTGTCCTTCGTGAAAAGTAGGCAAGCTATCGCCGGCACTCTGAACAAATTACAAATCCCTGCCATAACTACTGCTGGGAGAGGGAGGCAAACCACGTAGCATGACCCCAAGCCAAGCATGACCCCAGGTCTTAGGCAGAACCAACACCCTGTAACACACAGTATGGTACATCGGATCTGACCCAGTGTTCGTGTCTCAGAATTCAAAATGGTTTCTTCCTATTGGAATCAAAAGCAACTATGATGATCATCTTCCTGTAAAATATCTCCAGAATAACTGGGGGTTGTATTGACCCTGTTTAAAAATAAAGGAGGAAAGGTTATTTGGCTTGACCTAAAAAGATCTTCACCCACTTCAATGTCATCCTGAGAACCATTCCCATCGTTTGGTAGCCTCCATGAACAGCTGGACACAGGAGGACATTCGGCCCATCATGCCTGTGTTCCATCAACACCACGTTCACCCAATCTTAATATATCCACGTACTTTTACTGGGAGTGAGGTGGGGATTGTGGGTGGGGTGAAGCCCTCTATTTGGTGAAGCCCATTATCAAACCAAAGAAGGTCTGAATCTGAACACAAGAATTTTTTAACTGATTCTTCTCCATTGTGAGAATGGTCCAAAAACGATATATTGTTACGAATCTGGCAGCCATGAGCACTCAACAGCCAGGTCCTAGAGATCAGTTATATCGGTATGTGTTTCTAGGAAGGCTCCCGTCCTATATTTAATGGGTGATTAATTGTACGTGCGCTGTGAATTATTTTGTCGTTGGGATTTTTACATCACCAACAACAACGAAAACAACAACCCTCTGCTCGTGGAATTGTCCAGGCTCTTCGCACGCTCACCGGCATGCAGGGCGTGTGCGGAATTCCATGCCCCAGGCGGTGTGGATTTCGCACCAAATATGGTCACGAAGCGTTTCGCTCTGGCTTGGCCCAAATATGGGCACGGAGCGCTTCGTTCTGGTTGCGCGCCAAATAAGGGTATGCGTCATTTTCCGCCCAATGGGCGACGCGTGGACCAGAGCCGGGGCGGTCCTTTTCAAGAAGGCGGAGCAGCGACACACCATCCACCCAATGAGAGCAGGCGACGGGGGAGCGGAACGTGCCCCAAAAAGCGACGGAAAAAGGATTATTGAGTGGGTCCCGTCTGCTCGAGCACATTTCTGTCTGGGTCTGCAGCTGACTGCATTGTGTGCATCCGAGGCGTCTCGTCTGGCGCATTACGCCAAGCGGTCGACCACCTCATCACGGGAGATCACCTCGTCTCGCCTCCTCTGGGTTCGGCTGCCCTGGTCCGTTCTTTGGCGACTGGTGCTCCGGGGAGGTGCGGTCGTCCAGCCGCGCGAACACGGCCAGGTAGCCAGCACGTTCTCTTCCCTCAGCTCGTCTTCCCTCCGAGCTGAAGGGGCAATAAAGACCTCGAGGTCCATCTCTTCCTGAGGTATTTGTGTGTGCATGTGTGTGTCCATGGGCCCTGTCTCTAAGAAGAATTGTTTAAGGAATTGCTTGTACATTTGATACCTTTATTTATTCGTGATAACTCTGCTCTGTGTTCCCCTCCCAGATTATTGTTATAAATAAATATCCTTTTGTTGAATGTACCAGCTCGTTCTTTGTCATTTCTGCCATTGGTTTGCCACGGTGCGTATTGGGGATTAGGAAGGCCGTTGTTGCCGTAATTGTTCATTTGGACCGACAGGCCTCGGTAACCATCTGCTCAGGTTACACACGGTAACGGCTCGTCCAGCTCGAGGCCTGCTGATAGTGTGAATTCCCCGGTAGCTTTGCCACGTGGGTACTTAGTTATATTGAAGTTTGGCAATTACCCCTACCCCACACAGTCGAATTAATGGCGATTCATGGTCCTGTAAGGGGTCCGTGCCTTTAGGACTTATCCGAGGGTCACGACCTAAATTCCGGTGTGTTCGGTGGAGCCGACTCGACTGCTCCCCATAGCGGTCATGCATCACCACAGAGACCCAGCCCCACAACAATATAACATGATATGTCAAAAAGTTATGGATGGATTTTAACAAAACTAAGTGGATGAGTTGGCTCTGTGACAAGAACAAGCCGATTCGATTTTGGTTCAGTCCGGATGCAGATCCAGCCTATCAGTGAATACAAAACATAAACTGGTCAGCCTGGTGGAGGTATGTGCTCTACCGACTGTTGTTCCAGTTACAGACGACTTCGTCGGTGTTTGAACCACTTCGGGATGTGAACCCCCGACCTCCTCGAAGAACCAAACGCTCTCACCATAATGCCACTCTGAAGAAGGTCCAGTTTACACTGTTTTATCTCGAACAACATTCTGCTCTGTCGAACAGGACAAGTCAAACAACATTTCATGTACAAATCAAACAACACACTGGCATGTACCGTGTGACGTCATCTCTCTCCCTGCTGTAATGGAAATGATCAATGGCTCATCATCAATTCTGGCATTGAATCAATGAAAGCACATTTGGTTACTCACCTTTCACTGAATATTATATTCAATAAACCTGCTGTTGGCTTAACGGTTAAGGTGGCTGTCTTAAGATCTTGAGTTTGAGCCACTGTTGACTGTTAAATAACACCAGGTGGGTTGACTCAGCCTATGTGTTTTGTATACAGTCGGGGCTCGTGGAAAACCTAGAGAACACATTTACGTTAGTTATTCGTATGCAACCTGTGGCTGCTTGGGTGAATCATTTTCTGGAGGCACGGCTGTGCCGCTGATGCAGTGCCTCTATTACCAGTAAGCTGGTACTCATTTTTCCAACCTCGGAAAGAATGACATGCTGTCACCTCTCCTGGTGTTAATTAACGGAAACAGGGTCTTGAAATCAATACCCTAAGATCTTCAGCCAGCCACCTTAACCATTAAGCCAACATCAGGCAAAAATAGAACACATAATAGACTAGGACATAAGAGAACTAAAGAAACAGTGGGAAGATGGAGACGAAGGAGACCTGAAGGTAGAAATGACAGGGGGGAGAACGAGCGCAAGGGCAGGGGGTATCCCATGGGCTGAACAGGGCTACAGTGCACCCCTGCCCCAGTACTCTACTTGGTTGATATATTTTTGTTCCTTGGGATGTCCTAAGTGAGAAAAAGATGTTAATATGAAATGTCTTGGGTTGGAATTGTACTTTAGACACCTTGTTGAAAGGAACCCATATTGGCTTAAAGTGATTTTCGTACTCTGAAATTTCTGGGGTATGGTTTCTTCGCAGGCTCCTGTCTCATTTTGAAGATAGTGTTTGTTGATTGTTGTATATCATTTGAAATATTATTCAATTACCTGTTCAATGGTGAATCAAATGTGAATTTTTGATGAATGTTCAATCACAATGATAAACTCGACGAGCCACTTTATAATTAAAGGCAGTTATGGCCGGGTTCCAAGTTGCCCCGCTTTGATACAACCCAATTTGTCTTGGGGATATTTTGGGTTTTTAGGGTCTTGGGGGTCATAAAAGGTCGAAGGGGTCTCAATAGTCGAAAGGGACATTCCAATAGTACGTAATTAAGAGACGATGTAATTCATGGACAGGATGCCAATGAGTTGAAACAGTATGTATTTGCAGTTTTTCTCGATTGTTCACACATTGTTGTAACTGGTGCTATGATCCCAATGAGGAAAACTTTGAGTTCATGTGCAAAAAGAAAGACAATTTCTTCAAAACTATAAACACATTTTGCTTGTTTTCACACAAATTTCAGTCTCATTTCATCATTTTCCAAAACACTTCACACAATTCTCCTCATTTGGTACAATCTTCATCAAGGAAATCTCTTATGTTCACATGGAAAACAATGCCATTCAAAATACTAAACTTCAATTATCAATTAAACACACTCAATCCTCACAGGTGAAACACAAGTTGCTTTAATTATTCAATCGGCAATCAGAGCTTTAACACAAATAAAAGGGATACAGGTGAGCTCTCCTTTGTTGGAGAACAATGACTGATAACATTGTAGCAAGAGGGTGAGGGTGAGAAGGCGAAGGAGGAGAAGGAGGAAGAGGAGGAGGAGGAGGAAGAGAACGAGGAAGAGCAAGGAGGGCAAATTTCTCAGATGAGATCGGAGCGACTTTGGTTGACCATGTGGTTTGACCCTGAGGGAGGCCGTGCAGAGAGTTCAGCCGAATTTGAGCCACTTCACTGTTTCCTCTGTCTTCCGGACATTCAGAAATGAGAATACTCAGAGGTAAGTAAAATTGAAGAAATCTACTTCTACTCTACTGTTATTTACTGCGACATACCCAATAGTGGAGTTTATGGAGTTTTACACATACCCAATCGAGTTTTATAAAAACCCAATAGAGGAGTTTTTCCAGGCATGGTGGTGGAAGGTGCACGACCGCAACCCCCATGACCGTGTTCCCCTACTCCAAGCAATGAAGGAGGCATATGGGGATATAACAGCAGAATCATGCCAGGGGTGGATGGATCATGTAGGAAGATATTTCCCCCACTGCTTCACCAGGGAGTACATTGCTTGTGATGTTGATGAAAGTCTCTGGCCTGATCAACAGCAGAGACAGGACCCTCATTGATTTCTTATTCTATTATTTGTTTGTTTTCTTTTGCATTTTTTTCTTTATCTTTAGTATTTTTTCTTTAGATAATTGAAGTTTAACATTTGTTTTGATTTTTTTAATTTGTCTCCCTGTACTGTATCTTATTTTTCTCCTGTTTCGTTTTGTTTTGCGTTTCCTCCTCCCGACAGTCCTGTAATTTGGAAAACTAAAATAAAAACAACAAAAACAATCTCACTGTGTTTTTATGTTATTTTTACATTTGAGTTGGCCTGTGTACTCTGTAATGATTTGGAACAACGAGCTCCTGTACGTAAGTTGTCCGTTACAAAACACAGAAAAAGCAAAAGTATACCGATACCCAAGGATCATCATAATAGTGCCTTTCCTCTATGACACCAGTGTTTAATTGGTATTCAGTAAGGTTTATTCATTTGATGGTTTGTGTGTATGATTTGGATGAAAAATGTCATTTTGAGGGAGGAAAAAAAACAGGGTTTTGAATAGTGTTACATTTTGACAGAGATTTCTGAAGTTTTGCAGAAACGGTTCACCGTTTTGTGTTTTGTGTTTAGTTTTGAGAAATGAGGTATAGTTTCAGGAAATGTGTGAACAGTCGAGAAAAATTGAAATAGACCTTCAGTGCTGACAGAAGTCTACACAACCCTTTTCAAAATTTTCACCTTTCCTTACCTTGTAGCCTGGAATTAAATTGCATTAAATCAGACTTTTCCCACCTTTATTTACACATCATAACACACAACTTCCAAGTGAAAACCAAATTAAACAAATTTCAGAAAATTTATTAAAAATACAAAAGTAGAATATCATGGTTGGATAAGTGTCCACTCCCTTTATAATAGAAATTGCAAATTAGCACAGGTTTAACCAATCACCTTCAAAATGATGCACCAAGTTAATTGGTCTCCACATGTGTTAAATTGTGGTGATTCTGATTATTTCAGAATCAAATCAGCAGTTCCTATAGGTTTCCTCTGCTGGGTCATGCATTTCAGAGCAAAGACAACCATAAGAACCAAGGAACTTTCAAAAGACCTCAGGGATAAAGTTGTGGAAAGGCATAGATCAGGGGACGGGTAAAAAAATATTTCAAAGGCCTTGAATATCCCTTGGAGCAAAGTCAAGACAATCATTAAGAAGTGGAAGGTGTATGGTACCACCAGGACCCTGCCTAGATCGGGCCGTCCCTCCAAACTGGATGACCAAGCAAGGAGGAGAATGATCAGAGAGGCCACCAAGAGGCCAATGGCACCTTTGAAAGAGCTAGTTGCCTTTATGGCAAAGGCTGGTCACTGTGTGCATGTGATAACAATATCCTAAGCACTCCACAAGCCGAGACTGTATGGTCCAGTGGCAAGAAGGAAGCCATTACTCAAAAACGCCCACCTTCAGTCCCATTTGAGGTAGGCAAAACACCACTCCGGAGATTCTGAAGCCATGTGGCAAACATTTTGTCATCTGATGAAACCAAGATGGAAATTTTTGGCTGAAATGCAAAATGTTGCATTTGGTGAAAATCCAACACAGCACATCACCCAAGGAGCACCATCCCTACTGTGAAGCATGGTAGTGGCAGCATCATGTTATGGGGATGTTTCTCATCAGCAGATACTGGGGCACTTGTCTAGATTGAAGGGAAAATGAATGGAGGAAAATACAGAAAAGTCCTGGAGGAAAACTCTGCAAGAATGCTGAAATTAGGATGGAAGTTCACCTTTCAGCATTTCAACGACCCAAAGCACACAGCCAAAGCTACACTGGAGTGGTTAAGGAACAAAAAGATAAATGTGCTTGAGTGGCCCAGTCAGAGTCCCGACCTAAATCCAATCAAAAATCTGTGGCATGACTTGAAGATTGCTGTCCATCAACGCTTCCCACACAACTTGAATGAGCTTGAACAGTTTTGTACAGAAGAATGGGCAAATATTGCCCAATCAAGATGTGCAAAGTTGATAGAGACCTAACCAAACAGACTCACAGCTGTAATTGCTGTCAATGGTGCTTCCACCATGTATTAAGTCAGGGGGGTGGACACTTATCCAACCAAGATATTCTAGTTTTGTATTTTTAATTAATACTCTGAAATTTGTTGAAGTTGGTTTTCACTTGGAAGTTGTGTGTTATGATGTGTAAATAAAGGTGGAAAAAAAAGTCTGATTTAATGCAATTTAATTTCAGGCGATAAGGCAACAAAAGGTGAAAAAATTGAAAGGGGGTCTAGACTTTCTATAAGCACTGTATCATCACACAGCTGGAGAAGATAAAATATAAAGGTTTCTTCTTCGTCAAATAATTACAAAATGCTGGCTGCCAGACAGTGCAGCCGATTACGCTTAAATGTTTGACTTCAACAGCTGAAGTGGTTTCAAATAAATGTAAATTTATTTATTTTCCTTTGATCCAACAGGCTGCCAGACCATGTGACCTATGATTTATTCGTGAACACCCTGGTATCCCCAAAGTTTGGGGAACATGTCTGTGAAGTTTCCCCTCGATGTGTCCAGCCATTCTGGATGAGAAGATTTTTAAAGGTTTATTCTTCAAAAAAATCATAGGTGCCCGACCATGTCACTTATGAGGTTAAAATTTACACACTATATTGCCATACGTTAGCAGATCATGCGCATGAAGTTTCACATTGATCTTTTCAGCCGTTCTGGAGAAGAGAATTTTTCAAGCTTTTATGTTCAATCCAATATTGATGCTGAACCACATGATCGATGAGAACATAAATTTACATTTTCCACTTTTTTTGCGTAGATCAACCTCAATAATTTTCATACTGATCGGATAAAGCGTTGTACCTGTCGAATTAAGATGTCATAATGAAGGCACTGATGATGTCATGGTTAACAACTCTTATTCCCCATGGGGAGGACTTGACAATGAGCTATGTTTCAATTTTTTCCATCGATTGGTTTTGGAGAGAAATAGGTCCAAATTATTTTCATTTTTTCCAACATGGCACCCGCACCACGTGATCTATGATGTCATAATTATCACTAAAGTATTCGACATGAGTAGACGCTTGATACCATGAAAATTTTGTGTCACTCGGACCAACAATTGCCGAGAAAAATGAATCTAAAGGAAAGAATAAACTCGTGGAAAGAATATGGAAAAATAATGAATAAATAAATAAAAGAATAATTTGAACAGTTACAAGAGGTTTCCCAGCCTGGAAGGCTTGGAACCCAAATAATCAAAACAACGATTTCATCGAATTCCTCAATTGAATTAACAGGACTTAGTCTGATTAAAAAACATTTTAGAGCATCAATTGCTTTGCAATGCACGTCCCCTCCCGATCTGATATTTTCCAAGTTCAAAATTGGGCATAACTCGGAAAGAAAAATTGGTGAACAAATTTACAGGGCGAGATATTGGGGAAACCCTCTGCCCCCCCGCCCCCCCCCCCATGATCTGAAATCGGAAAATCTAAGACCGGGCGATTCTATGGACCATGGAAGAGAAGGGCTGGGTTTTAGAGCAATCAGTTGGTAAACAACGGACTAGTAGGGATCTGAAGTTTCAGGGGTTACCTCCCCCCAACCGGGAGCCCCCATGATGCAAAATTGAAAAATCGAAGCCCAGTGTTTGTGCAGTTTATTATCTTGTGTTCATGTGTCAAATTTCAGAACAATCAACCAGGTGATTAGGGAGGAGTAGCAAATATAACGAAAAGTTAACAGATGATCAGACAGACGGTCAGACATCTGATAATCTAGACCCATTTTATAAGGTCATCTCTTCGAGATCAAAACGAGACGACCTAAAAATGCAAAAGGAGGTCCGGATGTTACTCTAAAATGTATGTTAATAAGGTCGGGACGGTCACAAGAAATGATCATGTGAAACCATTCCTACATCTTTCTTTGAATACACTAACCTATGGAGATTCAGAGTTCACCGACTACAGTCTAACCTAACAAGAGATATTTTATTGTTTACTTGCAAATACAACCCATCGTTTTGTTGACGGAAATGTTAAGGGGGGGCAGAGGATGGAGGGGAAGAGAGAAGAGAGGAAAGGATGGAGGGAAGGAAGGGGAGAGGAAAGGATGGAGGGAAGGAAGGGGAGAGGGTGGAGGGATGGAGAGGGGAGAGGATGGAGGGATGGAGAGGGGAGAGGATGGAGGGATGGAGAGGGGAGAGGATGGAGGGAAGGGGAGGGGAGAGGATAGGAGAGAGGGAAGGGAGGGGATGGAGAGAGGACAGGGAGGGGATGGAGAGAGGACAGAGGGTAGGCAGAGAAGGGGAGAGGACAGAGGGAGGAGGGAGGGAAAGCTAGGAAGTGGGGAAGAGTGAGGAGAGAGGTGGGTGGGGGGAGGGGGGAGGAAAAAATATAAAAAGAGAATGGTGACAGACAAACTCCTGTTCAGAAATAAACACTGACTGGACATGTTCGGAGACAAACACCGCCCAGACGCGTCTCGAGCCAAGCTATTCGGAGACAAAGACCGCTCGGACATTACCACCGTCCACACACGTATGGAAATAACCACCATCCGGACATGTCCAGAGAGAGAGTGAGAGGGGGGCAGGGGAGAGTGAGAGATGTGTGGGAGGAGGGTGCTGTATTGGGAGGGAGTATAGCAAGGATGAGACAAAAAGAGACAGGTGGGAGTAGGGGACACACACACACACACACACACACACACACACACACACACACACACACACACACACACACACACCTTGACTGATATCAGCAATTTTTCAGGAATCGGCAGTTTGTAGTCAGTGTGATTACCAACTACAGTACGTAATGTATACAACCCAAAAACCTTGAGATGTTACATTTATGTAACACCGAAAAACAATGTTACATTTATATCGACATTTCAAGGAGATGTGCACAAACATTAATTTTTATAAATAGCTGCATGTGACGGGTGGAAAAAAAAAATTGGCTTGGTTCTTTAGAATACACATTCATATGGCAAACGGCTCAGAAATTGGGTGTTGTCAAATATATTTTGCTTTGAAACTCACAAAGAGACATACAACCTTTGTAAAGCAAACCCGATAACGAAATGCTTTCGAAACAGTTGTGAGGACAAAGAAAAACCTCAAAAAACCTTCGTAAGGTACAGGATGAAACTGTCACGACAGTGCTCCTAACAGGCATGACATGTCCACACACCCATGGAGAGTCCCTACAGACCCAAATCTGCCCATATGTACCACATCTGTATGCACTGTGTATGTACCTCTACCTTGTAGTCACTGTCGACTGTATATCCCCATCGGGGTACAAACTGGACCGCTACCGACTGATGGGCGCTCGGTAAGTCGCTTAAGCACTCAAGCAAGCACTCCAATGGAACGCCTGGCTTGGCAAGAGATTACCAATTGCCGTCAATAAAACCATGCACCTGGAAACGCCCAAGCAATGTCTGAATTGGGTAAATGAACACTTTTTGTAGGAGTCGGAACTGCTGCTGAGTTCAAATCTGGAGCTTAAATTATGCAATTCTTCTTCATATAAAAGATTCTCGAGGTTATGACATGGGCGGAAATGAAATAAAGCCACGAACGCTGGTATCTCCAGATGTTTATAAGCATTGCAATATACCCAGCGATTCATAACTATGAAGAATAGTAATTCGATAGTATGAGTGAGGAAAGTGGAAAAAAAAAACTTTATTGTTAATAAATCGTTGCAGCCTGTTCCAAGTCAAGGCATGGTTGAGCAGACCAAAAAACATGGTGGCTTCAGACCCCAGTTAGGAAACACAGGATATGCCTTAAGACCCCAGAGAGCGAGGTGGTCGAGGATGCACCTGATGAAGGATATGATTAAATAAGGCCATTAATTATCTTGAAAAGGGGTGTCTTAATTAATCCAAACATCCAACTTTTACTCTTGCACTTTCCTTAGTTTGCATGCAAAGTTTCAGGCTGCTCGGTTTTATAGTTTTGAAGTTATGGAGGGGACGCACACGCACACACACACACACACACACACACACACACACACACACACACACACACACACACACACACACACACACACACACACACACACACACGCGCGCGCGCGCGCGCACACACACACACACACACACACACACACACACACACACACACACACACACACACACACACACGGAAATAACCACCATCCGGACATGTCCAGAGAGAGAGTGAGAGGGGGGCAGAGAGGGGAGGGAGAGAATGGAGGGGAGAGGATGGAGGGAAGGGGAGGGGAGAGGAAGGGCATGGAGCGTTTCCTCCAGCCAATGGGCGAAGGGCGAGCATGGCCGAGGCGCTCCGGCCAATTGGAGGCCAGAGTGCCGGAAACTATACTAAATATAAATTTGATTGTTTTTGATCCTCCTGTGCTGTTCCTTTACGGAGCTTTTGGCTGCACTGGAAACGAACCAATAATAGATGTGATGAAAGAACCACCAGTAACAACATAATTTAAATTATTAATGACCATAAATATTAAATAATGTTGATAAAACTGTCTGTAATCCCACAGTGTATCCTCTTGTGGGTCCGTAGACCATGCAGGGTGAAATGTTCACTGCTGGCATTAAAACCACCATAAGGTGTTCGTGCCAACCTCTAGTGTGCCAGGGGGTGAAGACCAGATGAGGAATTCAAACCATCCAGCCGCACCCAGCTCAGCATCATCATGTGGTTTGTTTCCTTGTACACAAATACACACCCAGTGATTTAATAAATTACAACATACCACATCTTTTGTATTTCCCTTCCAGTAAAACAAACACCTGGTGTTTCTATCTCTTCCTGGTATTTACAAATTTACAGGGTGTTCGAAAAGTCTGTAAGCACAGGTGATTTACTGGTCTTCCTAATTGCAGACAGTGACTGATTATGGTGCCGTCAAAGCATGAGAAAGGCTGAGCTAATGCTGTAGTGTGGTAGAGAAGGGTGGTCCCAGCAGAAAGGTGGTCCCAGCGGGAAGGTTGGTCCCAGCGGAAGGTTGGTCCCAGCGGAAGGTTGGTCCCAGCGGAAGGTTGGTCCCAGCGGAAGGTTGGTCCCAGCGGAAGGTTGGTCCCAGCGGAAGGTTGGTCCCAGCGGAAGGTTGGTCCCAGCGGAAGGTTGGTCCCAGCGGAAGGTTGGTCCCAGCGGAAGGTTGGTCCCAAGTTTAATGCACACTATCCAGAGAGAGAGAAACATCACTCGCAGTGCTGTTGGGAGGTTGATAGCTAAATTTAAGGACACTGGCAGTGTGGATGACAGGGAACACCCTGACAGGTCACCCACAAGTGAGGTAACATATTGCTGTTTTGACTGAGATGCCTGCCAGCCCTCTGAATAACTTCTGTTAAATTAATTGAAGTGCCTTTGGTTCCAGACTCTTCCGATACCTTGGAGTAGAGGAAGGTTTTACAAAATGCTCATTCCCTCTATGCCTTATAACTTCCTCGTTTCTGGGTAAATTTAGGAACTTTACACAAAACACCAGGATGACAGTTTGTAGTTGGGCCGAGGTTCAAGTCCAGGGTAGACATCACCGAGGGCAGTGTCCATACCTCGAGTCTAGGTTATCCAGCCAATCATTACCACCTCTTCCGATTTATTATTTCTCGCCTTTTTTATTTTATTTTGTTTACATAGTCGAGGCTCTTGAAATGGCTAGTACACTGAACGGACCAGGATGGAACAGCCAAAATCAGGACCCAAAACATGCACACATGTGGTGGACAAGTTGGACACTTACCAATACAACTAAAACCCGATTAATTTTATTTATCTTTGCCTGGCAATGTGATGTCTGAGTAATTGCTCTTACTCAGAGTTCTTCATCGTTTCCACTTCTCACCAACTCATAATTTGATTTATTCCGTTTCATTTGATTCTCCATTACAGGTGAACCAGAAGCCAATTATATACAAACCAAATATTTTAATTTTTTTTTTGTTTTCACAATTTTATCTCAAACATCATTTTTCCCTGTCGAACAAGACAACTGTCAAACTAGAGAGTTCCTCGAACACCTTACCCCTCACAGTTTTGGGAAACAGACATGGGCAGGGTTTGTGAGAGGCAAATTTGATTGTTTTTGATTGATGACGGAAAAACCAAATTTGATTGATGACGGAAAAACCAAATTTGATTGATGACGGAAAATGCCGTAATATTTTGTCCTAGCACTGCTAAGGTTGGTCTGCAGAGAGTGAAGAGGCTGTTGCTTGCCGATCTGAGGGATGGAGATTGTACGACAGAGGGTGGAGTCATCAGCAAAGAGAAAAAGAGGATTTTCCAGAAAGTCGGAGAGATCATTGATGAAAATGAGAAAAAGCACAGGGCCAAGCACGCTGCCTTGAGGAACTCGAGGAAGAGGGGATGAGAGAATTCCATTAAGGGCCACACATCGACTGTGACAGGAGAGGAAGTCTGCGAGTCATGAGTGGAGATTGCCTTGGATACCATAGGAAGAGAGTTTGGAGAGCAGGGCAGGGTGCCAGACCGTATTGAAAGTATGTGGTATGTCAAGGGCGATGGCTCCGATTTCATGTTTGGCATTGAGAACCTCCATCCCTTGTTGGGAAAGCAGAAGCAGCAAGTCCAGGGTAGAGTGACCTGGTCTGAATCCAAATTGATGTTCCAGAATCAAGCCATTGGAGAAGAGGAAGGTTTTTGTCAGAAGCGAGGATGGATTCCATGGACCTTGCTGATGATTGGGAGAAGGGTGATTGGTCTGTAGTTGCAGGGATCTGTTTTTGCACCTTTTTTATGCAGGGCAGTAATGTTTGCTGATTTCCCAGCAGATGGCAGATGACCTTGAGCAAATGAGAGGGCGAATAGAAGAGAGAGAGGATGAGCAAGAGCAGAGGAGCAGGTTTTTAGGACACGTGGGCTGATGCCGTCTTGACCGGCTGCACAATCTGAGTCGAGGTTTGACATAAGCACTCTACTTTGTCAGGAGAAAAGGACACAGAGTCCAGGGACAGTTGCGTGTGACTGGGTAAGGTGGGTACAGAAAGTGATGGGTTTGGGACACAAGATTTAGATGCAAACACAGAGTTTAGGCATTCAGCCTTTTCACGTGCAGTGTCAGCTGTGCAGCCATTTGAGGTAAGGGAGGGGATTGGAGGTGGAACATACACCAGAAGCAGACTCAACGAAACGCCACCAGGATTTGGAGGAGGGAGACAGGTTTGAGAGTTCAGACTTGAGATTGGAAAGATGTTGTTTTCTGGCTCTCCTGAGGGTAGACACACACTTGTTACAAGCTTTGTGGAAGGAACTGAGATTACCTTCAGTTGGATTAGCCTTCCATGAGGTGAAGGGAAGTTGTTTCAGGACAAGTGCCTCGCCAAAAGCTTCAGTGTACCATGGGTGTGAGGAAGGGTTTGACAACTGAAGATGAGGGGGGATAAATCTGTGCATAAGGGAGAGCAAGTTTCTTTGAAAAATTCTCAGGATGGGTTGATGTTGGAGAAAGTAGCGATGGGAGACCAGTGTAGAATTGAACAGTATATTTTTTCTTTTCATTATTTTAAACCGTTTATCGAGTATTGTCGTTTTATCTTGTATAAATGTGGTCGTCAGATGATAAATCAATGATGTAAACATGTATATCTCTTTAAACCCAAACTTTCTCCATTTTTGTACGTGTTCTTTGAAAGTATTTATCCCAAAACTCCTCTCGTTTATACTGAATACAAAGTACACCTCGTTGTACCTTGCTTGTCTTTCTTTCATTTCTCCAGGTTGTACCGAAAATGTTTTTTCTGAGCCTTCACTTTCTGCACCTGCACATCTGCGGTCTTGACCCACTTACATATGGTCCATCAGGGAGGGAACCATGTGGTCTTAAATTAGCGAGGGAACTGGAAATCACGTGCCCAATCCTCCGCAGGAACGGTCATTGATTTCAGATTTTGGTTTATGCAAAATTCTTTGTTTTTCTTCATTTTCATATCCTCCTACCCGACCTTGAAACACCCCTCCCACTCCCTCTGCCTTGTTTTGCTGTTTCTGTAACTTCCTCTTGGCCCCGTGCCCAGCTCACTTCACAGACTTTCCACGAACCCCACACGTCAGATTTTAAACACTATCTTATTCTTACACCTTAACACCATGAACCAAGTTCAGTTTTACAATAACGTATAACCATGGACTGAATCATTATTTATTTATCAAAGGTATGTGCCCATGGTAGATTATTGGAGACCAGAGACCTAGATCACGTGAAATAGCAAAAACAAACAAACAGGAGGTTGAACAACAGGTGTGTCAACTGTTAACCACACATTGTTGAATATCAAGTGTCTGGTTCACACTGTACCACAGAAACAACGAATAATTATTTCTTATCCTCACTGTATCACTTTATGTAGGCTGGTATAATACCTCACAGAAATGCACACTCACCTCTGAGTTGTCTCGTCTGGGTTCGAATCCAGAAACAGCTTTTAACTGTTACTCCGGTGTTTCACAGGCAGGGTGATTCATCAATTTTTGTGCTGTCCTTTGGATTGATGTTATCCTGGGCATCAGATCTGCTGGCATTTGTTGGTGGACGATAAAGATCCCAGAGTGTCCTTTGCTAAGACCAGGCTACCTATCACAGACATTATTTCAAATTATTGGCCTGACGACCACTATAATGACAATGGTAACCCCCACCCCGTGTCATCCTTCTTGTGGGGCTGCTTTGGCAGCACTCAAATTGCCTTCAAGCAGAACATCAGGAAGACTAGAAGGGCACTCGGTGGAGAGCATACCTCTGCCAGGCTGATTAGTTTACGTTTTGTTTCCCACTGATTGGCGGGATCTGAATTTAGACCTGAACTAAAATTTAATTGGCTTGTTCTAGTCATCAAAGCAACTCACCCACCAAGTTTCATATGAATCTGTCCATAACATTTTGAGATATTGTGATATATATATATATATATATATATATATATATATATATATATATATATATATATATATATATATATATATATATATATATATATATATATATATCTTCTTCTTCTTCTTCTTCTTCTTTCGGCTGCTCCCGTTCGGGGTCGCCACAGCGGATCATCCGTATGATCCGCATAGTGATTTGGCACATGTTTTACGCCGGATGCCCTTCCTGACGCAACCCTGGTCGCCTCTTACGACACAGGGATATGGTACACCTATTTTGACCGGGGTATACACCGGCCCAGTGCACTGGAACTCATTTCGCCGATCTCGGAAGGATGACAGGCTGAGTCAACCCCCTGGTGTATTAATTCAGTGGCCCAACGGGGCTTGAACTCAGGACCTTTTGGATCCCAAGCCTCTGCCCTAACCACTGCGCCAACACCAGGAGATATATATATATATATATATATATATATACATACATATATATATATATACATATATATATATATATATATATATATACATATATATATATATATATATATATATATATACATATACATATACATATACACATATACATATATATATATGTATATATATATATATATATATATATATATATATATATATATATATATATATATATATATATATATATACATATATACATATATATATATATATACATATACATATACATATATATATATATACATATACATATCCATATATATATATACATATCCATATACATATATATATATATATCCATATACATATATATATATATCCATATACATATATATATATATATATATATATATCCATATACATATATATATATCCATATACATATATATATATATCCATATACATATATATATATATCCATATACATATATATATATATATATATATATATATATATATATATATACATATATATATATCCATATACATATATATATATCCATATACATATATATATATATATATATATATATATATATCCATATATATATATATATATATATATATATATATATATATATATATATATATATATATATATATATATATATATATATATATATATATATATATCCATATATATATATATATCCATATATATATATATATATATATATCCATATATATATATATATATATATATATATATATATATATATATCCATATATATATATATATATATATATCCATATATATATATATATATATATATCCATATATATATATATATCCATATATATATATATATATATATATATATATATATATATCCATATATATATATATATATATATATATATATATATATATATATATATATATATTGTTGTGGGCCAGGGCCATAACGTGGGGAAGTTTACGTCGTCTCGTACCAGACTCCCCAGAATTTATAGGCCGTCGCTCCGGATAACTCCGAAGCCGGCGGGTCGATTAATCGACCGTGAAACGCCAATATCTCGACCGCGTGGCGTAGGGTTAATTGTCCAGATCCAATATACCTAAGTAACCACGCAGTCTTGGCTACCGGGGATTCACACCCTCGGCACGTCTGGCCAAACCGGATCACTCTACCAGCTACGGTAGAGTATCAGCTTCTACCAACCAACTCCGGCTCGGATGCAGTCGAGCGGACCTGCCTAGGACGTTCCGGCTATGATTAACGGATTATCGGGGATGAAACCCCGTCTGAACTCAGACCTGGACCATGCTGGACCAAATAAAGAAAGGACGAAAACTAACTGGGAACATTTCTAATAAATGTATTTACAGTAAATAAAAGACAACAGAGGTGAGCCTTAAAGCGAATATGCAGTGCAGAATTTACAATGATCCAAAAACACTTATTCAGTTCTACTTACAGACAGGCCCACACTTAGACACACACACACAAAGAAAAGAAAACCCCAGTCCTTTATTGTACCCTCCAGCCGATGAGAGAGATGAGCTGTGGGTCAGAGTTCGGTTGGGTACCTGGCCGTCAGAGAAAGGGGGGGTACTCCATGCTTCGGCACCTGCCAATGGTCATCGGCCTGGTCCCAGTCGCCCGTGGGGGACTCGTGGTTCGTGGTGGAGCTCGGGTGGTGAATGGTCGGGGTCCACAGAACTCCTCGCGCCAACAACCACCGAGAAACGAGTCTGCTCGGGGATATATTGTTACAAATCTGGCAGCCATTTGCACACCAACAGACAGCAGTCCCCGCAGTTCAGTTATTTCGATAAGCATGTGTTTATAGTTAGGGCCCCATCTCCTATGTCTAACTGGAATTACATGTGTGCGCTGCGAAGTTTCTTTATGGTTCGTTTTTTTTTTTTACATCAATCCCCTTCACTTCTTCGCACCACCGACTCCATTGCCCACGTGTTTCTGGCTGAAGGCATGGGTGGAGCCTCCATCACACCAGATCGAGGCTCCGCTCCGAGGAAGGGCATGGAGCGTTTCCTCCAGCCATGGGCGAAGGGCGAGCAGGGCCGAGGAGCTCCGGCCAATGGGAGGCCAGAGTGCCGGAAACAACTACAGAGCCTCTTCGGGGGCAGGCCTCCGAGACGCCCCATCCAATCAGGAGGCTAATCACCTCAGGGCTGACTCCGCCCCGGCCAGATGAAGTGTTCGCCTCGTCCAAAGGGAAGAGGAGGGTGTTCGTCAAGGAGAGTAGAGAATTCATCGTGGAGATTGCTCTGTGTGTGCGTCGGAGCAGTGATCGTGGCCATTGCTTTGGTCTGTCGTAGTGGTCATCCGCGATCATGGTCTGCGGTCTTTGGCGGAGCTCCTCGTGGTGGTGGTGGTCGAGCAGCCAGGATCGTGGGCTCATGGATTTTGGGTCGTGGGTTCGAGTCACACCGTGGTGGGTTGGAGTCGGTGTGACCGCACAAGGTGGAAAGATACCCGGCCAGGCTCTGTTTCCCCAGCTCGCCTTCCCTCGCGAGCCGAAGGGTCCAATAAAGACCCGACAGGGTCCATTTCTTTTGGGTGTGTGTGTGTGTGTGTGTGTGTGTGTGTGTGTGTGTGTGACACCAGTCTGTTAGGTGGAATTGTTTAAGTGTTTTCTTTTCATTATTCATTGCATTTTATTCGGTTGTAACTCTGCTCTACGTCTCCCTTCCCGATTATTGCCCCCATTATAAATAAACCCCCAATTGTTAAATATTCCAGTTTGTTGCTCGTGTTTTCTTCGATTGACCCAGCACGGTGCGGGCTTGAGAAATAGTGAGGCCGTCGGTGCCGTAAGTTGCCATTGGGTCCGACGGACTTTGGTAATTCCGCTCGGTTACATCGGACGGAAGTTGCGAGAGCGACCCGCTTCGACAGAGTCCGTTGAGGGTGTGACTTCCGCAGTAAGTTGACGACGTGGGTAGTTAGGTATATTGAAATTTGGCAATTAACCCTACCCCATGCAGTCAGAGAATTGGCGAGCACGGTCCTTAAGTGACCCGTGACTTTCGGAGTTGTCCGAGAATCACGACCTAAATTCTGGGTGTTCGGTGGGAGACGGCTCTACTGCTCCACCTGGCGGCCGTTCCTTGCCACAGACTCTCGGCCCACAACAATATCTCCTCCCAGACGGGGAGGGGCCTTGGCGAGAATCATCTCGCTGTCCGTCCCTCATTGACCGACGGCCGCACCCCTCTGGGGTGGAGCCGTGGCCCCTGTTCGGAGACTCCACATTCTCCACGTGGCTCCGCTCTCGAAGAGTAAAAGTAACAGGGTCAACGCTGAAAAGCCATACAAGAACTACGAGCCGAGGACTGGAACCGCGAGGCCCCCTCTCGGCAAGTCAAGGTACGAACAGCCAACGGTTGGTGATGGAGCGTGATGGGCAGGTTGGGATGGCTCATTGGATGTAAAACCTCACTAAAAACGTCACAACGCACACATTTAATCCTCCCGCTAAACAAAAGGACGGGGTCCTGACTACACACGTACTTACCGGCATAACTAACTTTGGGACCTGAATGTTAAGTGCGCATGGTTTCCAGATTCTTAACAATATATACATATATACTGTTGTAGGCTCGGGTCTGGCGAAGAGAGAGAACGACCATGAGGTGGAGGAAACTATGTCGATTCCCACCAGACTCCCCGGAAATGTAGGCCGTCGCTCACGGATAATTCCATGACGCGGCGGGTCGCTTAACTGACCATGGACGCCAATACCTCAACCGCATGGCATCGGGTCCTCCTGTCTAGAAACAAGTTACCTAATTAACCACGCGGTTTCGACTACTGGGGAACCACACCCTCGGGTACGCCTTGCCCGAACCAGATCACTCTACCAACTACCGATGACCTTTCCGGATCGGATGCAGTCGAGCGTCACTGCCCATGACGTACCGGCTAGAAGGAACGGATTATCGGGAATAAAGACCCGACTAAACTCAGATTCGAACCATGCTGGACCAATGAAGGAAAAGACAAAGACGAGATGGGAACATTTCAACAATTATTTATTTCCAATAAGGCGGGGAAAAGCATGTGGCACATAAAAAGGTTTATTCGGTATGTAATGCAGGGGAAAGATGAGAGAGGGTGTGGTGCGGCAATTTACAAGCAACTTACAAAAGCGGACAAAGTGCAGACCTGACACGAGATTAATAAAAGCAACGATTACAACAATGAAGATCTTATACAGGCTTATCTAACGGACAGGCGCCACCACACTCAGACAAAATAAACCCAATGAAAAGAAAAGGAACCTTTTGCAGTCAAGGAGGGAGGGAGTTGAGGTCACAATTTTTGGTACCTAAGCATTTCAGGGGAAGGGATGCTCTGTGGTGCGGCACCCGACAAAAGCTGTGCAGTTCGGTCCACAGCCGCAAGTGTGGTGAACGTGTCTGGCGGCGTCCAAAGAGGCGAGAGACGAGCAGTAGGCAGGACCAGATTAGAGGCTTGGTTGAGGTTGTGTGGGCGCCGACCAGCACAGTAGGCAGGCCGTCAAGGCAAGACATAGGCAGAGCCAAGCAGCCGGAACACTTTCACAACTCTCAATTCTCTTCAACCTCCCCAACTTCTTCACAATTCCAATGACAACGACAACTTCCCACTCGGAGGTCCGTGCTTAATACAGCGTGGAGCTCGGGGAGGAGCCATGGTGAAGCCGACGTCATCGTCCGATCCGAGCATCCCGATTGGACCGAGCCTTCATGTGGTCCGCCTTTCTGGGCAGGGTTTCGGCCAGACGCCGGTCTGGCCGCCCACGTCACGCGTGTCTGTGTTTGTCAAGGTGGAAGCCGATGCGGCTTTCATAGCGAACTTCGGGATTCTGCCTAAGAAAACGAGACTCCGGTTACAGTGGGTAGTCGGTAGTACGCTATGGTAAGCGAGACGAGGGTGCGAGGCAATTCACCTCAGAAAATAAATGAGGAAGAGTGGGAAGTGGAATGGAGGGAAAAATGATTTAATAAAATAAAAGGGAAAAATGATTTCTTAATCCTAACTATATCCCATTGCAACACACTCCCTTGTCTTCCCACAAGACAAAAGGTAGGGACCTAACTACACGTATATTAATGAAATAATTGACTCGGGACAATTGTATGTTGTATGCATACGGTTCTGGGAACCGTAACAATACATACATATATATGTGTATATATGTACATATATATAATATATATATATATACATGTGTGTGTGTATATATGTATATGTACATATATATATATATATATATATATATATATATATATATATATATATATATATATATATATATATATATATATATATGCATATACAGCTCTGGAAAAAATTAAGAGACCACTGCAGAATTATCAGTTTTTCTGGTTTTACTATTTATAGGTATGTGTTTGAGTAAAATGAACATTTTTGTTTTATTTTATAAACTACTGACAACATTTCTCCCAAATTCCGAATAAAAATATTGTCATTTAGAGCCTTTATTTGCGGAAAATGACAACTGGTCAAAATAACAACAAAGATTCAGTGTTTTCAGACCTCAAATAATACAAACAAAACAAGTTCATATTCATTTTTAAACAACACAATACTAATGTTTTAACTTAGGAAGAGTTCAGAAATCAATATTTTGTGGAATAACCCTGATTTTCAATCACAGCTTTCATGCGTCTTGGCATGCTCTCCATCAGTCTTTCACACTGCTGTTGGGTGACTTTATGCCACTCCTGGCGCAAAAATTCAAGAAGCTCGGCTTGGTTTGATGGCTTGTGACCATACATCTTCCTCTTGATCACATTCCAGAGGTTTTCAATGGGGTTCAGGTCTAGAGATTGGGCTGGTCATGACAGGGTCTTGAACAGATGGTCCTCCATCCACACCTTCATTGAACTGGCTGTGTGGTATGAAGCATTGTCCTGCTGGAAAAACCAATCCTCAGAGTTGGGGAACATTGTCAGAGCAGAAGCAAGTAAGTGTTCTTCCAGGACAACCTTATACGTGGCTTGATTCATGAGTCCTTCACAAAGACAAATCTGCCCGATTCTAGCCTTGCTGAAGCACCCCCAGATCATCACCGATCCTCCACCAAATTTCACAGTGGGTGGCTTGTAGCTTTCACAGAGACACTGTGGCTTGTAGGCCTCTCCAGGTCTCCGTCTAACAATTAGATGACCAGGTGTTGGGCAAAGCTGAAAATTGGACTCATCAGAGATGACCACCTTACTCCAGTCCTCTACGGTCCAATCCTTATGGTCTTTTGCAAACCTCAGCCTGGCTCTTCGTTGCTTCTCATTGATGAAGGGCTTTTTTCTAGCTTTGCACGACTTCAGCCCTGCCCCTAGGAGCCTGTTTCGAACCGTCCTTGCCGTGCACTTCACCCCAGCTGCCGTTTGCCATTCTTTTTGTAGGTCACTTGATATCATCCTACAGTTGTTGAGTGACATTCAAATGAGTTGGCGGTCATCCCGGTCAGTGGAAAGTCGTTTTCGCCCTCTGCCAGTCTATAGCTTTGTTGTTCCCAATGTCTGCTGCTTGACCTTGTTCTAATGAACCGCCGTCTTTGAAATTTTAAGGATGGAAGCAACGTGACGCTCACTGTATCCCTCTGCCAGTAAAGCCAGAATTGAACCCTTCTTTTCCTCACTCAAAACTTTTCTTTTCAACTCTTTTGGCATGGTCAATAGTTATTTTTTTGATTCCAATTACTTTTGAGGTACTACAAGCACTGTTTTTGCCATCCAGCTGGTCCTATTGCAAGAGGATAGTGATGACCACAGCAGTGGTTTTTATACTTTTCCTTTTTAAATAAGATTCGGTTGAGGTGATCACCTAATCAGTACCTCACTAAGTAGAATGAGGTGTGCCTGTGCTGGAATTCAACAGACACTGGAATGGAATGGCAGGCATACATGTCGAGATGCTGATTTAATTTTTTTCTGGAGTGGTCTCTTATTATTTTCCAGAGCTGTATATATATATATATATATATATATATATATATATATATATATATATATATATATATATATATATATATATATATATATATATATATATATATATATATATATATATATATATATGTATATGTGAGTTGATTTAAAAAATTCTCAGATCCAGATTCAGATCTTCTCCAAAATCAAATAATTTCATCTTTGTCACATACCCAAGCTCTCCACAGAATTTCATCCAAATCCATCCTCAACTTTGAGATATTTTGTTCACAAACAAACAAACAAACAAACAAACAAACAGACAGGCATAAAAACATAGCCTCTATCCACCTGCGGTGGCGGAGGTAAAGATCACCTGAGATATAATGTTGTTAGGGGGTAATGTGGGAGATCTAATCTAGTTATGCCATCAGTGCATGTTTAGCCACATGTCGAAGTTCGTTCAGGAGATGATAATTGTGTTCCCCTCCTCCTGCATATGTGTCTAAACACCCACTTTCCTCTCCTCCCCTTCTTTACCCCTTGAATCATTCCTTTGTCATCTCTCTGTGTTTCGCTATAACAAACTGTTGGCCCAGCTCCACAAGCCCAGCAGATCCCCTCCTGGGTCGACCGTGGCACACAGCCAGATAAATAATGGTGCCCTTCGAGCACAGGTCAGGGGCCCTTCATTTTGCGGAGGTCCTCAAACTTGTTATCTTGCCAAAACGAAGTTTTTGCAAGATAAGTTAGTCAGCTTGTACATTTTTTTTTTGTTTGTCTGTAATCACATATAAAAAAAATTCTGCAGAGCACAATTATCATTGGAAATTTTTGTAACTTCGCATATCAGAGGCCTATAGAGGTCCCTTTCAGCGCATAAAATTTTGAAGGTCAAGGTCAAAGGTCAAGGTCACTGTCGCAAATCAGGGGAGTCGACGAAACCCTTATTTTTTGAGTAATTTTGATCGGATCGTCTTCAAACTTCATGTGAATATAGTTCATGGTCTGGTGCTCAGCCGATTAATTTTTGGTGGCGATTGGCCTTGACCTTCATAGTAAGTGCAAAGGTCAAACATATTTGACCCCAAGGTCAAATTTTCAAGTTTTAGGAACCATATCGTGTAGGACCTCAAATTGAACACCTCGATGAGTGCTTTCTCGATATGTCAAGCTTGAGACATTATGATGTCATTTGGTGACGTTATGAGGCAAACGCATATTTTTCATGGTTACTCTGTAGAACGATTCTCATTGGAATCTCTCGTAGGCAGATATTCCTCAAGGAGTCGCTCCTGGTGGATAGCAGCTCTGTTCACCTCAGCATGACCTTAAAGAAGTCACACGTGGTCACCTTTTGGCAAGATACGGGTCACCCTGCGGGTGACATTGGTTTATTTGTTTGTTTAATGGTTTTATCATAAAGAGGTGTGTTTTAACTCTTTGAATCCTGAGCTCTTTGGACTTTCGTCTCCCCCACCCTGGGCTCCCTGGAAAAAAAATCCAACTGCTCGGGTATATGGAGATTTTAATAACAGCTGGTCAAACGGCCGCTCAGGTTCAAAAGGTTAAACTCCCATCTTCCCACGATTGAAGAACAAGAACCTCAAACTTGAATGTCGCACTTCCTGCTCTCCTATGATAAAAAAAAATAGAATCGTTGGCAAACAGGAGAAAAAGGAACAAAAGCGTGGAGTGAGGGCTCAGCCTGGAGTATAACCAAAAGGGAATTATTTATTAAAATGGTGAATTTTTTGGCACCATGACAACCCCACACTGTACTTCCTTCATACATATCCAACACTACTGCCCACATACACTCCGATTCTCATGGTGTATATACAGGGCCGGATTTACTTACTTGTGGGCCCGAGGCCAAACCTTATCAGTGCCCCCCCCCCCCAAATATATATATATATCGTAATATTGTAATGTAAAAAAAAAGAATTACAACATAATGTAACACATCAATAATTTTTAATCAAATTAGTTCCATATCGGTCAACTGAGATGAATCGGATGAAGCTTCAATCATAGGTGGTACTTCTACTTCCATTGCTGATTCACTCGATATCTGTGACTGACTCAGCTGACCTTGCTTCATCGTGGTCATCGCCTGGGAGTTTACCGTCACTGGTACTCGGCTCTAAATCTTCTTTTGGTTTTGGTTTTAAAAAGGTTGTCAGCTTTGGAAGTGATTGGAGTTGTGCAGCTTTGGTTTCTTTTAACTTTCTCTTTTGTGAGCCACTCATATCTTTCTTCTGGGACGACATAATTAATCTATCTCATGAGAATCCCCAAGATTCCAAGAATAATCTGTAAGCATGAAGTAATGATAAATTAGCTCAAGTCTAGTATTAGAGATACCAATATCACAAAATAAGAACACAAAAACACACGTAATATAACAATGAAGTCCACTAAATACAACATGTAATGTATATAATCTACAGATAGATAGATAGATAGATAGATGGTGGGAAACAGGCATTAAAAATGTAGTTATATTTTTTGTTACCTTATTTTATTTTATTCATTTTACTACAGGGCCTACTAGCCTACTCCTTGGCCGATCAGATAACCCACAAGTCCCCGGTGGACCCCCAGTTACTGGTGGGCCCAAGGCCAATGGCCTATTGGAAAATCCGGCCCTGTGTGTGTATATATATATATGTGTATATATATATATATATATATATATATATATATATATATATATATATATATATATATATATATATATATATATATATATATATATATATATATATATATATATATATATATATATGTTGTTTGTCTTTCAGCTGCTCCCGTTCGGGGTCGCCACAGCGGATCATCCGTTATGATCCGCATACTGATTTGGCATAGGTTTTACGCCGGATGCCCTTCCTGACGCAACCCTGGTTGCCTCTTACGACACAGGGATAAGGATTGGGTTTCGCCATGATTCCGGGCTGCCCTACACCCTCTCATAGCGCGGCCCAATGCAGAGCTCCCGTCCTCAAGCGATCCTCCAACCCAAGCCTCCGAGTAGCCGGATTACAGGCGCACGCCACTACGCCCGGTGTATATATGTATATAGTTCAGGTTCAGGTTCATGCTGCTTCAGTTAAACTGTTTAACACTCAGACCGCCAGCCTTGCTCACATACATCGAACTGCCGCAGCAGTCAATTTGACCGCTGATGAAAGAAGCTGGTCATGATATGAAGTAAAGCAAGAAATCAATTGTCAAACAAACATCAAACAAGTAATCAATTGTATTGCTTGCAATGATGAGATTACTTGAAACACAAACTCTTTGCACATCACACAACTGTCCACCATTTTGTTCTTACAGCTGGCAGCAAGCTGTGTACTTCTTAACCAACTGTCCAGTGCACTTGCCTCATGAGCTTCTTAGACATTGCACAGATGTCCACCGTTTTGGTCTTGCATTTGGTGACTTGTCATTGTTGCGCTTTTCTGGAGGCCCATCCTCCAAACTACTCAACTGCTGCCGTTCTCGTGGTGGTGACTCCGATGAGTTCCCCTGTCAGAGCTCGTCAATAAGTTGCACAATGAAGTCTCATCGGATGGTGTGTTTCCCAGTCACCGACTTTAACAGTACCCACGCATTTATGGCAGCCAGGTCCAGAATGTCATACAACACATGAACTCGCTATCTGCCAGATCCTACTTTGACAGCATACTTCCTGGCCATCTGCTCAACAATGTCCACTCTGTACTTTGTTGAATTATAGAAAGCAACAGTCTCAGGAAGCTCCTTGGGGTTATCTTACACTTTTATCGTTCGGTGAAGGGTGCTGAGCAACAAAACATTCTTGTTTATCTTACCCTGGTAAACAGTTAGGGTAGTGTCACCATGCTTCAGTACAGTAGTCGTGTTGAGCTGTGCCATAGAGTTCTTCACCGAGGAGGGAACTTCTCTCCATACACGATTCATTTTGCCCACTATGCTTGGGGTCTTTGATTTCAACTTCTCTGCCAACTTTAGAGAGGTGAAAAAGTTGCCTGTGGAAACAAGTCTTCCCTTATTTTAAGAATCCAAAAGATGTAGCACCTCATTTTCAGACACTGTCTGGCCTGCAGGAGGGTGCTTATCTTTGCCCAGGTATGGAAACCCATTCAGCAGATACTTCGAATATACATCAACTGCTAACCAAAAGTTTATTTCGAATTTGTGTGGCTTCTTGGCCATGTATTGGGTGAATCGACACCTTGTCTTGGGTAACAGTTGCTCATCCATGGTGATGTTTTCCCCAGGCTCACACAGCAGAGGATGCAACAATCCATAAAATGATTCCAGACTTCGAACACCAGCACAAATTTGTCTCCCTGCAAATGCTCAGACCTTGTTGACCTTTGGTTAAATCACAAGAATCTCATTATATCACAAAATCTGTTTCTTGACATGGTGTTACAAAAGAATGGTGGGCCCCAGGTGACAAACCATAGAGGTAACAGGCCATAGACTATCCACTTCAAGTCCTTTTGCACAGTACATCCCGCAGGCATACAGCACAGCAACAAATGCATCCAGTTCAGCCAGAAACATCGACCATTCATCATCATCGAGTTTCCTCCTGGCCTCAGTCTGTGCATTTCTGTGTGTGTCGTAGTATAGGTTCATCAATGATGACATAATGAACGACAGTATTGTACTTGTACTTCGAATCATAAGAATAACATACATGATAAGTGAATGGACAAATCACACTGTGTAGGGATTTGAATCTGGGAGAACAGCCTCATAAGGTTCATAACAGAACACCAACCATTAACCAAGCACATCATCTCATTTGTTTATTTGTTACAATCTCCATTACTCAGAGAACATCCGATCAGATCTGATGTTCAGCCTCCATGGCCTTGAAAAGTAGATTTAGACGAGGTGAGTACTATAGATGGCAGGTGGTAAACGTTCCTCATCACAACACAGGTTTATAAAGGTTTTTGTACTTTAAGAGGGAATGAAATTATGAAGGACACAGTAAGAGGGTGAAATAAAATCAAGGGGATTTTTACGAACAAACGAAAATCTCATGGAGTACAAACTTGGCAAATGGAATAATCCACAAGTTTGTGTGATTGGCAAGCACCAGGAGAGATTTAAAAAGAGAATGAAGAGGTAATGATTGGAGGTAAATTGGATTAAAGATTCCATTTAAGATAACTGTGCCCATCAGGAAGGTATACTCTTACATCGATGTGACATTTTCTGTGAATATTAGTTTTTGTATCATTTCACAAAGTTTACACGTTTGTGTTATTGCATCAAATACCTTGAAATAATTATAAACATTACCTGTGATTATGCTGAAAATGAAAGATCCATTTCCTCCTGTTTCTTCCTCTGTGTTTCCAATAAATAAAACCTGAATGTCGAGTTTTCCAAGAATATTATGTTTTGCTGTGAGTGGAGGTTTATAATAATAATAATAATAATCTTACGACAGCACAGCTATGACGTATGTACTGTATGGACGTATGTATGTACTGTACAGACGTATGTATGTAGGTATGTATGTATGTATGTACTGTCGGACATATGTATCTATGTATGTTTTGACTTTATGTATCTACGTATGAATCCAAGCCTGTACCATACTCGCACATGGATGTATGTGTATGTATGTATTGTTGCGAATCTGGAAACCATTATCGCACTCATCATTCAGGTCCTTCAGCTCAGTTATCTCAATAAGTACATGTTCTATAGATAGATCGCCTTCCATTGTTTAATGGGTAGAAATCGATTAAATGCGCTGTGATTCATTTTAATAGTTAGCGTTCGATCACAACACAAAGGGAAACAATCCTCCCCACTCCTCTGCAAAGAGGAAGAAGAACCCTCCCGTCTTGTGATTCAAGGATGTGAACAACTCCCTCCCACCCGCGCTTGTGCAGGGGGGGGGGGCAGCGCACGAGGGCACGAGTCACCTGGGGAGCGGGGGAGGGGGCTGAGAGGAATAAGGAGACTGATTTTAGTTCGTCTCTCTCGGCTGGAGTTGGTTCAAAGGGTTGTGCTGATGCTGGTGCTGGTTCGGAGGGTGTGAGGGGATCCGCCAGAGCTCAGAAAGGATCGCGGCTCGTGCTGGTTCTGAGTTGTTCTGGTTCGGCCTTCGTTCTGCTTCGTGGTCTGGTTCAGCTGGCTCTCCTCAGGGAAGTGACGCATCAGGTCGGGAAGGATCGGCGTCTCGTCTCGCCAGCACGTGGTCCGGAACGCGAGGGGATCCGCCATAGCTCGGAAAAGATCGCGGCTCACGGTGATTGGATCCAGCTCGCCATCGCTGTGGTGTATATACTTGCTTTCATGATATTGCATGCATGTATGGATGATGGATGTGCGTGCGTGCGTGCGTGCGTGTATGTATGCATTGTATGTACTGTATGTGTGTGTATGTATGTCACCATTTATCTTTCCCACTCCCCACATGCTGCTCTGCCTGGTAACAGCTTGTCATTGGCTGACCCACAAAGCTTTTGGGAAAGGGGAGGTCTGATGTGCCTCTCACTTTGAGATGATTGTTCACTTCCTGCCACTTAAGCGAGCTCGCACATAGAGGTCTGTGGCCAAATCCGTGTTTGGGATGTGAGAAAAGGCTCAAGTCCAGAATATAAAGATGAAAGGACAAGTACTTAAGTCATAATGCATACCTATGAACATAAATATCCATCAACACAAATACAGCCCATCCTTAAGAGCAAAACAGAATACTATGAGACACTAGACGATCCGTGAACCTGTTGGGTTCCCGTTGTGACAGCGATTGAAAAAAAAAAAATCATCTCAAGAAAAATAAAAAAAAATAAAAATCAAGATAGCTACAGCGAACTATTCCGCTGAGGTTGTTTGCATTGATCAAATAATCCTGAAGAGTACTTAACTGAATCGGGAATTGATTTTTGAAATAATTTTTTTCGTTGCCCGATTTTAACGAAACTTGATACTGCACACCGCAGGAGAATGGTGAGCAAGGTGGGCCAAAATTTTTTGCGCTATCGTGTACCGTTTTGGCTGTATTTCAGGAACATACATAAAATATGAGAGTTTTCGACATATATACGAGCAAATGCTACCTGTCGCTTTGCCGATGGGAATACGAACAGGGGAGGGGGCAAAAAAGAGGAGGTGGGGGAGAAAAGTGGTTGAGAGAGAGTAAGATGGTGGAGGGGAAAAGAGAGAGGAGAGAGGGGGAGCGAGAGTGAGAAGGGGTGAAGAAAGGGAAGGCAGCGTGAGGTGAGAGGAAGGAAAGGCAGACGTGCGGTGCAGGGTTAATTACGATTCAATCTGTCTCATCAAAATTATTCTGCATAGAATAACAGTGAAGATGTAAACAAAATAATGTCTGTAATCCATTTTCTACCGGTCATACTATAGATACCGCCCAGAGACAAACACCGCCCGGACATGTCCGAAGACATAACCCGCTGGACGCATTTGGAGCCAAGCCGTCTGGAGACAAACTCACGTCCAGACATAAACATCGCCCGGACATGTCTGGAGATAAATACCGCCTGGACACGTCCAGAGCCAAACACACACAGCCTGGACAGGCCCGGAGACAAATACCATGCAGACATAATCACCAACCGGACACATCTGGAGACAGAGAGATAGATATATAGTGTAGGAGGGCGCTGCACTGTATTAGGAGGGGCGGAGCAAGGATGGGACAGATAGAGAGAGGTCGGGAGAAGGGAGTTAGCAGAGAGAAAATGTTATGCTTTACGAACGAATGCACGCGCACACACACTTATTATTATAGATGCAGTAGATTCCAGTGAAGAATGGAAATGAAAGAGTGAGCTATATCCTGTGTCAAATCGGACAGGAGCAGGGACCCATGGATATTCCACATTATGTAAAATGCAACTTCAGGACCTCAACTCTCCCCCCTCTAACTCTCCCCTCCCCTTCTCTCCTGTTTCCCCCTCCCCTCCTTTCTTTCCCCCTGCACCTCCACTCTCCCCCCACTACCCCTTCCACCCTTGCCTCCACCCCCTTCTCCCCTCACTTTATTCCCAAGCCTGGTGTTGGTTGTGGATGGCTTAAGATCTTAGAGTCTTGAGTTTGAGCACCTTTTGTGCCATATAAATAACACCAGGTGGGTTGACTCAGCCTGTCATCCTTCCAAGGTCGGCAAAATGAGTACCAGCTTACTTGTCACAGGGGAACTGCATCAGCAACACAGACACATTTCCAGAAAATGATGCAACCAGTCGGCAGAGGCTGCATACGAAACAGCTGTCCCCTCCCTCCCCTCGTGCTGTTCCCCACTTCCTCTGTCCCTCACCCACCTCTCCTCCCTCCCAGCAACTGCTATTAAAATGAGTTTTCCCTTTCTAAATATCAATATCCACATGATTTTCTTCACATTTTTTGCAACTGAGTCTTAAGTCATCTTAGCCACGATGATAAATTTCATTACAAAATATATATATATATCTTCTTCTTCTTCTTTCGGCTGCTCCCGTTCGGGGTCGCCACAGCGGATCATCCATATGATCCGCATAGTGATTTGGCACATGTTTTACGCCGGATGCCCTTCCTGACGCAACCCTGGTCGCCTCTTACGACACAGGGATATGGTACACCTATTTTAACCGGGGTATACACCGGCCCAGTATACTGGTACTCATTTCGCCGACCTCGGAAGGATGACAGGCTGAGTCAACCCCCTGGTGTATTAATTCAGTGGCCCAACGGGGCTTGAACTCAGGACCTTTAGGTCCCAAGCCGCTGCCCTAACCACTGCGCCAACACCAGGCTCACAAAATATATATATATATATATATATATATATATATATATATATATATATATATATATATATATATATATATATATATATATATATATATATATATATATATATCGAATTTGAGTTAAGACAAAGCCGTGAGAGTCAGAAAGCATGATGCCTTACAAAAGAGGCCGATTAAATCTCAGACTGAAACAGAGTATTGAAATATGGCGTTCGAGCAAATAATATAGCCATGAAGAAAATTTGAAAATTTACCTCAGGAGTCATCGTTCAATGAAGCACACGTTTAACGACAACGTTCTTGGTTGATCTCCCATCCTTCAGGAATACTTTGACATTTCCCTTCACCTTTCCTCGGCGAGGACCCACATACAGTTGTCCACGCTGAAATAACGGTTAAAAAAAACGGAGAAAAGAAAGTCGAAGAAATTATTATGCGTAATCTTCCAAACACAATTTTATTTATTCACGAACACGGAAGTATAAGATCAAGATGGCGATGTTTATTTTATGCTTAAAAATACATCGTTCTTTGTCTTTACTAAATGTTTGAGATTAAAAAATAAATCATTTCAAGAGAGAAAAAAAGATAGCTCCAGCGAACTATACCGCTGAGGTTGTTTGCATTGATCAAATTCTCCCGAAGAGTACTTGACTGAATCGGGAATTGATTTTTTAAATAATTTTTTTCGTTGCCTGATTTGAACGAAACTTGATACAGTACACCGCAGGAGAATGGTCAGTAAGGTGGGCCGAAAAATTTTGCGCTATCGTGTACCGTTTTGGCTCTATTTCGGGAACATACACGATGAGAGTTTGTAATATACAGATAGATAGAGAGATATAGATAGATAGATAACGAGGTTAAACCTATGTGTTGGTGCTTCATTCTCCAAGGGGATTCGCAACTGTCACAATACATCCAAACACACATACAAAGTCACACACACATACATACCATAAAAATACATACAAACACACACAAATACATACACACCATAAAAATACATACAAACACACACACACATACATACAAACACACACACACACACACACACACACATACATACATACCATATTACATACAAACACGCACTCAGACCACACAAATACATACACACACACACATACATACATACATACCATAAAAATACATACAAACACACACACACACACATACATACATACAAACACAAACACACAAACACACACACACACATACCATAAAATACATACAAACACACACACACACACACACACACATACCATAAAATACATACAAACACACACACACACACACACATACATACACACACATACATACATACCATAAAAATACATACAAACACACACACACACACATACATACCATAAAAATACATACAAACACACACACACATACATACCATAAAAATACATACAAACACACACTCAAACCACACAAATACATACACACACATACATACCATAAAAATACATACAAACACACAAATAAACAATCATATATGCACACATACATGCATATCTAATAAACAAACATTTTATCTGTACAAACAAAATTTTAAAATGCATTTCAATAAAATAGACATTATCAAAGCCTTTCAACTTGCATTCCTCAGGATAAAAGTGCAAGCAGATGATGAAGAAGCACCAAACTCTCATTTATAAAGTTGCAATGTCATGTCCTCAACGTTGATTGGTTGAGAGAAAGAAAGGACGGGATTACCTGATTGGTGGAACCACAGAGCATCATGAATAAGGAGTGGCAGAAATGAACAATCATGAATAATGAACAGGCGGAAATGATTCACCAAAGTACCGGCGAAAACATAATGCTAATAAGCTGAGGGCGAGTTGAAGGGGTGGTGGTTTTCATGATGACTCAACGTTGACTGTGGTACAGTTATCACATAGTCAAGCCATCATATTGTTACGGTTCTAGGAACCGTATGCATACAAACATATAGTTGTCCCGAAGTCAGTTATTCCATGAAGTATGTGTGCAGATAGAACCCCTCCTTGTGTGGAGTGGGATAGCAAAAGGGGTGCGTTGCGATGTTTTATTAGTTAGATTAATAAACCTTTATATCCCATCCACAACGACCCTCTGCCTGCTCGCACCTTCATCTCGCTTGCAACTCTCGCATGGGCTGAACAACCGCGTGTTCACCGACTCACCTAACCGGCGACTTGCCTTCCGAGGCAGAATCTTTGCAGTAGTTCTTTTTGGCAAGTCCACATGTGTGGAGTGGGTGGGCTTCCTGGTATGGCCGAAACCCCGCCCAAAAAGGGCGGACCCATGGAAGCCCCGTCCAACAAGGCGGAAAGTGACGTCAGCTTCACCAAGGCCCCTCCCCGCTGAGGGAGATCTATAAATTACGAAGTGCGCTGAGAGAGTTTGTTTTTGAGGGAGCGTTGGAGTGGAGGGAGCATTGGAGTAAAGAGCGTTGGAGTAAAGAACGTTGGAGTGAGGAGCGTTGGAGTGAGGAGCGTTGGAGTGAGACGCGTTGGAGTGAGACAGTTCGTCAGCTGGTCGCGAAAGAAAGGAGGAAGCCCTGATCCCCCCCTCGGACTCCGCTCTACTCGACCCGGGCTCCTTCGCCGACACGGTCTCCACGTGGGCGGCTGTGGACTGAGCCGCACAACCATTGACAGGTGCCGCAGCACAGAGCATTCCTTTCCCCGAAACTCAGGTACCGAGAACTGCGACCTCAACTCCCTCCCTCCCTGGCTGAAAAAGTCCTTTGCCATTCAACTGGGTTTATTTTGTCCGAGTGTGTGTCTGAGTGTGTGGCGCCAGTCCATTAAGTAGAAACTGTATAAGTTATTCGAACCTTGTAAATCTTGCCTGTGTTATTCTCGTAACAAGTCTGCTCTGTGTCTGCTTTATAAGTTTCTGTAAAATTGTCGTACTACATCTCTCTCATCTTCCCCTGCATAACATCCCAATAAACCTGTTACCTGCACCAAAATAACTTTCCTCGCTTTATTGTAAATAAATTATTGTAGAAATGTTCCCAGTTCGTTTTTATCTTTTCCTCCATTGGTCCAGCATGGTTCGGATCTAAGTTTAGCTGGGTCTTATCCCCGATAATCTGTTCATTCTAGCTGGTACGTCCTTGGTAGTTATGCTCGACTGCATCCGATCCGGAGTTGGTAGTTGGTACTCTACCGTAGTTGGTAGAGTGATCCGGTTTGGGCAAGGCGTACCGAGGGCATGGTTCCCCGGTAGACGACACCGCGTGGTTAATTAGGTAAATTGGTTCGAGACAAAAAGACCCTACTCTACGTGGTGGAGGTATTGGCGTCCACAGTCGGCTAAGCGACCCGCCGCATCACGTTATATCCGGATCGATGGCCTACAATTCCGGGGAGTTTTGTCGGCCATCGATGTCTGTATGGCCTACAATCGATGTAACTTTCTCCACCTAGTGGTCGTTCTCGCCACCGGACCTCCGGCCCACAACAATATTCAAAATAGATATGCAGTTCGGACAAATTATTTCTGCCTGCAAATAATGGGATTGGATGACCCGTTGAATGTGGCCTCCATTGCATGAAACTGAGCTAAACTGTGTCCTCCACTCAGGGTTTTAAACCAGCCAATACGACATTGTACTGCACACTGAGGATTCTTCAGTAAATGGGAACCAATTGCAGAGGCACAGGGAATAGTTGTCGTACTATGTACATTCTTATAAGCCCGAGTTAGTTGTCTCTGTACGGTTGACTGACTCCGTCTGATCCCCAAAGGGGCTTGTAGTTCAATACGATCCTCCAATCTCACAGATGTGTGGTCCACATACCCAGCATCACACTGGCACTGAAATTCGTAAGTAATCTTACTTTTATGAGAGGCGGGCAGAACATCTTTTTGGACTGACAGAAGCAACCGGCGGGTGGTGAAAATCACTCGTGGTTGAACAGCATAGTAAGAATGGGACACTGTCTGTTTGATCTGGTTTTCAAACCGTTGAGACACTTTGCCTTTCCAAGATAGACGTAGGTATACAGGTCATTAACCACGTCCGATTACCGGATTCTTTGGTGGGTTCAGGAATTTGTATGTATCTATATGTATATATGTATATATATATATATATATATATATATATATATATATATATATATATATATATATATGTATGTATATGAAGCCTGGTGTGTTGGCGCAGTGTTTCGGGCAGCGGCTTGGGATCCAAAAGGTCCTGAGTTCAAGCCCTGTTGGGCCACTGAATTAATACACCAGGGGGTTGACTCAGCCTGTCATCCTTCCGAGGTCGGCAAAATGAGTACCAGTGTACTGGGCCGGTGTATACCCCGGTTAAAATAGGTGTACCATATCCCTGTGTCGTAAGAGGCCACCAGGGTTGTGTCAGGAAGGGCATCCGGCGTAAAACATATGCCAAATCACTATGCGGATCATACGGATGATCCGCTGTGGAGCCCCCTAATGGGAGCAGCCGAAAGAAGAAAAAGAGATGTATGTATATATATATATATATATATATATATATATATATATATATATATATATATATATATATATATATATATATTGTTGTGAGCTGGGGGGTCAGGTGAGAAGACCACTGGGGGGGGGGGGAAGCTATGTCGATTCCCACCAGACTCCCCAGAATTGTAGGCCGTCGCACACGGATAATTCCACGACGCGGCGGGTCGCTTAACCGACTGTGGACGCTAATAACTCAACCGCATGACCTAGGGTCCTCCCGTCTATGGGTTAATCAGGTTACCTCATTAATCACGTGATTTAATTACCGGGGAAGCACACCCACAAGAATATGCCTTGTCCAAACTGGATCACTCTACCGGATCGGATGCAGTCGAGCGATACTGCCAAGGACGTACCGGCTAAAAGGAACGGATCGTTGGGAACAAAGTCCTGGCTAAACTTGGATTCGGACCATGCTGGATCAATGGAAGAAAAGACAAAAACGTGCAGGGAACATTCCTTATGATAATTATTTATTTACAAGCAGGCGAGGAAAGATATGTGGCACAGTGAAGATTTATTGGGGTGTGTTGTGCAGAGATTGAAAGAAGCATGTTGTTCGTCTTTTGGCTGCTGCCGTTAGGGGTCGCCACAGCAGATCATCCGTTATGATCCGCATCTGATTTGGCACAGGTTTTACGCCGGATGCCCTTCCTCACGCAACCCTGGTCGCCTCTTACGACACAGGGATAAGGGTTGGGTTTCACCATGATTCCAGGCTACCATACACCCTCTCATAGCACGGCCCAGCGCAGAGCTCCCGTCCTCAAGCGATCCTCCAACCCAAGCCTCCGAGTAGCCGGATTACAGGCGCACGCCATGACGCCCGAGATTGAAAGAAGCATGTAGTGCGACAATAAACAGGCAACTTACAAAAGGGGACACAGAGCAGACTTAACACGGAAATAATAACAATAACAATGATAACAATCTTCTACAGTCTTACTTCAAGAGCAGGTTGCGGGTCACCAAACATGTTCTGAAAATTTCTTAATATGATTATATGTGCATTAAATAGTTCGATGCAAACTATTGTGGTGCCTCACTGTTGGGAAAATTAATGAAATTTAACTCCGAAGTTGTTAGTTCTCGAGGCTGTTGAAAAAAACAGCCGTGTGCCCATATATGGATGGTGACGTCACGTTCTCCAAAACAAAGCGGAAGCTCACTCACTCATTGAAGAAGTGCCAGTTCAGCGGGCTGTTCTTTCGCTTTTTTTTGAGCTTGCAACATTCTATATTATCCTTTTTTATTTTGAATTCTTGTAGAACAAACTTATTTGGATATTTGTACATCATGCCTCGTACGTGTGTCGTCATGTTTTGCGAAAATGGCTGGAAAACGGGTAATCGCTCCCACCGATTCCCGAAGGAATCAAACATTTGCCGGCAGTGGATAAGATTTGTCCAAACAAAACGGGCGAATTTTCCCCCAAAGAAAACGGGTAAAGAGGACCCTTTGGATAGACTTATCGTTTGTGGTGACCATTTCACAGCCGAGGATTACGAAGGCAACGCAATGAGTGAGCTCGGTTTCAAAACAACTGCTCAAGTGAGACTGAAGCGTGACGCTGTGCCCACCATTCAGCCTTCTCCTCCTCAGCTGGCTCCTGCTTCATCTTCTCACACTGTGTCACCTCTCAAGCGAGGAAACTCTCCTCAGCATACTGACAAGGTGGTTGGGAAGAAGTGACGACGTGCTGTGGAAGCTCACATGTGCCAGGGTGAGTGCTGACCAATGGACAGTCTGATATGTTCCAAATTATATTTCAATTCAATTCCGATGGCACTGATATTTGATGTGTAAAGGTTTGCACATGTTTCTTGAGCAGTTGGTGAGAGATGAATGTAGACCAGTGAGTGGTGTGGGTAAAGAGAGCCTCGTTGAGGATACAGAAGAGAATGCTCCTCACACACCCGACACTGGGCACTGTGCTGTGAGCACTCGGTGCTCCATCATCACTCTAAAACTTTTTTTTTATATCAAGTCACAGACGAATCAAACTTTACATTATTTTATGCATCGAACAAGGAAATGAAAATCTACAAACCAATCTGTCTGGTGGAGTCTGTCAGTGTGAACTGCCGGACAGTCAGTCCTGCCACTTGTACACCAAATAGGCCGTTTTCTGGAACTTGTAAGTAGCTCAAATTTATATGGCTCAGGGCCAGAAACTCCATAGTATAAATTCCCATCATCCTCCGACTCGTCCTCAGCGATATCGGAATGAAAACACTCAATTTCATCGCCGCTGAAATCACTCTCTGATTCGCATCTCGCCATTGTTCACACGCTGTTTCCGAATGTTCGCGAAGTTTTCGGAGAACGTGACGTCATAGCATCTTCGGTAACTTCCGGACTGTTTTTCGATCGCTGACAAAAGTTTTGACTTAAAAGTTAATTGTAGCATATTTTGAGTTTCAAATGTAAGAAAATAATTGCCCAACGATTATTAATGGGATTACAACGTTCGAATCATGTGAAGTCATCAGCAACCCAGCAACCAGCCCGGCATCGCTAGAAGACTCAAAGAGCCCCCCGGGCAGCGCCACGTAGCCCATGCTATGTAGTGTATAATGAAGGTGAAATGAGAATATAATTGAAGGTTAAATCAATATATAGTGAACTTCCCATTATTCTCAACCAGTGTTACGAGTGTCAGGGATCTGCAGAACCTTCTCATGTAATCTATATATAATGGAATGAGTGTATGTGATTATGAATGTATGTACGTGTATGTATGTATCCTGAGTTCAAATCCCCCTCGGCTGTTGAATTAATACCAGGTGGGGTTGACTGCCTGTCATCCTTCCGAGGTCGGCAAAATTAGTGCCAGCTTGGTGGTATCCTGTGTCGGAGTGGCGACCCATCCAGGATTGTGCCCAATCGTCAAGGAGACTGCTTACGCAGCACCAATGCACAACATAGAGTATGGTCCCATATATGTATGTATGTATGTATGTATGTATGTATGTATGTAGATCTGCTCTTCACCCATTGGTTGGACAGCTGACCTGTCATCACCCACAATTGTAACCTGAAATAGTTAATGTAAAGTGCCCAGAGGACCCCAAAGACGCTGAAGACCTAAAAGACCCTGATAACCCAAAAGATGCCGAAGATCCAAAATACCCCAAAGACTGAAAAGATCCAAAATACTTAAAATAAGACTCAAAATACCCCAACGACCGAAAAGACCCTGAAGACCCAAAAGACCCTGAAGACCTGAAAAACCCCGAAGACCGTTAAATACCCAAAATATCCCGAAGACCAAAAAATACCCCAAAGACCCAGAAGACTCAAAAGACTGAAAATACCACGAATACCCAAAAGACCTAAAATACCCTAAAGACCCACAAGACCCTGATGATCCAAAAGACCTCGAGGAACCAAAACACTCAAAAGACCCTGAGTATCGAAAAGACCCCAAGGGCCCTGAAGACATAAAATACCCAAAGGACCCAGAGGACTCAAAAGACCCCAAGGATCCAAAAGATTCAGAGGACATAAAAGACCAAGGGCATCCAAAAGATCCAGAGGGCCCAAAATACCTCGAGAACCCAAAATACCTCGAGGGCCCAAAAGACAGACACAACGGAACTATCACGGACTTATGGAAATTCTGCATAATGTAAAATGTGACTTCAGGTCCCTAACCCACCCCACATCCACACATAAATCCCATGTCCTTAACCGCCTTCACAACTCTGACCTCTCTCTGCCACCTTACCACCACACCCAACCTCTGTGCTCCCCTCCCCCTTTCTTTAAATCATCAAACCCCCTCCCAACACAATGTCCTCAACTCGCCCCCCCCCTCCACATCGCTCATCCCCCAACCTCCTCAAAAGCCTCAAACCCCTCAATCCCAACTCTGTACCCTCTCTGCCCTCCCTCCCCCAAGCCAACTCTGTGATCCCCTCCCCATTTCTTCTTGAAGTCCTCAATTGCCCTGAACCCCAAGTACTCAACCCCCCCCCCCTTCCAACCCCAATTCCTTAATTCCCCCACCCCTTCCCAATGTCTCACTCTCCCTCTTCCAACTCCATACACCCTTCCCCTCAATTCTCTGTCCTCCCCTCCCCATTTATTCCCATTCTTCACAATGCTACACAAAGATACACAAGGAAATGTTGTGCATGAGAAGGCCATTTGGCCTATCATGCCTGCTTTGTTCCTGTCCCCGTTTGGTTTGTTAAGAACAATGTTAAAAGTAAATAAAGACGGAACGTTAAATTCACAATCACATCCACCTTTCTTCCCTTATTCTTACTTTAATTCACGGCGGTGTTTGTCGCGCTACTCCTCCTACAGTTGTGGGCCGATTACATCCAGACTTGCTACATATGATCAGCATGATCCCAATTGGTGTCAGGGTGTTTTTGTCTTTTTTTGCCCATACATAGTTGCCTATACACCGCTCAAATAAAGGTATGCGTCAGAAGAACGTGTTGCATGCTTGGAACAAGATCGCACGAAGGGGGGTACGATGCAAGCTCGTGATTAATGGTAAATGGAGTGAACTTCATGGACATAAAATGGCGAAAAGGGTCTTGTCCCGTCTCAGTACTTGAAGACATCACTGATGGATAAAAGCAAATGGAGAAGAGAAAACGTACGAAGGAAAGCAAAGACGTTGGGCTTTTCTGTCCCCCCCCCCCCGCAAAATGAACATTTAGCTCAATAACCCTGATGGATCCCAAGGTTCAAATCCCATCTGCAACATTGTGTTGATTTGTCCTTTATCAACCAATGTTTATGTTATACATTCATGTAAAAATAACTGATGACTCCCTCATGTCCTTGTCAAAAATTAAATATTTGTTTAAACACTTCATGAGTTGTCAAATGTTTAAAACAATGGAGACGTACATACTATGCACATTCAGATGTGTTATTTTTTGTGTGTTTTCATTGTTAGTACGTTCTTAGTTCACAGTACATGTCCTGCTGTACCTGCTGATGTTGGGATAATCATGCCGTGCAGGTGTAATGGACTGTAGACCCTTTCATCGTGTTTGGATTTCTCCACGTGTGACCTTCATGAAGACCTTCCTTGGTGCCAGAGCGTGTGATCACAAGTTCCTTTATCCTGACATTACCATTTATTTCCCTGTTTTGGCCAAAAGCGGTCCAACAAGTCATACAAGGAACCAAGCTTAGCACGAACATTCGTAATAGAGTCAGACTGGCTGAGAAGATGACGTGTCGGGATAACAATGTGATTGTAACTTCTCTCTCTCTCCCCCTCATTCTCAGCACCCAAGTTGTGGTTGAAATGGGAGGAAAGAGCTTTGTGTGGATTTCTGAACCACCGTGCACATGATTGGGTAACACACCTGTTTATTTCCATCTTCATTGTAAAATGGCTCCCTCTTCACCACACCCTGTCTCGTTCATCTGGTTACAGTGACACCTCCTCCTTGTTTACTCTTTCACTTCCCTATCAAAGTCCTCGGGGTGAAAACACCAGCTGGTGCTTCAGTGCCTGAATTTCTGCCCCCATCTGGTGATCAGAGCTTATTACAAACTATAGTCCTTCACGCCAGGTCTTGCTGCAAATGTGAACCAAAAACATTGGATGGAAGAAAATCCACGGAGAGAGTTGCTTCTGCTCACAGCACATCGAGGTCGGACTGAAATAACCCGAAGAGTGATTTCACAAACAACCATGTGAGCACGACCCTGACCTCTCTTTAAGGATGAGTGACTTGCTGTCATCAATTTGTATTGGTCAGTTTTTATTTTTTTTTTAACAATAACTTATTACAACTGTTAAAAAGGGGATTTGTGTTCTTGGGGTGATGCTGGGGCTGACAGGATGGCCTAGAGGTATGCACACTTGCCTCTTAGCTCTCCAGCCTGGGTTCAATTTATAATTAGAGAAAGGTGATGCTTGTATCAGGGGAGATGTGGAATTACAAAGCTCGTTTGTGAATGAATTACATCTCTGTGCCAAGTCATGTGATCTTTTCATTGAAATTGGGATTTGAAATAACAATCACATACAATCCTTTAAAAATGGATGTCTGGTTTTCCCCTCACAAAGCACCACGTTCTGTTATAAAGGATCAAATTCTTCATCTTCAGGATGTGCTTTCACATCCAGGCTTCATCTCTTTCTGTGATTCGTTTACTTAAACTTTACATTTGTTGAAAATACCTTTGCGTCCGACTAATCCATCAAATCTGTCCCATTGTTTCTGCTCTGTTAATGTGATCATACCTGCCAAGGTCAAATCACCTGGTCAAGGCCAAAGTAGAATCGAAAGAATAACTTTTCTAAGTTTTATTTTTGTACAAAAAACCCTCCATTGAAAGATCTCACCCAAATCTACCACATTCCAAACACCATCAGGTTAATTATGGTTTTTATGATCCCAAATCAAAACCCACACCTCATGCCAAGCCATAAACAGAGTAACGTGATCATCGTGACCAGCAGGTGAGCTCAATAAGTATTGTGATCGTACCAGAGTGATTCCTCATTTACTCTTTAACAAAGTAAATATCTACAATGATGTTTCACATCAGAACACTGGACATGTTTCAAACTTAAAACGTTGTGAGGATGAAAATTCAAGGATTTCAAGTGACGGCAGTCGTGGGGTCAAAACTGTCTCACTTACTAAATCATGATGTTCAGTTTCACATAAAGAGTTGTATATACAATAAGTTTACCAATTTAGTGAAGTTTCTTCAGTAGAGTTTCTTTACTTTGTAAAAGCTCATGTTTTAAATATTCTCCTTTTGTATCTCAAGATGAAATCTTTGTTTTCACAAACCATCTGTGACAATGAGAAGAAACAAAACCTTCAGATACATTCTTGCTGTTGACGAAGTTAAGAGAACTGTTGTTGGTTTCTCATACAGCTGATGAAACTGTTATGAAGGATGAAATGGTAACAGAGAACATGGAAACAAGGAATAAAACACCATGGGAGGGAAAATGGTAAGTGGAGATACCTGTAAAAGGAATGACAAATATCTGATATAGGACACTAGTACAGCAAAGAAAGGAAGGGGAAATTACAGGAGGCGACACTAACAGAACAAATAGAAACCCGAAGAGTGAACGAGCCAATGAGGACCCAGCTAGACTAGGTGTGCAGTGATATGTAGGAGGCTTGGAAACCCGTCCCCCGAAGGCTAAAGTCGGAATGGAAATACACAAGAAGGACGGAGCCGGTTGAGGTCACAGGTTGTGGAGCCGTCCAACCACAGAACTTGCCCAGCTGGGGAGGAGAAGATAAGAGGTGGGTGAGAGGGCAGAGGTGGGGAGAAAGAAAAAATATAAACAAAATAAAGAGGATTATTAAACTTATTAAACATTACCAACTTAGTAAACAGGTATTTTTCTTCAACTTTTACACAAGAACAGTCATGAGAATTGCCAACAGCTGAGAGTGTCTGTCGAGGAGGTGAGGGAGGGCTTTTACAGAAGATCCAAGTTGGAGTGGAGGAAGTAAAGGAACAGCTAGGTAATCTAAGAGAAGATAAGGCTCCGGGTCCAGATAATATGCAACTGAGAGAGTATTGATGGAGGTGGCTGAGCAGGTAAGCAAGATGTTAACGGATATTTTCAATCGCTCATTGGAGTCAAGACAGGTACCGGAGGATTGGAGAGGAGCGAATGTAACACCATTATTGAAGAAAGGATCTAGAGAAGAATTGGGAAACTATAGACCTGTTAGTTTGACTTCAGTTGTGAGGAAGGTGTTGGAGACATTAATTAAGGACCAGATGAGGAACCATTTAAACAAATACAAACTAATTAAAGGTAGTCATCATGGGTTTACCAAATGTAGTTCCTGTTTAACAAATATTTTAGAGTTCTATGAGGCAGTGTCTGATTGGGTGGATGAGGGAAAGGCAGTGGACAGAGTATATCTAGACTTTAAGAAGGCATTTGATAAGGTGCCACATCGAAGGTTGTTAGCCAAAGTGAGGGCTTGTGGAGTGGCTGGTCAGGTCGCTAATTGGATTGCAAACTGGCTTAGTGATAGGAAGCAAAGAGTGGCTGTGAGTGGGAGGATGTCTTGCTGGGAGGATGTAAGTAGCGGGGTACCTCAGGGATCAGTACTCAGACCATTACTATTCATTTTTTACATCAATGATTTGGATAATGGAGTAAAGAGTAAGCCTTCCAAATTTGCTGATGACACAAAACTTGTAGGTAAGGTGGATACCAGAGGGGGTGGTGATCAGATTCAGGAAAGTATTGATACTTGTACAGATTGGGCAAAAGATTGGCAGATGGCATTTAACCTGAGCAAGTGGAAGGTGTTGGGGATGGGAAAGAACAATGAAAATAGAGATTACAGGATGCAAGAGATAATTTGGGAGCATGTCACACAGGAGAAGGATCTGGGGATGGTAATAGATATGGGAGGTAAGCAGGCAGCACAGTGCCAGGCAGCTATAGTTCAAGCAAATATGGTTTTAGGTTGTATTCGGAGGGGAATCATTTATAAATCAAAATAGGTGTTGACATTGTATAGGAATTTAGTGAGGGCCACATCGAGAATATTGTGTGCAGTTCTGGTCACCACAATTCCGGAAGGACATAAATGTCATAGAGAGGGTTCAGCACAGGGCTACGAGATTGATTCCGGGCCGAGCTAGACTCAGCTATGAGGAGCGGTTGAAGGAGAGACGGGGCTTTATTCACTGGAAAGGAGGCGGTTGGTTACGAGGAGATATGACAGATGTTTAAGATAATGAAAGGTAGAAATAAAATAAGTGCAGATGAATTATTCAACAGAGTAGACAGTGACAGAACCAGGGGTCATAGCCTCAGAGTAAAGAAGAGGGGAGTTAAGACGGTAGTAAGGTAGGGGACTCACTCAGAGAGTAGTGAACTCATGGACTGCTCTCCCTGGAAAGGTACTGGCAGCAGAAAATGTAGATAAGTCTAAATTAGAATTAGATCAGTACCTGGAAATTATGGAGATGGAGGGGTATGGGGATGTTGATCGGACTTTTAGGTCGTTTGAGCATTAATGCGTGATTATGTGCATGCGTACGGAGTGCTGTTGGTGGGGGTCTTGTTAAGGGGGGGTCGTGTGGTTGATGTTGTGTGTTTTTTTAACAAAGCCCATGCCCTCTCCCCTGAGGAGGGGGGAAAAAATACAAAAACTTCAAAAACCACAAAAAAACTTCACAAACTACAAAAAAAAAAAAATACAAAAACTACAAAAAAAATCAACAAAAAAAAACAAAAAAAACAACAAAAAAAATTCATTAATTAAAAACATTTATTTGCATTTTCTTCCTTGGATCTTGTGGAGATGGGTTAGTGTGGTGTTCACACAGGCATGATGGCCTGAATGGCCTCCACCTGCATTGGATTTCCTTGTTTCCTTGATACTGTGAAGTTTTAGGTGGAAATCTAAAAAATAATGATTATCTTATGACATGATGGAAGAGATGTAAAACACAGGATGAGAACCTGGAATCAGTCAGCATAATGAATGGATAAAACATGCAGAACACCGTTCACGTCATCCATATGTGTTATGTCATCATTAGGAAGTTAATGATTCGTACTGCAGGATATGGTGAAGAGGTAGCACACTTGCTTTTGAGTTATCTTGCCTTGGTTTAATTCTGGGCCCAACTATAAACTGCTGCATTCATGATTTTCAGGGAGGGAATTGCATTACAAGGTGCACCATCCTTCAGAGGGGCATTCAACTGGGTGTTCCATCTGCTAGAATTAGTTGGTGGACATTAAAGATTGTATTTGGAGGAAGAGTGAGCGAATTGTCACTGCCAACTTGGTTTTCACAATCCCCCCTGCAACCCTCCCTCATATGGCTATCAAAGATCACATGGTATCCTTTGTTAATGTAGGCCTCTGTGTTGATATCAAAACCTAATAATTTGTTTTGTGGATTGTGGATCAAATACCAGAATGGTTAACCACCTCATGAGACTTCTTTTGGATTTAACTGCTGCAAAACCTTTTGAAGCTTCACTTGGTGAATCTAAAACAGATTAGGTGAAAGTAGGTCAGGTATGGGAGCATGCGCTGGAGCAGTGTGCTGCTGCATCCACTTTCCGCCGGTACTCCAAGGGCCTCCATCTGGCCATCCCCCGGGCAGATGCCTGGCCCATCCCCATCTCCTTGAGATGCTGATCGACCTGCTGCAACCATGAGGTTGCCCGTTGGCCTCCTCCACTCATGAGACTCCCTTGCTGAGAGAATCTGGTGAGCAGGATCAGCATCAGGAAAATGAGCCACATGACCAAACAGCCACAGCTGACGCTCACGGACTATAAGGTAATAAACCTCATCTGAGTCTCTCTCAGAAACTGCTCGTTGTACACAAAGTCTGACCAGTGACAGCCAAGGATTGTCCAAAGAGACCTGATACCGAAGAAGTTAAGTCCCTCTCTCTCAGATCCCTGGTCAGAGTCCAAGTCTCACATCTGTCGAGCAAGACTAGAAGCGCCAAGGATCTGAAGACTCTGACTTTCACCCTCCTGCATAGGGGCCGAAAACGCCACACCCCATGATCCAGTGAATCCATGACTCCTCAGGCCCGACCCAGATATCTATTGACCTCTGGCTTACAAGATGCAGAAACATGAATATCACTGCCAAGGTAAGTGAATCTCTCCATGACCTCAACATCCTCACCTCAAACAGCTACAGACAAGATATCAGCATCCAAGATGTCATCAAAAACCTGGATCTTGGTTTTGACCCAGGAAACCCATAATCCCAGCGGCTCCGACTCTTCATTCAGCACCACGAGGACCCCCAAAAAGACATGCAGCATCTCCCAAAGATGACTGAATCATCTGCAAAATCAAGGTCAGAGAGCTTGACATTCCCAAACGATGCACCGCAACTTGATCTCTCCTACATCATTCCCAGAATCCAGTCCATACAAGCACTGACCAGTGTGTCAATCTCCTTTGCCACATCACCAGCTTTGGAATACCAAATGCACCGATGAGTCTGTGGGTGCTGAAACCATGAACCAGCCACCCAAAGTCAATGAACTTAGTGTGATGCTGGTTCCCATTTCTAGACCCATTGGGAACAACACATGTCCCATAATCATCCCTATCAGTGCCAGTCAATGCATTGAAATCCCCCAAGACGAGAAGAGTATCTTGCCTGGGGCACCGATGAACCACAGACTGAAGCCACAGCATAGAATGCTTCCTTCATAGTGAGGTCACTGGCCTCAGTCGGAGCATATACAGAGATCAGGGAAATGACACCCTTGGAGTGATGGATCCTCAGTCTCATAATACGCTCGTTGACTGGTGTTACCTCAATTATCATCGAGGTCAGCTTATTGGACACAGCTACAGCAATCCTTGGGTATCGTAACCGTCAGAGCGACCAGATCAGTAGTATATTTAACCACCTGTCATGATCTCGCCGCAATCTGGTCTCCGGACCTCAGAGAGTGCTGCCATACTGATGTCCAAACGCTTGAGCTCAGATGATAACAGAGACAGGTGATCACCCTCTCTTAGAGATGGGGCATTCCTAGCACCCACCCGAAGGGTCCGCCTCAGGTTAACCCGAGGAGACCGCCGACTGGTAGACGACACCTCAGAACCAACCTAACACACACCACCCGCAACCCAGGTAGGTTACCCTGTGATTTTCCTCCTATCATCAAAGAATGTGGGTCCCGAAAGCTTTTCCCGAATCCCATCATCTGGCGAGCTACCCTGCGAAGGGCCGCTGCACAGGTGGTACTCCCACGGAGTGGGTTTTCAGTTTTCCTTGCCTTTTTTGTGTGTTTTAAGGAATGACATGTTTTACTGTGACCGGACAGCAAATCCTGCCACCAACTTCCATGTCTGAGGTACCCAACTGCAGGAAGACGTCCACAGACACAGTTGGGCACCAGATATGGATAGCCATTAACTAACAAGGAGCTCCTCCACCTTCTGACAGGTTTTGTTTTTAATCCTGTTGGGTGTCCATATCCATACACCATCCTCACAAGGAAGCTTGGTGGGGGGAGACGGTTTGGTCACCAGCAACCCGACCATGAAATGAGTTAGTACAGGTTTACATGATACCTGCAGCAAGTCACAGATCTGATTTGGCCTGACCTGACAACAATATAAAAGGCGAATAAGACAATATATATATATATATATATATATATATATATATATATATATATATATTGTTACGTTTGAGGGGGGGTATGCATTCAAAGGGTAATTAGGATGTTTAATTAGGTATGCCATGCTGTTCGAGTTTACCAGGATCTCGATGTAATAAGTAGCAATTCAGTGGTGATAAGTTGTCTAGTAAATGTTCATTTCTTCAAGGGGGAAATGATAATTGTCACGTAATTAGATAGGGACACGGGATAGGGTAAGTGTGTCTGCGTAAACCCCATTTGGTATTCTCTGGAGGCTGGCTGTGACGTCACAGGACAGTGCTGCGGATGGCTCCGCCCCGTGATCACGATTGGCGGAAGGCGACGGCGGTGGGCTCGATTGGAAGTGACGAGGACCAAGGATAAAAAGGTTCTGTTCGGGGTCGAAAAGGAAGAGGAAGAAGATCGGGACAAAAAGATCGTGTTTTTTTGGTGGGGAGGCTGTTGCGTGGAGAGCGTACTTGTTGTTGTGCTGATTTGATCGTGTTCTTCATCGTGTCTTGGAGCCTTGCTGAGCCTCGTGCCTCACCTTGGTTGGCTCTGGGGTTCTGCTGACTCGGAGTACGGGGTCGAACGGCGGGCGGACCTGCCTCCCTCTCCTGCTCGCAATTTGGCGACAGAACTGGTTCCCTGGCGGCTGTGAGCGGACTTGGGCCAGGACCAGGAGGTCGACAGCACCACGGTTTCTCCTGCCCCCCCCCCCCCTGACGAGAGCAAGGCCAGCTCGTCCGACGCCGATCCAGGGACAGTTGCGTCCACATCACGGTCCAGCCTGACCACCAGAAATAGCTACGTTTTGTGTGTGTATGTGTGTGTGTGTGAACTTGGCACCTTAGAGGGTTTGAGATCTGTATATTCATTGGCATTGTCTGCGTTTTCCCCACGCCCGATCCCACACCATCCCGTCGAATCGCCCCGGATCCCTCTTCTTGCCGAGTCTTGTTATTTCTGGTTAATAATAAAACAAATAAACATCATCAACTCATTGAAAAGCGACTCGTGCCACCTTCCTCGTCCCGTTTGCGGTAGAGCGATTAGAACCGCCATGTTTGGGTTATAAATAAATAAACCGCCTCCATCGTTTCGGCTCATTCTACGTTGGTGGGACTGTTCAAGTCCCGTGGACGTCACAATATATATATATATATATATATATATATATATATATATATATATATATATATATATATATATATATATATATATATATATATATATATATATATATATATATATAGTGTCCTTTGCATATTTGAGTGAGTAGTGTAAATACAGTAATTGGAGCAGGTTTTCATGCACTGTATGTAATGTGTAGCGAGGTTTGTATACCTGCAAACTCTCGGTCGAGGTGCCGTCATAAACAGCCACATAGTCGTAAGGACAAGATGCAGTTCTGAATTCCACATTCATGGAGCTTAAGGATGGGAAACAGAAAGTGAAATTATATGATGTCTTTGATAATTAACTGTTTGAATGATGAATTTTCCATTATGCAACATGAAAATATGGTATTTTTTTCAGGAAAACTGAATAAAACGTCTGTATTGTTTATAAGGCTACCATAGGGGGCAACCACAGGAATGAACACTTAGGTTGAACAAGGAATAGAATAGGAACAAACAATACAGATTGTTAAACAATGACGTAGGCCACAATCGTGGCCAACAGTACTCAAACAGTTGATAAATCGATTTGATATCACATAGTTGATGTTACTAAAATAAAATAGATTGATGGTGAGGTTGTAATAGAGTGAAAGGGATGGGAAACGAGAGGTGGTGTTGAGAAGGAAAGAATATCCCCTGCATGGAGGAGTAGGAATATCCCTTACAGTCATTTATAAGTTGAAATCATAATGTTAAGGTATAAAATTGTGCAATGAACAAGAAAATTCACAAACTAAAAAACGGGACATTTCAGCCATATATAGGACATCCTCAGGTCAAACTGAGGGCAGGTGTAGTGTAACTTGGGACTCAGCACAGCATAACATTCCCTGATGTAGTGCAGGGTTTGATGGTGGTTGCTTGATTGTTTTTTTTTTTTTTAAAGAAAAAACTTATCTGGAAAATGAATTATGAATATTTTTTTCACAACATGCTGAACAAGGTTCTGCACATTCCAAGCTGCTGGGCCTTTCATATTACCATGGTACATTGGCTGAACATCAGTGTCGTGATAAAAGCAGTTTAATGAAATTATATTGGTCTGAACTCTTTTCAAAATGATGAACTGAAAGGGGGAAGAAATCGTCTTTATTTTGCAATCAGATATGATATTGTTGCGGATTTCGCGCCCGCCGGCGTGCGGACGGCCACGTAACTCGAATCGCGGCACGTCGCCCACCGGACGGACAATCCAGTCGTGACCCTCTCGGACTAACGCCGGGAACCAGTCACGGGTGGACCTTTCGGTCTCACCGCGATCGAGCCAATCAGCCCCCGCGTGGGATAGGGTTGCTCGCCAAATTCGACCTACCTAAGTACCCACGCGGAGGGTAGACCAGGCGATCGCACCTCGCCGCAGGTCGACTTCGGACACGGGCCACTTAAGCGACCCGTTCCGTACTATCAGAATAACCGAGCGGTGTTATCGTCGACCTCGACGGTTCGATTAATTATCGGGCGTATTCAGCCCACTACCAACCCTTTACGTGAAGCAAGATGAGGATTCAATGGGAGAAATGACGAAGCGAAGCGGGAAACAGTTCAACACAGAGCACATTTATTCGCGGCACACGGGAAACACACATATTCAATTCCACCAAAAGCACACAAAAAAAGAAAAACACAATTCCATTTACACAAAAAGCAAATGTAAAAGCGAAGACAATGCAGAGCTAATACCGACTACCGAGCACACGGCAACACTTATACAATTCTACTTCACAGACGGCGCCGACAACACATACCCAAAACCAAGGAAAGAATACCCTCAAGGATGAGGCGGGCCTGAGGCCGAGACCGGGTCGCGCTTACCCGTCTGGTGATGAGACGCGGAGCGGCGATGGCGCCTCAACTCCTCGGGCCTCGCGGACAGTGTCTGGCAGGGGGTGGGAAAGGGGCCCCCTTGGTCGCACTATCTCAGCGCGGGGGGAAACAGGAGGGGGTTGCTGATGCTCGGGGTATAGAGGATCTTTATTATCCTTGGTGTGCGTCTCCACCTCGGCCAGGTCGCGCTGTCGGCCTCCCTCGGGTGCAGCTCCCTGCACGACGCGAGCACCCCCTCATCTGGTGTCGCCGCCTTTCCACAGCTCGACCCCTCCGTTCCGACTCCAACGCACACGACGAGCAGCTCCACCGCCCGCGAAGTCTTGACCCTCTGCTTCCGACTCTCCTACTCTCCGCCTCTGGACTCTCCGACTCTCGACACGGTCCTTTTATCCCCCCGTAGCTTCGCCTTTGACCCCCTCCCTTTGACCTTTCACCTCGCTCCCCATTGGCCCGAGAAAAAGTGGGCGTGAAGGCTTTTTGATCCATAAATTTGCATATATCGATCGTCCTGGAGGCGGGGCCAAATCGCCCCTCGCTCACCGATTGGACGGCAAAAAGTGGGCGTGTGTCGTTTTTGATCCGTTTTTGAAGCACAAAATCCGTGATTTTGTACACGCTGTTCGACGCGCGCCCTGCACGAGTCCAACACCGGTACCCACAGCGGGGCAAGAACGGTGGCGATGCTACGGTTGCGAGGTGTGACGGGAAGGTCGTGGCGGTTGTGGTGAAGCGGCGTTGTGGTTGGTGGTTGATGTTGTGGTTGTGGTGGTAATCATGGCGGTTGGTCCAAAATAAAGATAGTAAAAGAAAAACGGCTATCCTGAAGAGTCGCAGCACGCATAAATGACATGTATTCCCACTAGACAACGGGTTTGGGCCTAACTACACATATACTTGCCGAGATACCTCACCTAAGGGACCTGAATGGTGGTTTGCGAATTTGGTAACCACAACAATATTTTCTCAGCACAATGACGAAGTGCAGGTATGACTAGAGAGTTCATTGAACCCATACAGTCTGGAGAAATAAGGAAATGGGTCTACAAGCAGCAAATTTGATTGCTCATGATGATGTAAAATGCTGCAATATTTTGTCCAAGAACAAAAGGGTTTTAAAAGTGCTAAGAAGGCGATTTGTGTTCTCCAGTGTTTCAATGTATGGTTTAATCGAAATTAAATAAAGATTTTAAAGGTTGTAGAAAATAAATAAATTCTAGAAGTTTACCGCCAATGATGTCCCCTACAACACTTTATTAGTCTCCTACTGGTTTCACCGGAGGGGACTCTAGGTTTGCTCTCCATCTGTCCATCCATCCATCCATCCATCCCACCTGTGGTTTTTCAGACTTTTTTCCCCCCATACCTACCCTTTAACATATGCAAGTGAAACTTGGTACATGGCTTTGTTATGATAAGTTACCAAACAAGTTCGAGTTTTAGGGAGTTTCATCAGTTTTTCACAGAGTTATGCCCTTTTTGGACTTAGAAAATATCACACTGAGAAGGGACAGGGATTGTAATGCAATTATCGTTCTTGTTTAACATGTCCAAGTACTGCTAAACTGGAGGGTTTTTAAAGTGCAAAAAAGGCAATTTGTGTTACACATTGTTTGATTGTATAATTCAATTGAAATAAAATAAAAACTTTAAAGGTTGTAGAAAAAAAAAAAACATACTGGAAGTTTACAGCCGTTGATGCAATGTCTTTTTCACCACCTTATTATTTAACATGTTACATTGGTTATTTGTACCTGATGTAAATGACATCCTTACAAACAGTAAGTTTCCTGTTTGGCATTATTACCCTCGCCGAAGGATTCAGAGAGGGTATTGCATTTGGGTCCGTTTGTTACTTGGCAAAATATTTTCTATTTTTTTTGACATGTTGATTGCCTGTTTGTGTGTGTGTGTGTGTGTGTGTTTGTGTGCGTGTGTGTTTGTTTGTTTGTCTGTCCACTCACCTCCAGCCCAAATCGCTCAACTGATCGTTCTGAAATTTTCAGAGATTAATGTCACCGACCCTGCAACAGTCCCGCATTGAAGTTTTGTAAAATTTGGTCAACCAAAAAGGTCTACATTGGCCAATTTGAGCCAGCTTTTCTAAATTCCTCAAATCCATCCGATTGACTTGAAATTCGAACAGGATTTGCATGTCAGGTCAGTGAATTCAACCACCTATTACTTTAGAGGTTATCTTAGGTCAAAAGGTCAACATAGGCCATAAGGTCAATCCAAAATAGGCCAAATTTTTTAATTGTTTCTAAAATTGTCAATTTTCATCCGATGGACTTGAAATTTGAAGACCATTTGCACATCACGTTGCTGAATTCAACCACCTATTAATTTTTAGATCAACACAGGCCAAAAGGCCAAATTGGGCCAAATTTTCTAAAATCCTCAATTTTCATTTGATTGACTTGAAATTTGAAGAAAATTTGCATATGAGGTCGCTGAACTCAACCACCTATTAATTTTGATGTCAACGTATACCAAAATGTCAGCATAGGCCAAATTTCTAAAATCCTCAATTTTAATCCAATTCACTTGAAATTTGAAGAGCATTTGCATATCAAGTCACCAAATTCAACCACCGATTAATTTTGAGGTAAACATAGGCCAGATTTCTAAAATCCTCAATTTTATTCCCATTAACTTGAAATTTGAAGAGCATTTTCATGTCAGGTCACTGAATTAAACTACCAATTAATTTTTGAGGTCAAAAGGTCAACACATGCCTGATTTCTAAAGTTGATTGATAGGACCAAAAACTAAATATATCACTATATCTCAAAAAGTTGTGGACAAGTTATGACAAAACAAGGTGTGTAAGTTGAGTAGGTGACAAGAACAAGAGGATTGGATTTTGGTTCAGATCCAGCCCATCAGTGGGATACAAAACGTAAACTGTTCCACCTGACAGAGGTTTGCACTTTACCGAGTGCCATTCTACTTTGTGGTTTGCCAAGTTGTCACTCTACGAGTGATTTTTCATTTGTTTGTCTGTGTTTATTTGGCCACACAAAACTTGTGTTTTTCTCCACAACCGCTTGTCGAATTGAGACAAAATTTTCACCGTTGGTGCGACTACTCATGTAGAATTGTTTCAATGATAATTATGACGTCATAGGTCACGTGGTGTGGCAGCCATATTGGAAAAATTAATAAACTTTGGACCTCTGTATCTCTGAAACCGCACCACGGAAAAATTTGAAACTTGGCATGCAGCAAGTACTCCTCGTGTGGAATAAGTAATTTTTTAATGTCAAAGGTGCCCTTGTTATGACATCATAATTACACATATAGAACACCACATCCAATCAGTATGAAAGTTTTTGAGGGTCATTGAGGGATAAAATGGTACATAGAAAAAAAATTCATGACATCATTGGTCACGTGATTTGGCAGCCATATTGTTAAAAAAACCTTCAAAAATCTTCTTCTCTGAAATGGGTTAAAGGCGAAACTTTACAGATATGACCGCCTATCCATGAGGAACAAAATAATCACACATATGACATCAAAGGTGACCTGGTTTGGCAGGCATATTGGATTTATCTGAAAACCTATAAAAAAAAATACAACACTCAAAAGAAGTCATCGTGAGGATCTACAATCTCTGATTGCTCTTTTTCTTGTTTTCTATTTTGTTTAAATGCCAGACAAGCAGATGGTTTAAAACAATTATCACACTTCTCTCTGTGCATGCACAATCGAGATGAATTCAGAGCCAAAGTACTGCTAAAGTGCAGTTCATTTTCCGATTCATGCTCCTATTCGTGTTCAAAATATAGCATTCAATTTAAATTAAGTTGTACCTGTGATGAATCGGGAGTGAGTGAGGTGAAATGATAACTACTGAAAAGAGCACATGCACAAATGACCATGAGCAGATACATTTGATTGCCAGAGGAGGTATGTTGAACAGAGCACCGGAAGGGAAGAGTACAATCAGCAATGAGTAAAATAAACTTAACTGTTGCAAAGAATTACATGAGTTATTCGCATACTAGCAAATACCATCCGTTGCTTCACTGACGAGAATATTAATCATGGGTGGGGGGGGGATGGAGAGAGAGATAGGAGGGAGAGTGAAGAGGTGGAGGGGAAAAAAGAGGAGGGAGGGAGGGGGGTGAGGAGGAGTGGTGGAAGGGACGCAGTGTGAGTTGAGAGGAAGGGAAGGCAGATGTGTTGTGGAACGTTAATTACGATTAATTCTGTTTCATCAAAATGATTCTGCATCGAATAACAGTGAAGAGGGAAACAAAATAATGTCTGAAATCCATTTTCCCAGACAGGTCTTCCCAAACAACACCCAGACAGGTCTCGAGACAAACACTGTCTGGAGATAAACAATGCCCGGGCACAAATTCTGTCTGGAGATAAACACCACCCGGACACGTCCGAAGACAGCGAGACATATGTGACAGAGAGACAGAGAGACAGAGAGACAGAGAGACAGAGAGACAGAGAGACAGAGAGACAGAGAGACAGAGAGACAGAGAGACAGAGAGACAGAGAGACAGAGAGACAGAGAGACAGAGAGACAGAGAGACAGAGAGACAGAGAGACAGAGAGACAGAGAGACAGAGAGACAGAGAGACAGAGAGACAGAGAGACAGAGAGACAGAGAGACAGAGAGACAGAGAGACAGAGAGACAGAGAGACAGAGAGACAGACAGACAGACAGACAGACAGACAGACAGACAGACAGACAGACAGACAGACAGACAGACAGACAGACAGACAGACAGACAGACAGACAGACAGACGTGAACCAATTGCTTAACCCTCGCTTTTTGCTTCCTGTACATGGGTAATTATAACATTTGTTTGGCCATAACTTCAGTGGTGAGCACAATATTCTTAAGCAGCAAATAATTAAGCTTATAGAGATCATTATTCTTGTTATTAAGCGATGTTAATGAGATTCTCCATATAGACCTGGATCGACATGATCTCCTAGCCTGTGGTGTTGGAGAGGCACATACTAGAATGTGAGGGAGATGCGAGTCCCAGGCTTGGTGCTGATATGGCTGTAGCAGTCCTGTCTGTTTGGGTATTTACCAGGGTAGCCGGGACTGAGTACTTCACCCTCATTACCATCCAGGCTCACATTGCACACTGATTCTGTGGAAGAGGGCAGAGGTAATGAGAGGAAATTACATCAAGTTTGGGACTCTTTATGTGCATGAACGAGATTGATGAAAAGGAAAGGAGGAGAGTTACGGTAAATGAAAGATGCATAGATCAGATGGATATGCAAAGGCATGAGATGGAATCAAAATATCTAATTTTCTTGTTTTAAAACTCCCAGAGCGAAAACATAACTTGTGCAGTTGGACCCCAACATTCGCGGGGGACACATTCCTGAAAAATGCCGCAAATGTCTAATCCGTGAATGTCAGAGCATTGTTTCAATGGGAAAAAGGGGAATAGGTTCCCAGCGGTTCGTGATTCATCACGGAAAAATCAAATAAACCCATGAAAAACAAGGAATACGTCCACGAAGAACCGTGAATATGTGATGCACAGGGCCACACATGCAGAAGCAGGTCACATTTTATGAACCGAGAATACACGGGTTCCACGCATAGCGGAACCGAGAATGTCGGGGTCTGACTGTATTTAAATGTCTTCAGGAAAAAATATCAATAAAAAGTAAGACACTTGCTGGAAACAACATAGATAATATATAATAGTTGTGCTTAGTTTCCTCCGGTACAGGATCATCATTCCTTCATGGTGGGAGAAAAGCTTTTCAACACCTCCCAAAGAATGTGTGTGCTCGGTGGGTGGTGAATGTGTGCATTATGATTAAAAGGTGACTAGTGCGAGGAAAATAGGTGTTCAGCAAGAAAGGTCGTTGTGGGAGTGGGGTAGGAGGGTAACTGTGCTATCTACCTTTAATCACAGTGGGAAGCACCATTCGCTTGGCCTGTTGTGTTTCACCAACCCTGCAGTACAGGTTGTTAATCTTCACAATATCACCTTCACTCACACCTTCCTCATTTCCCATGGTATCCTGTCCACAGGAACATGTGTACACATAATCACCATTTTATGAGATGTGATTTTCTTTGAAACAAAGCTTGATTGTGTAAGACTGACAGTTAAAGTGATGAGGACACACATGAGGAGGAGAGTGTACAGGTTAGGAAAGTGGACCAAATGTGTAGGATGAGTTAGTAGGGAGCTTGAACTGTATTTGCAAATGACTGAAATTTTTTTTCTCAATGAAGGGTCCAATTGGGGTTTATAAACGAGGATGACGTGTGAATTAGAGAGGTCTTAACAGGTCATTACCACAATCTTCCATCATCAAGTTTGGTACTCTTTAAGTGCATGTTCCAAAATGTTCCAATGTTTATGTGCATGTTCGGTACATCCAAAACACAGTTCAATGATGGGATACAAGGTAAATAATGAACGTGGGACCAGAGGATGATTTGCGTTCGTAATTATTTACAGACAAGCAAATACCACCTGTCACTTCGCTGACGGGAATACTAGGGGGGGGACAGAAAGTTGGGGAAGGTGGGAGAAGATGGGGAGAGAGAGGGGAAGGGAGAGAGAAGAGGGGGTTTGGGTGGGGAGAGGGAAAGAGGAGGAAGGGGGAAAGAGAGAGGAGGAAAGTGGAGCGAGGCAGGGAGGAGGGGCGGGTCGGGGTAGGGGAGCGAGGAGGGGTAGAGCGAGGAGGGGGGTGGGGAAGAGGGAAATGAGGAAGGGAGGGAGAGTGACGCCTTGCCACACATCGCTGGACACTCCAGGAAGGGGGTGGGAGAGAGGAGGGAGGGGAAGCAAGGATGGATGGGGGAGCAAAGAGGGGTGGGGGGGTGAGGAGAAGGGGCAAGGAGAAGGGGCGAGGATGGTTGGGAGAAGGGAAGGCAGCATTAGGGGAAGGGAAGGAAGTGTGAGGAGAGGGGAAGGCAGAGTGAGGGGAGGGGAAGGGAAGACAGCATGAAGGGAGGGATGGGAAGGCAGTGTGAGGGGAATGGAAGGCAGTGTTCCAAAGGTGAAAGTCCTTTCAATCCTCGATTGCTTCAGTGAATTTGTTGCTCTTGCAGACTTTGGTTTCTTTGACTCTGCATTCTCAACGGTCACTATTAGGTACTCTCTCTGGTGTTTGGTTTTCAAATATTTTAGCCTATTGGACATACCAGCAGAGCACCCGCCCAACAGGCGATCTTGTTCCAAGTATGCAATACGTTCTTCTGATGCATACCTTTATTTGGGCGGTTATAGGCAACTGACAGCTCTGCATACGCAAAAAACAATAACCCAGGTTACATGCATGGAGCAAAAACATATCTCCTGCATATCATTCAAAACACCTCACTGCACTAGAAAACATGGGGACAGGAATACTGCACTGTAAATGTTGGAGTCTTGTAATACCCTCCTCCACCTAGAGGCAGCGCTACTTGATACACATTTACATGGAAAATTTGCGTCCCCCCCCCCCCCACACCCCAACCCCACCCAAGACCACTGGCAAAAATAAAAGCACCCCTATACATTAATTGGGGTCATTCTCGGTAGCAAGTCTGGATGTAATTGGCCCAGAACTGTAGGAGTAGCACAACAAACAAACCCACAAACAAACACAAAAACACAAAGAATGGTCCATGAATTATAGTAAGGATGAGTGATGAGCAATGTCTATTTAATGTCATCTTGAACCTTCCTGAAATAGTTCCAAACTGCACTTCTAGACCTTTTGAATGAAATGTCAAAACTATATCAGTCGATGCATTGCATATCCGTCCATCAGCAAAGCAATCAGCACACTTTACTGGTCAACTCCAAATGCCTTGCTCTTCATTTAAAAGGAACACGCCCTCCGGGTGTGTTTAATTTCCAGGTGACTTGCTTTTGCTGCAATATGGTAAATGGGATGGCCCAGGGACATGTTTCTTTTCAATTAATACATTACCAGGTCACAGAACATGCCCAACAGGGATGAAAAAAATTCCCCGAAAAAACCCGCTTATTTCTCAGAAGTAGCAATTACTCGGAATCAACGTCGATTCCGATTCACTACTGATTCCTTTCGATTGCATGGTTGGAATTGAGTACTTTGGAATCGATCTGCCCACCACGATTAAGCACCCAAGCAAGCACTCCAATGAAACGGTTGATAAGGAATGGCTGGCTTGGCAAGTGATTAGCGAACAGTTATAACAAACACCACCTGGAGACGCCTGGAATGTCAAACAATGTCGGAATTGGACAAATTAACGCTTTTTTTTGAACAGTCGAAACTGCTGCTAAAGTCAATTCCGCAGTGTGAAATTTGAAATTCGGCTCAGGTTGAGAGAGTCTAGAGTTTATCGCATGTGAGGAAATGAAATAAAGGCATGAACACTGCCGTCTCCGAGCTTTTATAAGTACAGTATTGTGATGTATCCAGCGATTTGTAGGTACCAGTGGGCCAGTTGGTCCGATGGACCAAACTTTCATTGGTCTTCACAGCTTTTTTGCATACCCACCTGCTGTACTGCTTCAGCATGAGCTTGCCTTTCACTAAGCCCAGACGTGCTTGGGGCCAGTGCGGGAATTATATATTCATTATTATTACCATATGATACAACTATTCTAATTATTGCTGTAAATATTATTAGTGTTAATTAATATATGCTTTGTTGTAATGTATTCATTGTTTTTGTTCTATATTTTGTAATTTGAATGCCATGCTGTGGTAGGTTAATAACATATTAAGCTGCTTTATCTACTGTAACATGGCATGCATTTAAAACATGGGAATTCTAACGGATTTTTTGTAGTATTTTCGAGTCTCAAAGGTTCTACGGGATCAACAGTCTTCGGGGACTTTTAAGCCCTCAGGGACTTTTGGGACTTTTGGGTACTCATGAACTTTTGGGATTTTTGGGTCTTTGGGAATGTTTGGGACTTTTCAGTCTTCAGGGACTTTTGGAAGTTTTGGGTCCTCAGGGACTTTGGGATGTCAGGGGCTTTTGGGTCCTCAGGGACTTTTGGTTCCTCAGGGACTTTTGGAATGTCAGGGGCTTTTGGGTCCTCGGGGACTTTTTGGTCGTCAATAACGTTTAGGAATTTTGGGGACTTTTTGGGTCCTCGGGGACTTTTGGGTCCTCAAGGACTTTTGGGTCCTAAGGGACTTTTAAGACTTTTAGTCATCAGGGTCTTTTGGGTGTTTTGGGTCCTTGGGGACTTTTGGGTTCTCGGAGACTTTTGGGACTTTTGGGTCCTCGGGAACTTTGGGATTTTTGTGTCCTCTGGGATTTTTGGGAGTTTGTGTCCTCGGGAACTTTTGGTATTTTTGGGTACTCGGGGACTTTTTGTGACTTTTGGCTCCTCGGGGTCTTTAGGGGTCTTAACGGTCTTAAAGGGTCTTCAAAGTTCGAAGGGGTCTCAGCAGTCAAAATGGTCAAAAGGTACATTGCAATAGTGCGTAATTAATGAATAGACAAAAAGTATGACACACACACACACACACACACACACACACACACACACACACACACACACACACACACACACACACACACACACACACACACACACACACACACACACACACACACACACACACCTCGGCCATTTATTGTGGATGAAGATCAGACATTTGATGGTACGAGTGAAGAAAGTGAAAAAAAAACTTTGAGCCCTTTATCGTTCAGAAAATGTTGCAGCCTGTTCCAAGTCAAGGCATTGTTGAGCAGGCCCCGGCAAAAATGAGGAATTAAGACCCCAGCAAGGGAGAGTGGGCAGACAAAGGGGCTGACCAAGGATGAATTATTGATAAGGATAATTAAATAAGGCTGTTAATTATCTTCAAAGGGTGTTAAAATTTACCCAAACATCCAGTTTTCATTCCTGCACTCCCTTGAAGTTTCCTTCGTCTGCATACAAAGTTTCAGGCCGCTAGGTTTCATTGTTTTGGAGTTATAGGGGAGAAACACACACACACACACACACACACACACACACACACACACACACACACGGAGAGGGGGAGGGGAGGCAGAGAAGATAGAGGGAAGGGAGGGGCGGGAAGACGAGGGAGGGGAAGTGAAGTGTGGGTGAAGAAGGGGGAAGCTAGGAAGGGGAGAAGAGTGAGGAAGAGGGGTGGAGGTGGGGAGAATAACGCCTCACAAAAAGTTGCTATACACTGCGAGAGGGAGGGGTGAGTGAGACACAGAGAGAGAGAGAGAGAGAGAGAGAGAGAGAGAGAGAGAGAGAGAGAGAGAGAGAGAGAGAGAGAGAGAGAGAGAGAGAGAGAGAGAGAGAGAATGAATAAGTGAAATAAGGAGGAGAAAGAGGACGAGGAAGAGTAAGGAAGGCGAATATCTCAGACAAAATTGGAGCGACTTTGGTTGACCATGTGGTTTGACCCTGAGGGAGGCGGTGCAGAGAGTTCAGCCGAATGAGAATATGTATGCCTGGTGTTGGAGCAGTGGTAAGGGCAGTGGCTTGGGACCCAAGAGGTCCTGAGTTCAAGCCCCGTTGGGACACTGAATTAATATATGTATGTATATGTATATATATATATATATATATATATATATATATATATATATATATATATATAATGTGTGTATATATATATATATATATAAATATATATATAAATATATATATATATATATATATATATATATATATATATATATATATATATATATATATAAATATATATAAACCAAGTCGAAAACACCAGGGGGTTGACTCAGCCTGCCATCCTTCCGAGGTCGGCGAAATGAGCACCAGTTGTACTGGGCCCGGTGTATGCCCCGGTTAGAATAGGTGTACCATATCCCTGTGTGTCGTAAGAGGCGACCAGGGTTGCGTCAGGAAGGGCATCCGGCGTAAAACATGTGCCAAATCACTATGCGGATCATAATGGATGATCCGCTGTGGCGACCCCGAACGAGAGCAGCCGAAAGAAGAAGAAGAAGACTTTGAGCCCAACCTCATTCCAAATTATGAAACCTGCATATGTAGATACCAATCAACGACACACAAATGAAGGTGGATACTTTGAGATCTGGGAGGGCTCCTTTCCACTTTCTGGAATCCACATATGGAGATAACAACGAAAACACACACACACACACACACACACACACACACACACACACACACACACACACACACACACACACACACACACACACACACACACACACACACACGCTAATTGAGGTTTCAGTTCCCAACAACTTTCACCGAAACAACATAGAAATCAAGAAAATGACCGATTACCAAAATCTCAAAAATGAAGTGAAAAGATGGTGGAAGTAGAAGAGATCCAAAATTGTACGAGTGATCATTGGAGCAAAGGGAACGATGAAGAAGATCCTTACAGTGATATTAAAAATCATCCCTGGGAATATTACTACAAACGAACTACAGTTGGAAGCCATTCAGGGATCAGTGACCATCCTCAAAAGAGCCCTCGGAACAAAAATTTACACCTTGATCCATGATTCTTGACTGCCCTTATTGAAACGGAGGTGGATTCTTCGAGACCTGGGATGGTTCCATTCCACATTCTGAAACCCACATATGGAGAAAACAACCAACAACACACATACACACACACACACACACACACACACACACACACACACACACACACACACACACACACACACACACACACACACACACACACACACACACACACACACACACACACACACACACACCCACACACACACAAAGATACTTTGAGACTTTGGAGGGCTCTGTTCCACATTAGGAAACCAGCATATGGAGATAACAACCAACAACACACACACCGGTACCAAGTGCCGTTGCGGTAGTACAGTTTACATACATACACACACGTGCAAATATACGCACACATAAAGTACATAAAAACGACAAACAAAGTTTTACCTTTAAACAGATTTCTTTGAAAGAGGAATTCATGTGGGAAATTAGCGAAATTCAATTTTAAAATATATCAAGGCCCAGAACACAAAATGTCTGTCTACGCCTTCACAGCTAGATCAAACATGAAGAACACGAGGTCGGATGGACCTTATTATTTTTATAAATGTATCGATGTCAATGCGAGGGGTGGATTATGATAGCAAATCGCTAAAATGTTAAACAAAGCAATGTCCTGTAAAAATACAATTGCACATTTTCAACGGATGAGACATCTCCCGAAACACCCACCACACGGCACTGCAGGGCCCAACAAAGGTGGAAACATATATCCAATCGATGCGTTACATTGAAAGCTGGGGTACTTTTATCGAAATGATCAACCAAGCAGTTTGGAGAGAGTGTTCGCCAAGTGGCTTTAGCACTCAAGAAAGCACTCCAACAAAATGGTTGATAAGGAACGGCTGGCTTGGCAAGCGATAACATCACATATCCCTCATTAAACACACACTTAACGGAGATGCCAAAATGTCAAATATGCCCGAATTGGACAAATGAACACTTTTTTTGGCAGTCGGATCTACTACTTAGTTCAATTATGGAGCTTAAATTTTGTAATTTGCTAAGTTTAAAGGATTCTCGAGGATATGGCATGCACGGAAATGAAATAAAGCCACAAATGCTGGCCTCTTCAGGTGTTTATAAGCATTGCAATGTATCCAGCGATTCGTAGGGACTATATCTCTAATATGAATGAGGAGAGTGAAAAAATTTTTTTATTGTTAAGATATCGTTTCGGCCTGTTACAAGTCAAGGCATGGTTGAGCAGGCCAAAACACATGGCGGCTTCAGACCACAGCGAGATAACCCAGGATACGCCTTTAGACCCAATCAAGAGTGAGGTGGCCAAGGAGCGCCTGATAAAGGATATAGTTAAATAAGGCCGTTAATTATCTTCAAAATGGGTGTTTTAATTAACCCAAACACCCAATTTTCACTCATGCACTTCCTTGGAGTTCCCTTTGTATAAATGCAAAGTTTCACGCAGATAGGTTTCATGGTTTGGAGTTATCGAGGAGACGCACACACTGATACACACACTGACATTTATTAGTATAGATGATCAGAATCTTTAGGAGACTTGTAGGAATTTCTCACCACGTTAGGTGATGTTGCTACAATGGTGGGATTCCCATTTGTGGAGAACATCGTCGCTGGGTAATGCATCACGGAGTAGTAGTCATAAGGTCCCACCAGATTATTGGAATCTTTCTTCTCAAAGTTGTATTTTTTACCTGTACACACACAACAATAAGTTTTGGGTTTACCTGTTGGTTTCCATCTGAGCACATACTTTGTGATGTTGGAACTCCAGGTTAAAATCCCGTTTCCTGTGTTGATTTGCACATATGATGTCCTTGTCATGCAATCTCTCTTCCTGACCTTGCTATTAATGTAATATTTTTACTACCTTTTCTATAAATCTTCGATAACTATTAAAAAGCGACTTAAAGGTTCATCATCAATTCCATCATATTGAGAAAACTCTAAGCACAACTCAAGGTTCTACAGAAATCCAAACCCAAGATATGTAGACATCTGCACCATCCCCCACTCCACATTTTGATTCATTTCTGGTCTGCAACTCCAGTGCTATCTCCCACTCACATCACAAATCCAACTTTAGTCTCTCACCATCCACGATGTTATCCCACATGATTACGACATAGTTGTCTCGATCATATCGCACGTGCTCGTGGTAGAAACCCACGGCATGGAGAAGTTCGTGTTGCACAATGCTCTTGATCACACAGCCTCGTCGGCTAAGAGAGACCACGGTCTCCCCATGGGCGACGCGTCCAATGCTGCTGAAACAACTGTAACATCACCAAGTAGGACAACAACATTATTATAAACTCCAAAACAACCTTTACCAAGTATTGGAGTTGATACTGGCTGATCATGACTGTGTTTGTGAATAAGCAATTGTACTGTGTATGGGTGTGTTTGTGTCATGTTCGTGATGATGTGCTCTTTGCTAACCCGGACTTGTCCATGACATGGAGGTAGTTACTCTCATCGTTGCGCTCATAGAAGCGGAGGCAAGTCTTTTCATGCAGCTCGGAAAGAGCTTCATCCCAAACTTCCTTATCTTTTGTATCTGCATGCATGTCACCGTAACTATAAAGCATCGCAAAATGCAAAGCATGTCCACTTTGTACTCGAACTAAACTTGACGAAAATGACAGTTAAAAACAATTGTACATTACTAACTTATGTTCTCCACAATCTCATAATAAAGGTTTGTTGAAGATTTGATGACAAAAGTTCAATTGGTAAAAATGTTATGGCCTGGACATACTGTACACACTGAATCGCAATGGTAAACAGATTTTGATTAAAATATTTATGGCTGGTCTCCCAATTCACTGATGACATCATCCTTACAATCATATATTCTCCATTGTGAGTCGAATGAGATATGCCAAGTTTCAAATTTTTCCGATCAGCTGTTTCAGAGATATAATCAGTTTTAACCTTTGCATTTAATCCAAAATGGCTGCCACACTACATGACATATCACATCACAATTCTATTGAAAATATTCTACATGGGGGGTCGCTCTGACCCTGAAAATTTTATATCAATCCGACAAGTGATTGCTGAAAAAAGAATGTTAAAAAAAGAGCAAAAAATAGCCAAAAAAAAGGCACAAAGAAGAACAAAAATATGACCACTGCACCTGAAGCTTGGGCCCAGGCTACGACATAATGATCACATCCAGCGTGAACATCAAAAACAAAGCATTGTGACCAGATATCATACTTCGGTACAAAGAAAGAGAGAAGGAGGCATTGATAAGTGAAGTGTTAATACCAGTTGTAACCCAAATTTGGTAGCATTCTGACTGGTGAGTCTGGAGAGGAAGATTTTTGAAGGAATTTGCATGATTTTCCAAAAAATTGACAAAGTCCGCCATTTTGACAAACTTCCGGTCATATGATCGGCATGCCCTCCGCAACTTAACATCATGACCCTGTCTTAATGTTGCAACCCAAATTTCGTAGCATTCTGACTAGTGGGTCAGGAGAAAAAGATTTTAAAAGGAATTAATGTGATTTTCCCAAAAGTCTACGAAGTCGGCCATTTTCACACACTTCCAGTAACGTGATCTGCATGACTTATGCAATGTAATTAACATCCATATGCTAGCCTAATATTACAACCCAAATTTGGTGGCATCGATTGGTGGGTCTCAAGAAGAAGAATTTGGAAGGAATTTGCGTGACTGCCATTTTGACACACTTTCGGTCATGTGATCAGCATGGCCTCTGGAATATAGCATTGGAACCATGACCGAATGTTGTAACCAAAATTTGGTAGAATTCTGACTGATGGATCAAGAGAAGATTTTGGAAGGAATTTGCACGATTTTCCCAAAAATTGGTTGTCGACCATTTTGACACACTTCCGGTCACATAATTAGAATGACTTTGGCAACTTAACATCCCTACTCTGGCCTAATGCTCTAATCCAAATTTGGTAGCATTCTGACTGGTGGATCAGGAGAAGATTTTGGAAGGAATTTGTGGCACCACCATTTTGGCACACTTCTGGTCATGTGATCGGCATGGCCTCCAAAATTTAACATCAGGATCCTGTCCTAATGTTGTACCCCAAATTTGGTAGCATTCTGACTGGTGGCTCTGGAGAAGATTTTTGAAGGAATTTATCGATCACTTCACTCCTCCCTCACTGGGGTCTTAATTTGCCATTGTTTTTGACCTGTTCTACAATGCCTTGACTTGGAACAGGCTTCAACGGTTTCTTAATGATAAAGAGCTCCAATCTTTTTTCGCTTTCCTCACTCGTATCATCAAATGCCTCATCTACAAACCCATGAATCAATGTATACATTACTTCTGTAAGTGCTGTCATTTTCATATTCGGAGGTTGAAGTGATTTCATGCATTTTATGATGCGATTTTCCACGATCTACTTTCACGGAGTAATTGAAGTATATAATGGAACATATAATTTGAGTTTGGAGGATCAGATCACGTGGATTAAATAACTGTCGAAATCTGGAGTGAAATCTGAAAACATTAAGAAATTGGCAATGTTTTGGTTTTTGCGGGTATATGCAATTACCCATCAGCTTGCTATCGCTTGCCAAGCCAGCCATTCCTTATCTACCATTTCATTGGAGTGCTTCCTTGAGTGATTAATCCACTTGCCGAGCACCCAACAGTCGATAACAGTGCAGTTCATGTCTTGATCGGGAGGTGGTACAAATGGGTAGATTTGGATTTGTAAAAGACTTTCTGTGGGGGGTGTGTGCATGCCTTCTTTCTTGATTATGTGTGTGCGGTGTGTGGGATTCGTGGACTGAACTCACACAGACCCAGGCTTCATGGCCTTGTTGTGTGTGGCACCGTGGCAGAGGTGATGCAGCTGTCTTCTGAAACATGTGCTCCGGCACGTGAGGGGGAGGGGGGTGGGTGAGCAGACTTATGCCGTGATGCCGAAAGCACGTGGGACATGCTGTGCAGTGTGGGTAAAGTTGTGGGTGTGGTAAAAGTGTGGGTAAAGAAAAGCCCCGTTCCAGTGAGAATCTGCGAGTGAAAGGATGAATATATCGCCAGTGCACGGTTGCATTTTGGACCGCAAGGAAGTTGTAGAACGCATATGGGTGGGCTGTTTAGGACTGATTCCCCAAAGTGTATCATGCAAATCTGATTCAGAATGAGCCGACCTGAGGAGGGTCAAAAGTCGCTGCATGTGCAAGCACAAATAGTTACATAGACAGCACACATGGTTGTGGTATAAATAAATTAAATAGGTAGATTTGGATTTGTAAAGGGGCTTTTCGTGTGTGTGTGTGTGTGTGTGTGTGTGTGTGTGTGTGTGTGTGTGTGTGTGTGTGTGTGTGTGTGTGTGTGTGTGTGTGTGTGTGTGTGTGTGTGTGTGTGTGTGCGCGCGCATGCCTGTATGCTTGGTTACGTGTGTGCGGAATGCGGGATTCATGGGTGCATGGATCGAACTTGCACCCAGAGCCCATGGTGCATGGCCCCATGGTGGAGGTGTTAACTTTCAACCTCATTAGTATACGAGCGATCGCAGTTTCCTTTGTCCGAGCAACTGTTTCTAAAGCAATGGGTTATTTTATATGAATCAGGTGTGCCTTAGAAAGGTTATGTACTTTCTCCTTGTGAGTTTCAAAGCAAAATACATTTGATAACACCCGATTTCCGAGCTGTTTGCCATATTAACATGTTTTCTAAATTACCAAGCCAAATGTTTTACACCCGTCTCACAGCGGTGGGCAGCTATTTATAGAGAATAATGTTTATGCATATTTCCTTGAAATGTCTATAATGCAACATTGTTTTTTAAATTTGTTTATTGAAAGTTGTATACAGTTTGTACTGTATTCCATAATCACAATGACTCCAATCTGCCGATGACTGAAAAATTGCCGATATTGGCTGAATATTAATAAATATTGTGTGTGTGTGTGTGTGTGTGTGTGTGTGTGTGTGTGTGTGTGTGTGTGTGTGTGTGTGTGTGTGTGTTCTGTTCATAAAGCATAACATATCCTCTCTGCTGTCTCGCCTCCACCACCCCTCTGTCCCATCCTCGCTCTGCACCCTCCTAATACAGTGCAGCACCCTGTTCCCACACCTCTCTCTCTCTCCCACACCCCACCCACCTCTCAGACGATGGTTATGTGTTGGATGGTGTTTGTCTCCACACGATGTTTGTCTCCGTGCATGTACAAGTGGTGTTTATGGTACGACCGGAAGAAAATGTATAATTTTCAGACATTATTTTGTTTTCATCTTCACTGTCACTCTATGCAGAATCATTTTGACGAGCCAAACCCACGCTCCGCACGAAGTTTCTAATGTGAGGGTTCATTCGGACGTTAATATTGTTGCAGATTCGCGCCCGCCGGCGTGCTGACGGCCACGTAACTCGAATCGCGGCACGTCGCCCACCGGACGGACAATCCAGTCGTGACCCTCTCGGACTAACGCCGGGAACCAGTCACGGGTGGACCTTTCGGTCTCACTGCGATCGAGCCAATCAGCCCCCGCGTGGGATAGGGTTGCTCGCCAAATTCGACCTACCTAAGTACCCACGCGGAGGGTAGACCGGGCGATAGCACCTCGCCGCAGGTCGACTTCGGACAAGGGCCACTTAAGCGACCCGTTCCGTACTATCGGGATAACCGAGCGGTGTTATCGTCGACCTCGACGGTTCGATTAATTATCGGGCGTATTCAGCCCACTACCAACCCTTTACGTGAAGCAAGATGAGGATTCAATGAAAGAAATGACGAAGCGAAGCGGGAAACAGTTCAACACAAAAGCACATTTATTCGCGATGAACGGAAAGCACACATATTCAATTCCACCAAAAGCACATAGAAAAGAAGAGACACAATGCAATTTACACAAAAAGCAAATGCGACAATGGAGATCTAATACCGATTACACGAGCACACGGCAACACTTATACAATTTTACTTCACAGACGGCGCCGACAACACATACCCAAAACCAAGGAAAAGAATACCCTCAAGGATGAGGCGGGCCTGAGGCCGAGACCGGGTCGGGCCTACCCGTCTGGTGATGAGACGCGGAGCGGCGATGGTGCCTCAACTCCGCGGGCCTCGCGGACAGTGTCTGGTAGGGGGTGGGAAAGGGGCCCCCTTGGTCGCACTATCTCAGCGCGGGGGGAAACAGGAGGGGGTTGCTGATACTCAGGGTATAGAGGATTTTTATTGTCCCGCGACGAGCGTCTCCACCTCGGCCAGGTCGCGCTGTCGGCCTCCCTGGGGTGCAGCTCCCTGCACGACGCGAGCACCCCTCGTCTGCCCTCGCCGCCTCTCCACAGCTCCGTCCCCTCCGCTCCGACTCCAACGCACACGACGACCAGCTCCTTCTTGCCAACTCCACCGCCCGCGAAGTCTTAACTCTCTGTTCTCTTCTCTTTCTCTACTGACTGGACTGACGAACACGGTCGCCTACATAAGCCCCGTGGCTTCGCCCTCTCATCTTTGACCCCCTCCCTTCGACCTTTCACCTCACTCCCCATTGGCCCGAGAAAAAGTGGGCGTGAATGCTTTTTGATCCATAAATTTGCATATATCGATCGCCCTCCAACGCCCTGGGGGCGGGGCCAATTCGCCCCTCGCTCACCGATTGGACGGCAAAAAGTGGGCGTGTGTCGTTTTTGATCCGTTTTTGAAGCACAAAATCCGTGATTTTGTACACGCTGTTCGGCGCGCGCCCTGCACGAGTCCAACACCGGTACCCACAAGCGGCGCAAGAACGGTGGCGATGCGACGGTTGCGAGGTGTGACGTGAAGGTCGTGGCGGTTGTGGTGAAGCGGCGTTGTGGTTGGTGGTTGATGTTGTGGTTGTGGTGGTAATCATGGCGGTTGGTCCAAAATAAAGATAGCAAAAGAAAAACGGCTATCCTGAAGAGTCGCAGCACGCATAAATGACATGTATTCCCACTAGACAACGGGTTTGGGCCTAACTACACATGTACTTACCGAGATACCTCACCTAAGGGACCTGAATGGTGGTTTGCGAATTTGGTAACCACAACAATATATACAGTGTTCACAATGTGATTTATCGAATTTCTTTATATACAATGTTTCTTGTTGCATTTTTTGTACCAAATGCACCTTCTGAGGTAGTCAGCATGTGCAGAAGAGGGTTTTACATTGCAGACGCTGTTTTCTCGGAGTGGCATTACGCCTCTCAGTGGTGACGGTCTGCTGACGACAGACGTAATGACGTCAGCGAATGAGCGATGATGTCATGACGACATTACACCTCTCAGCGGTGACATCACACGTCACCATGCAAACAAATATAAAAATTAGAAAATCGCCAAAAATTCCCAAACCTGTCCGTCTGGCGCAATCTCACATAGCCCATGCTGTACAGTAGACCACAGAATACCCATATACAAAAGTGGCGACAATCTGTCTAGCAGTTTCCGAGGAGAAACGTCCACAAAATATGGCTTAGCATATTAATATAATAACTAGTACGGGCCCGTAGGGGCGGGCCCGTAGGTGCAGGCCCGTAGGTGAGTGCCAGTATGTGCAGCCCTCTATCTCGCCCCTCTCGCCCCCCTCTCTCGCCCGCCCCCCTCTCTCGCCCGCCCCCCTCTCTCGCCCGCCCCCCTCTCTCGCCCCCACTCTCATCCCCTCTCTCCAGCAGATATTGGTCGACAGATAAATGGCCGTAACTTGGGAACTGCTCGTCCAATTAATATCAAACCTCGAAAAGGCACATCCGCGGGTCCCCAGCAATATTCCTGGCAAGTTTCAATCATATCGGACCGTCAATCGTGCAAATAAATAAATAAATAAATAAACAAACAAACATTAATTGTGACGTCATTCGTGATGTCATAGCACCGTGTCTTGTCATTGGTCGACAGATAAATGGCCGTAACTTGGGAACCGCTTGTCCGATTAATATCAAACCTTGAAAAGGCACATCAAAAGGCACATCAGCGGGTCCCCGGCAATAATCCTGGCAAGTTTCAATCCGATCGGACCGGTGATCGTCCGGTTATTAATAATTTGGGAAAAAATTGGCATGATAAGGTGAGAAGGTGGAACGACACCTTCAGCTGCCATATATACACCTCTCCAACACTGAAAAAAGCAGTAAAATGGTCGTAACTTGGGAATCGCTCATCCGATTGACATCAAACCACGAAAAGGCACATCTGCGGGGTCCCTGCAATATTCCTGGCAAGTTTCAATCAGATCGGACCGGCGGTCGTCGAGAAACGGCGGTCGCAGACAGACAGACAGACAGACACACACACAGAGATTGCTGGAATTATAGATAGATGAGACAGTATGAACCGTAATTAATGCTCCACTGCACATCTGCTTTCCCTTCCCCTCCCCTCTCCTTCCCCTACCTTCCCATCATGCTGCCTTCCCTCCCCATCCCCTCACGCTTACCTCCTCCAAAAACCCCTTGCCCTCCCCACTTCCCCCCTGCTCTCTCCCCCATTCAACTGCCCCCTCCCCTCGCTGAGTGTATAACGACATTTGGTGAGGCATCGCTCTTCCCCCTTCCTAGCTCCCCCTTCCTCATCCCTACCTCCCCCACCCCTCCTCACTTTTCACTCCATCCTCTCTCCCTCCCCTCTCCTTTCCTCTCCCCCTCCTATCTCCTTCCCCTCCTTCCTCTCTCTCTCCCCTCCTCTCCCCCTTTCTAGCTCTACCCTCCCTCCTCGTTCCACCCCTTCCCTCTCCCTCCCCTCTCCCTCCCCCTTCCCTCTCTCTCCCCTTTCTCCCTCCTTCTCCCCCCACATTAATACCCCCACCAGCAAAGCGATGGGTTGTATTTGCTAGTAATAATAATAATAATAATAATAATAATAATAATAATAACAACTAGTCTGGAGACGGTGATGGTTCACGAAGGGACGCCACGGGCAAACTGGCGGGAATCGGGAAAAACGTAAATGATGAAAGTTGTAGTACTCGAAGAGCACTACTTGCATACAAACTTTCATTCGAAACAGTTGAAAACCCTTGGAGCAAGATGCCAAATTTATTAATTTTTTTGACATTTTCTAAGTTCGTGACCTTGTGACCTTGACCTTGGGACGAAAATGAAAAAAATCGAGCTCCGTGGGGCTATGTAGGTGCCATTGGGCTAACCAAATACCAAAACCTATGCCAGATTCGACAAACCCCCTCGGAGAAGATGTAACTTGAAACTGGCTACCCCCTAAAAACACGTTTTTTGGGCGTGGCTCCGCCCACAATGGGTGCAGCATGCCCATTCTCAGGAAAACACAACGAGATCATGATACAAACCTCGTACCATAATTTTATCAAGATCGGATCAAAACCCACGGAGCTATGCTCGGGACAGACAGACAGACAGACAGACAGACAGACACCCACCCACCCATAACGAATATAATGGTCACTTGCTCGTGAACAAATTGTTTAAACAAAATTATTAATTTGTCTTCTCCATATTCTCAAAATAAAGCTTTGTTGAAAATTTGATGACAAAAGCTCAAATGGTAAAAAAAAAAAAAAAAACGAAAAAGTTATGGCCTCGATAGACACACGGAAGTGATTGCAAAACCCTGTCTTCCGCTGCGAGGTGGACAAGCTAATGATGATAATACATATTTCATGTATTTTATATTATATAAATGTACAATAATTCAATGCATTGCTTGCCCAGCCGTAAAAAAAAAAGTTATGGCCCAGACAGACACACAGAAGTGTGTCTGTCTTCCCTGTCTTCTGTCTTCCCTGTCTGTCAAAACCCTGTCTTCTGCTGCGAGGTGGACAAGCTAATGATGATAATACATATTTCATGCATTTTATATAAATGTACAAGAATTTGATGTATTGCTTGCCCGGCCATAAAAAAAAAGTTATGGCCTGGACAGACACACAGAAGTACGTCTGTCTTCCCTGTCTGTCAAAACCCTGTCTTCCAGCACTTTGATTTTAACATATCCACCGACGTAGTCCAATATGTATATAATAGTGTTTAATATAAAACATATATCCTTGGGTTTAATCGATTTGATGGGTTTATGTAATCTTGTGGAGAGGTTAGAGTTCAAATTGTAAATTCACCCTTCCACTATGAACTCAAAGAGAACCCTGGTAATGATATAATCTGATACGATGTGTGTGATGAAATCACAAACGATACAAACCTCCAGCATCTTTGTTTCACTCTTCCCAACTGTAAGAGATTTTAACCCTTTTGGTTCTGGAACAATGGAAGTACTTAAATAAGGATGATGCAATGCTGTGGATGGACCTGTACTAAAGAAACTTATAAAGCAAAGATGATGCAACATTCTTGACATTTTTGCCCCAGAAGATGAGAGAGATGACTTAACTTGGTGTGTTATTACAGCTGTGGGATATTGATATCTGCTGACTGTAAAATGCTTCATAGTGATTCCTACAACCACTCTTAAACATCCTTCATTGTTCCCACCTTCTTTTGTGGTCAGCTCATGATAGTGTTTCACAAACTGGTTATTCAGGCCTGACTTTTGCTGAAGGTGGCATGAAGTTGGAATTTGTTTAGGATGCCAGCGATAACTTGCTGACTCTTTGCGAAAGACACCGTGTGATATTTAACGTCCACCAACTAATGCTATAAAACAGGATACCCGGCTTATCATCGGTCCAAGGGAAAGTGAGATTGGTAATGCAACTTGCTGCTTGCAAAGCACCAATCCGACGATTTATAATCGGTTCAGGAACTGAATCCACATTCAGCAGCTCATGGTTCAATGCACCACCTATGACCAATCCGTCGTCAGACTTTGTTTCATAATTATAAACTTTAGGAAAACTTCGACCACATAAATTATATTTACACAGAAAAACATACTACAAGGATGATATCGATTCACAATGTTAGTAATAACTTTCAGAACCGTTGAACCCAGGATGGACAAACACACCTGTACCACAATGGGACAAACACACACCTGCACCACAATGGGACAAACACACACCTGCACCACAATGGGACAAACACACACCTGCACCACAATAGGATAAAAACACACCAACACCACAATGGGACAAACACACACCTACTACATGCATGAATAAATAATTAAATAAAAAATAGACAAACCATATACAGAGTCGAGTATGTAAGGAATGTAGGTTTTCCCATCATCTCCTCGAGGCCAAATCAACTCCTGCTCTTTCACCACACTACGGGAAGTGTCACCCTGAAAAGGAAGATGGGACAGGAAAGCGAAACAGATCATAAACGAGTGGAGGTACATTCAAAGAACATCGCCCCATGCTCAATAAATAAATATCATATTCTCCAGCACGCGACATTGCCAGGGCACCTTCGGCACCCGGTGATGCCACCATGCAGCACATTGAGATGGAATTGGGAGGGAGCGGTGCACAATAAATGATTGATTAATTGCATTAATAAACGAAAAAATAATAATCATAAAATAATTAATTTCTTAATCAATTAGGATAACAACATACCAAAACCACCACTGTTTCATCTGAATCTGTAACTTTTTGAAAATTAAGTAATTCATCAAAAAATGAATAATTAATTGATTAATTGATTCATCAATAAATCAAAAAATTCCCTTTACGGCAAAATCACTTGGTCTTTGTTGTGTCCAAATATCAATTTTCTAGCTAAAAAGGTGCCTGAGATATTGCCCAGATGAGAAAGAAAATAAATCAGCAAATTAATAAATCAATAATAATTAAGTAATTAAGTAATTAGTTGATTAATCGAAGAAAAAAGAATACTGCTTTTTCCAAAGCACATCTTCACTTTTGTACCAAAATTTCAGCTTCCTAGCCCAAAGGATGACCGAGATAGCACTCAGAAAATACAAACAAAAAACGGAGTAAAAACCGAGTACTCCCTTCCTTCGGTGCCCAGCGATGATGTCATGCATCGCCTGGATATAGAATTGAGAAGGAGCGGTGTACAACATAGAACCTGATCTCTGACTGGATAACAAAACATAAGTTAATCATGTGGAGTTAACAATAAGATATGGTTTAAAAAAATTTGTAAATAATGGAGATTTAAATACTTCCATTATAATGAGGTGGCTTGCGAACAGATTAATGCAGTTACTGTAGTCATTGGAATTTGTATGAATATATTGGTTGAAAAGAAAGTGTAATTTGTATCTGTCTCTTTGTTGACATTTGAAAATGTGTTTGTCAACCTTTACATACATCTCGATGGAGGCCATTTGCAATTTGCAAACAAGATGGTGGCCATTTGCAAACTGCCGGCAACCTTTTTGCCAACAGTGGTGAGCACTGCAAACTTGTTGTTGAAAGGTATGTGAGTTTTGAGACAATATAAAAGTATGTATTGGTACCAAGATTGTTTTGTTTTGAATCATAGAATGGAATCTCATGCATTTGCAGCTTTCCTTGAACACCAGTTCCTGACTTTCCATACTGATGTTTCTTCTCCAGCATTATATAATTTTTCATCATATTTTGTTAAAAAAAATTTGTGTGGGCTAAATGATTGAAAAAAAAAAGAGTAGAAGTGAGAGTGAGTGAGAGTAGGGGAGAATGACACATGGGGGTGAACAAGCTGTACACAAGGTGAATGAAACACAGCAAAAAGAAGAAGGGGAAAGTGGCGATGAACCAGAAAAGGAACAAACCAACCACAACTAACAAACAAAATGGGATGAGTGAGAGGGGGATGGGTGGAGGGGAGGGGTGGGGGGAGGGAAATCACAATAACCTGGAAAAGGGAGTGCTTGTGAAAGGGGCCATTTGGGTGGTAGTATGAGCTCAGAAAACTGTATTGAGCACATTATTTTCTACTGCCATCTCATTTAACATGACTTGCTCTCATTTAACATGATTTGCTTCTTTGTCTCTTGGATTTTATAGATAAGTTTATCAGGTGGTTTTTTTCAGGAAATGAAATATAATTCAGATATGCCTTTATAAACAGAATATGTGAATCATATGTTGAAATATAACATTTCTAATTTTATACTGCAGAGAGACAAGGACTGAGGAATCTTTGAAAAGTTTGTCTAGGACATACAAAATCTTACATTGGGAAGAATATCTCCTTGAATAAGCTCATCTTCCAAATCTGGGGTGAAGAGAGAGGGAGAGAGAAAAGGAAGGATAGAGAAGAGAGAGACATAGTGAATGGATATGAGAAAGAGGAATGGCAGGAGAGTGAGGGGAAGGGAGAGAAAGAGAGGTTGGAGAAAGATGTGAAAATGGTGGGTATCAAGGAAGAAAAAAAAAGAGGTAGAATGAGAGAAAGAAAAAGAAAGAGTCAGGTGCAAAAAAACAACAGCATCTATATCAGTCGTTTAGTGATATCATTGAGGTGTTTATGATTTAATTCGATAATTCTGATTCATTCAGTCAATAATGTATATACTTACCTGGGAGTTTTACAAAGTTCATATCTCCTTATAATGAGAGGTCGGTATAACAATGAAGTACAATTCCCAGATTTTTAGGAAAGTAATTTTCTTAGGAATAAAAACGTTTTCATAATAATAGGAAAATTTCAACAAAACTGTTCTTCTAATGGTCTAGAAATGCTCTATAAGCAATAATAACTTCATGCTTGTGTCAAATAAATAAAAATATGATTAATCAATCTTCTTTCAAGTGCAGCACATGACTGTGGGTAGCACCATTTACTGGGGACTCAGCGGCACCGCTGATGCAGTGCCCCCAGCAGGTTTGAGCAGGAATTTGTAATTTGTTCATGGTGTCCACGATAGCTCATCGACTTTTCAAAAAGGACACCGTGAGATCTTTAACATCCACCAACTAATGCCGGTAGATGGGATGCCCAGTTTTACATCCATCTGAGAGACGGCACACACATTGATGAATCATCCTGCCTGTGAAACACCAGGATGACAGTTTATAGCTGGGTCGGGATTCAAACTTAAGCCACACAACTTAGAGGCAAGTTTGTGTATCTTTAGGCTATGTTGCCAGCCCAGTAAATCAATGAATAAATTGAAATTATTGACACCAAATTAAGTGACTTTGTAGATGATATCACAGGCAATCCTAAACCAGAGATGGCCAGTCAGAGGGAAACTCAAGGTTAAGAAGTTGGAAATGGTGTTTAATGGTAAAGTGGACCACACTTTTTGCCGTTAATTTGTTTTATATGATTGGTATATAAAGTTTTTAAAAAAAAGTTATATTATATAATGCCCAGTTCTCACAATTTTGAGGTGCATCTGTTAAGGAACCAACAATGGGAGGATCTCCCATATCATCCCCACATTTTACCTGCGTTGATTTTCATTATGACCTCAGAGGCTGTGGGGTTCGAGGAGCCAGGATTTCTGATTGAATCTGAGAACACAACACAGCGAATGATTTTACAATATCCCTGATACACTAACACACATCATTCCCTTATAGTAATACAAAAGAACATCCATCATTCCACAGAACAATGTGTTGCCTACAATCCAAATTGGTTGAATAGCAATGTGTTATACAAGGTCCCATTCAAAATTATTCAATTCAAGAAATGTTGGACTGATAGAGATTAACGTTTAAGGAAATACACAATAATTTAATCCTGTAATTGCAACTTTGATTAATTTTTAAATCTTCACTTCATCATCAATGTCTACAAAATTTAATCTTGCAGTCAAAACACAACAATAATCTTTGGCAATCCTCAACTGCACAATACTCTTATGAGTTGCCTGTGAGAATCCAACTCAACAACTATTGCTTTCCCCAAAGCGCTGCTTACCTAAGTTGATGTTACAGCTTCAGATAATTATTTTTATAATCTAGAAATCAAAACTCAAATGGATTAAGGTCGTTAAAATATTTTGAGAACCCCCAAAATTAATCTGGTTCAGTCTGCTTTGAGCATACCTTGAAGTATAAGAGAATGGACATTCAATTGATAATTAATACATTGATCAAGTGGATTCGGGTTTAAGGGACCCAATCAAGACCGTGTCCCTCACAATATTTATCTCTTGAGCATTAAACAAATCTATTCAAAGCTCGATATTCAATTGGAAACCTCAAAATCTTTAATCAGTCTTTCATAGTCATTGCCTTCTTCTTGGCAAACTTTTATGTTTCAGAATTCATCTGAGGTGTATAAATATGGTGCGATTATTGACCCCCTCTCGTCCTGAACCTTACCTTGCATGCACCAGTCCGAATGCTGCCCCCACCTCATGCATAAGTAATAAATAGATGGCTACTTAATCTGACACCAAAAACAGGCAAATTTCCATATATTAAATCTACAGAACCAATTTGTACAATAACAAATAAATTTTAATATTCCTTGAAAAAAAACATAAATTGCGGAGATCCGAAATTTTCATAAGCCACAACCAATTCCAACCACCAGCCACTAACACTTTGAAGATTAATTGCTTGTCCGAAAAAAAACATCCGATAATTCTTTGACGAAGCTTCTTGGCAGAAAGTCATGACTGACAGCGCAGCATGTCAAAGAGCACAGGAAGGTATGCTTTGCCACTGGAATATTGACCCTTAGGTACCAATGATTTGGCCTGGGTTAGCTTTAAAGAAAGTTAATATCCAGTTTTTGACTATGGAAATGGAATGGAGGTACTGGTGTTCCTCTTTGAGTATTTACCACCAATGTTGGCTCAACCCCAAAACCACCTGTTTAAAAAGCAGATCTACAACCTCACGCATGCATTTGTTGTTTCAGAGTGAGTTAGACATACAAGTTATTTTTAAATGTTACAATACTAAGCTATCAAATGAAGCAACAACTGATTTTCTATGTTACAATACTGAGCATCACATAATAAAATATAAAATGTGATTACAGCATCCAAGTTTCCGATGACATACCTCCATTATTGGAAGAGATGCTTCCAGGGGATGGACGGCCATACAGTTTCTGTGGAGCCACCTACATGGAACAGACATCTTTAGGATTATCTCAGCAAGTGAAGGCGAGATAATAACCAAGCAAGCAAAGCTCACACTCATGGATTACCTGGTGTCAGACCTGGCCAAAAACTTGACTTGCAATCATAAGAAACCATTTCATCATCAGTAACTCAAGTCTGTGATCGTAGGTAACTTACCTGAATCCACACTGGAGCAACACCTGGATTGACCCTTTGGTCCAAGTTTCCCACCATCACACTGATGTACATCAGGGAGATTACTCCAGCACCAAATAGAAGTAACCATACAATTCCCACCAACACAAGTGGCCACCCTCCCATTGGCCACAAAGCATATTTCATAGAGCCTGAAGACCCAGGATACTTGCTGGGGGATGGAGGTTCTCCATCCCGAGAATCTGTGACATATTTGTTGACATCCCCTGTTAGGCCAAGCTTATACACGATTCCTCCAGACTCAAGGACTTCTGGCAGAGTCTGTCTTGCCTGATCAATACTGCGTCTGCGGGTTACTGACGACATGGTATCTCCAGGGTAAATAATGATCGGGTATGCAATAAAAAGGAAAAGCAGCAAGCACAATGGAAAACCCAAATTGTATAAAGCGTTGTATGAAATACACCAAGAAAGAGTGACATATGTGACACAGAAGAGGGGTTGAGGAAGGGAAACCCCTCGGAATGAGTCAAGAGGTTCACGTGTATGGATCGAATGTTGGAAATAGCTTCAGAAAATATTAAGTGACAGCAAGACTCTTTCCAAGAACAACTTTTCTGAGCATAGAGGGAGACTTCAGTTCCACAGGTATACAAGAACCCAAGCCCAGTTGTGTCAGGCAGTGGACATATATATGGTGACAGAGGGTGGGGTTTCGTGAAATTGTGCTGGTGGGGAGGGGAGTTTTTATAATTAACATAAGGAGGAGAGTAAGTTGTGTAAAGATTGTGAAAATGTTGAAATACTGTCTCGAAGTGTTTTGTACTGGATTACACCCCTTATTTTATTTACTTTAAAATACCAGACTGCAATCTGAAAACAAGAATGAAGGATGAGGTAAAAGGGTCTCAATTTCCCGCATTATAATGCTATGAATAAGTAACTATCATCTAAATGACAAATTTCTATTTTTAAAGCACTTGACCACCTATATACTTCATACTATCCAAATGATGGAAGCGGTTCATAAAGACATAACTCCCCATGAAAGATTTTCAACTTTTGCTTTATTTCTGATAATGTGCAGTGCATCCACAATGTCTTGTCACCCTGTTTAACTTCGGTTTTATCTCCAGTACGATTACGTTTTTGTTGCATATACGTGTATTACATGATATTACATAATGACATAACTAGAAACACCCGCTCCCTTTGGGAGCAGCCTAGTGGGAGAGGGTGTGGTGCATAGTGGGGGAGGTAGGGAAAATACATTTTTTGCCGTGGATAATAATCCCCCTGTCTGCAGCAGGGGTCAGTAAACCACTTGCACTCTGATGTGTGCAGACGAGCAAGTCGTCTCTTCTCCCCCCACACACCCATATATAGGGGGAAATATTTTATGTGACCATGGCCGAACCCTGGTTACCAACACGTTTACAAAATTTGGTGGAAATAGGCCAAGTCCTGTTTTTTCTACGAGTACGTGCCCGTAAAAAAAAAATATATAATAATAATAATAATAATAATAATAATAATAATAATAAATAAATAAATAAACCACACAGGCCGTTTCTTCGCTCTCGCGTGCCCGTACGTGCGTGACCCGGAAGTTCGATATTATTCGCAGTTACGATTATTCGCAATTTATTTTTAATACTCAATTATTCAATTAGCGCCAACGTATTTTACCTTTTCGCAATGTCGTGGCAAGGAAAAACAAAAAGAGAAAACAAGAGAGAGAAAAAATTTACTTCCTGGTTCGGAGCATACCAGCACTCTGATGTTCCCGAAATTTATACACCGTCTAATATGAAAACGATCATAACTTGGGCCATTGTGTTTATCTATAAATGCGCATAAGAAATCGAGAAATTATTAGAATACCCGAAGTCATCACTCTCCGGAAGCCCGTACGTTGTAACCCGTAATGGGGAACGTGGCTGTGCTTCCCTTCCCCATCGGCCACGCCCACGCAACGTGTCTTGCCATTGGTTTGATAAATAAATGGCCATAACTTGGGAAGCACTTGTCCGATTAATATCAAACCTTGAAAAGGCGCGTCCTCGGGTCCCCAGCAATATACCTGGCAAGTTTCAATTATATCGGACCAGTGGTTGTCGAGAAACAGCGGTCACTCTCACACACACACACACACACACACACACACACACACACACACACACACACACACACACACACACACACACACACACACACACACACACACACACACACACACACACACACACACACACACGATTGCTGGAATTATAAATAGATGATTTTCGGACAAACACACATACATATTCTTCTTCTTGAACAAAAATACTCTTGAACAGAACATTGGAACTGCCAAAGCAGTTTTTCCTTGGCTATTTGGCACAATCTTGGACGGGTCACCACTCCGACCATTTCTTGGAGCACAGCTGTGCACTGATGCTGTGCCCCTCTACCAGTACTCTGGTACTCATTTCGCTGACCTCAGGAGAATGACAGCCTGGTGTTGACTTTGCGGTTAGGGTGGTCGAGGAGGAGGAGATTGGGACCATACTCTGTGTAGAGCGTTGGTGCTGCTTAAGCAGTCTCCTTGGCCATTGGGCACAATCCTGGATGGGTTGCCACTCCGACACAGAGGATCCTGATTTTGAGCATGTGGCCACTGAATTAACACCAGGGGGTTGGCTCAGCCTGTCATCCTTTTGAGGTCAGTGAAATGAGCACCAGTGCACTGGTAATACGGGCACTGCATCAGCGGCATAGCTACATCCCTTAGCAAAAAAACAGGAGCCAAAAAAGCTGTACAAGAAGGGAGAGAGGAGGATGACAGACAAAGTCAACCCCACCTGATGTTAATTCAGCAGCCAACAGTGCTCGAACTTAGGATCCTAGGATCCCAAGGTGGCCACCATAACCACTAAGCCAACACCAGGCTGAAACATACATATACATACAAGTAATTGCCTTGTTTAATAGTCGGATTACATGAACCTTGAATCGATATTACGACAAAGCTCATGGATCTGTTTGTGTGCCGTCATTCTCATGACGGGGATGATTACGCATCAGGTTCTGTGCGACATTTTCTGGAGCATTTGAGTGATTACAAGATGAAATGCATCCCTGACAGCGTCTTTAAGCTGACCATTGATGTTATATCATGTATTGGCTGCTGTCACACATTTTCAATGTGTCTGAAAAAAATCCCAGAAATGGGTTAGTTTTTACTGAGGTGACAAAACATTGTAAACACCCTGTGTACTTGAGGGAAAATGTCTGAGTATGGTACCATGAAGGTACACTGACATTTGATTTCTGCATTGTCCACAGGCCCTTTGATACCCTACATAAATTTTCATCTGGGTATAAAAAAATTTTAAACTCTCAAAAGGCACAAATGAAGATTTATCCAATCCTCCATGAACCTTAGACAGAAAAGTTATGATATATATTTTTTAACATCATCGTGGTTTGTGTATTATATTTCACATTGTCAGCTGGCCAGCACACTCTACCTATCCAACCTGAAATGAGGGGTAAGCATAAAGCAATAGTGATGCACCAGAAGTGCATAAGCAGGTAAATGATCGCCCAACTGAGCATGTACATTTATATATTATCAGATCATGCTAGTTGTGATTTAAATAAGAGTAGAAGCCCAGTGATGACTGATGATGACATATTGCTTTATCCTTTCACTTAAAAATTCCATGCTTTGGCATGTGGCATAAATTAGCTGAGATTTGAATGAAAAAAAAAAAGACATCGTGTGTCAGATCTGGAGTATTGGCTCGAGGAAATTTGTGGATCACAAACAAATCGACAACTGAGGCTAAGCCTGTGTGTGTTTGAAAATCGATACAGTAAGGATTCAGACGAATTGTGGATTTACTCTGCCTTCTATTTTGAATCTATAGGTAGTGGACAAAAAAATGGAAACGCCAATGTAAAGTCACTTAATAGGGCATTGGGCCACTGCGTGTGCAGCCAGTACGGCCTGTATGCGCCTTGGCATAGAGTCCACCAGCATCTGGAATTCTGCAGGAGGGATGCGACACCATTCTTCCATGATAAAGTCATCAACACACACCTGTTTGATGGAGATGGAAAACATTGTCTCAGGTGTTGTTACAGAATATCCAATAAATGCTCGATTGGGTTCAGATCTTGTGAATGAGAAGGCCATGAGGTATGGATAACATCAGTGTCATGCTCATAAAACCAATGGGTGACAACATGTGCTCTGTGGATTTGGGCATTAGTGGGTTTAATGGCCTCAGCTTTTTTATGAGAAAGAAAATGTTTTTTTAAATCTCCATGATAAACTAAATAACAAATAGTCAAATCAAGGAATTGAACGAGCAATCAAACAAGAATCAAAGAACAAGAAATCAAGAAATGAAAGAACACCAAGTAAAACAAGAATCAAAGAACACGAAGTGAAACAAGAAATCAAAGAACACAAAGTGAAACAAGAAGTGAAAGAACAAGAAGTGAAACAAGAAATGAAAGAACACCAAGTCCTCTCACCGTCACGACCCTCTCATTGTCAGAGCCTCGACCGCCCATTCAGCTGGAGACCCAACTGAGTGAGTAGTCCACCTCACCCAAACCTTGACAAGCTGTTCAGCAAACTGAAAGGACACATCAAAACACGGGCTGAGGACATGAGGCAATAGAAATCCTCAGCCTTGAACCCCAGCACGTCGAAAAAAATGTCCAACGAAATATCTCACTCGTCAGCACGGCTCCTTCCTTGGCAAATGTGAACCTGGCACAGTTATGGAGCCTGGCCACCATTCTGTGGTCGTGGGGAGGGCAGGGACAACATTAGGAGAGGGGGGAGGGAGGGAGGGATGTGGTGGTGGCAAGCCTACCTTCCTGCCTGGTGGGTGAGGCCTGTCAGACAGGAGGAAGGCCAGGGCAAAGTAGGAAGGGAAAGACAAATGAAAACACAGGACTAACAAGAAAAAAAAAAGTACAAGGTAAACAAATTGATGAGAAAGGGGGAAAAGAAAACACACAGTACAAACACAATAAGTTGCTAAAAAAGGCAAAATCTCATCACTGAGGTTTTCTCATCTTGCAGCTGTGCTCATCATAATTACAGGCAACCAGGCCTGTGCAGCGTTTTTATACATGACCCTAAGCATGCTGGGATGTTATTTGCTTTATTAAAACATGGGCCACACACCTAAGTGGAAGCCGTTGCTTTGTGTCCCTCATTTACCCAGGTGTTTCCATTTTTTTGTCCACCACCTGTATATATCAATGGATGATTATTTGCATGTGAACTGTTACATTTGATGTATGATTGTCTGTTATAATAAAATGATTCCATTTGATACTTCATTTTTTTCATTGGTTTTGTCTTTTTAATGCTAATCAGAGCGACCATACTCGGTTACATCTTTTCTTGTACCAAGGGTGGGGTTAAATTGGAATTTTTCATTTTGCTGGGGAAGAAAAAGCTTGATTGGAAGCTCGGAAGAAATTTGCATAGTGAAGATGGTGGTGGATCCAGAGATGACTGAGGCACGTGTTGAGGGCTTGGAAGAGTGTTTTCATCAACTACAAGCATGGAAGGATGCTTTACCAGTCCCACAAATGCTAACCCCAGTAGCAAATGTCAAATTGCCTCCCACGAGGAAGACCAGGAACATTTCTGGTGCTGAAGAAGACCATGTCGGTGACTGGCTGGATAATGCTCGAAGCACAATTGGTGGGATAGATAGGCAATAAGCTGCTTTGTCACTGCTGAGTCACCTGGATGGCCCAGCTCGTGAGGAGGTCAAGTTTCAACCCAGGGAGGTGTGAGAAAAATGCCAATAAAATCTTCAACGTTCTTGAGAACATTTTTGGGGAAAGGTGTACCCACAAACAGCTGAGGCGTCACCTGTAAGAATGCCAACCTTGTAGCCTGAAAGACAGAATACTGAGGGAACTCTATCACTGAATCTCTGTTTAAAAAAATGTAAATGATAAGCATCTTTGCAGGGAGTTAAATAAATTCATCAGATTGAATGATAGCATTCAGTTTCCAGCCCTCCAGGAGGAAGGCATTTTGTGGTCTGAAGAGGATGAAGATCCTAAGCTCAAAAGCGGGAGCCAAAGATAAACCACCATCAAGGAAATGGAAACAAGTGAACACCAAGGAGGGGGTTATCATACGCCTGGTTTTCCCTGGACATGCCCTCCTTTTCGGTCCTTAAATCTCTGTCCAGCTAGATTTTAAAAATATCGAAAAATGGCTGAGATTTTGCCATTTTTTTTCTTTTGCATTTTCAAAGGGATACATTTTAAGATTTGGGATACTTTTTTTTACCTTATTTAAATTATGAAACAATTTTGGTACATTTCCTTACAGTGATAAGATCTGGTTATGTAACGTTTAGACCAGGACAGTTTGGTACAAGTCTGTACTACTCCGTCATAGCGTAATGGACGTGTTCGAACATGACACTCACGCGACCACTTCCGAGAGAGAGGGAGAGTCCAGTGGCATGGTCAGCCACGATTCACTGTCTGAGTCCCTAATGTACACACTTGTTTGCTTTACTTCAATAGTTGTTTGCGATTCCAAAACGAAAATGTAAGTTCACTACAGAAATGTGTTTTTGAAGTGGAGGAGAAGAGTGGAAAGCCGAGGGCTTGGTAAGTGGAGTTGGTACGTATGTATATCTGTGAAAAATAAAGGTGCCATTTGTCATGATAATGGTTTGTATATTGTGTTTGGATACTTTTGAATACATGTAACTCCACTGTACTGTCATGATAACTGAACAACAACAACAACAACAACCGGAAGAGAGGTTCTAAGATGGCTGATTAAAATGAGCATCGCGAGCCATCATGGTGATCCATAATCACGCGAGTTTCTGGGTTTCCTGGGCTCAACGACGTGACACTATTGATTTAGAATCTCTTGTGGATTCGGACGAGCACAATATTTCCAGTAATAATTCAGTATTTTGACTGGAATAATGGTGGTTTGCAGTCAAAAGCATTCGAGGTCTGGGAACACACCTAAATGAGACTGCCAGATATGATTGCTCAACACATGAAGGAAACTCCTTTCAAGGGGGTCGTTTTGCAGTGTCTCTCTCTCTCTCTCTGGAGTGTCCTCTTTTTCAGTGTCTCTCTCCAGTGTCCTCTTTTTTTTGAAAGTTTAAATTTGGCAACCACAGCCAAGTATAAATGTCATCATAGCAGAATCCTCTCCTTTGAATGTCAAGACAGATGACCGACTAAACAAGCTCTCACTACAAGTTGAGGATTTGGTGAAATTCAAAGATGAACTTTTGGACTTGTTAAAGCCAAAAGGGAATGTTTCCCAGAAAAAAAAGGAAACAAAGGGAACAGTAGGTCCTTCCAGAAAGGGAACACGACTAATGTAAGGTTCAACCTTATATCAGGAAGTCGGTGGACTTCCTTTGCAGGATTGCGCGGACATTCCGTAGGTTTAATATAACACAAATCCTTGAAAATATCTACCAAGATACAAACCTATAAAGTACCTTCGAGTCATCTGCGGAGGATTCCCAATTCAACAACACCCATGAAGCTGATAAACATCATCAGTGAACTATAAAACTAACAGACCCCAAATAGCCCGACTGTAATTCTTCTTTTCAGACAGCTTAACTCAAAATTTGTTTTAAGCTCAGTACTTGGTTTAAACTCAAATCTACTCTATTTTACAGCGTGAAGGTCCACGATGACTCAAAATTTTCAAAACTTGAAAGGATTCCAAAAAGTAAGCATACCCACATGTGGGGAAATGAAGGTCTCGGATGGGTGGGTGGGACAACACCTGTCATTCAGCTTGGTGGGGTGGGCCTGTGGCGACATAATTAGTCGAAGGCCAATCACATCCATATGGGTGCGGTTAATGGTGGAAAATTATTGCTGCTCATCATATAATGCATATGACCATTACTGTTATTTTATTAAATTAATTTAAGTCGAATTAAATTTTTATGCATATTTAATTAAATGGTATGACCATTTAATGCAGTGTTTTCACGCATGGTTGAAATGATTTTCCGTTACTAGTCCAATCAAATTAAAATTCTCCAGGATGTATAAACATTTAAAAGAAGTACAGAGACAAGTAATAAACAAGAAGGACATTCGGTGGAGCGCATACCTCCACTCCGTAATGCCTGATCCATGAGAACATATCGAGCCCAATACATTTTTGAAATATCATGCTATACAGAACTATATCGTTTTTCGCCCGATCTCTCAATGGTGAAGAATTACTTTTAAAATTAAATAAATCTCGAATCCACATCCGGATTTGCATCTTCACCAAAATCAAATTAATTTGTTCTTGTGACAAACCCAACCTGTCCAACCAAGTTTCGTCCGAATCCGTCCACAACTTTTTGAGATATCATGCTTGATATCATTTTTAGCCCTCTCTCTCGAAATGGTGAAGAATCAATTAAAAAAGAAATTATAGTAGTCGGATCCAGATCCGTGTTACCATGTGAATGGATAAGATTAAATTGAGCCATATCTGTCCCATGTTACCATGTGAATGAATAAGATTAGAGAGAACAGTGTCTGGTCAAGAGGAATTTCTGAGAATGCCCTCTTGGTCTTTTGCACTGTGAAGTGGCCTGCCTTGAACCCATTGTAGATCTCTGGGTGCTGTTGTGGAAGTTCTGCCATGTCACGCAGATGGACCGGTATCCACCGGGCATAGTTTATATGGTCCAGCGCGAAGAACCATGAAACTATCTCAGTGAGAGCATCCAGGTACATGATGAAATCTCCCTCTCTCAGAGATCACACATAGATTAGGATGGAGAGCTCCAGATCCAGGACTGTTGCCCGGTACAAAAACTGGGGAGGGCTGTTCTCTTTCTCATGGCACCAGTCTTCGAAGTCCTCGGGAGGCTGGTCATCTTCTGCACTGGCGCTGTGCTGATCGTATGCACGTCGTTGGAGTATGTACAAGGCAGCCGCTGTGAGCTGGTGTGCCCTTATTGTGCGTGTGACGTGAGAGGCCCGAAGAAAGGAGTCAGCGGTTCCTGCAGTAGCAATCTCTGCCTGTGCGAGTGCATGCGTCCACCCGCTTCCCTGCAACCAGTCACCTAGTGTCTTCAGTGCTGCCATCTCGACATGCAGGCCTCCCAACATCACCACCAGTTTGTCTTTCCCATGTGTTTCAGGCCACTTCCACTGTATCTGCTTCGCAAGAGCAAACAGTGGCTGGTCGAAAGCCAGAACAGGCGTTTGGCCCGGGTTGAGATGCTCAATGGCACTTCTGACCACATCCATGGAGTGTCTGATCATTGCGACTGTGTGTGCACTCTCATGGAACAGAGGAAGCAGTGAAGTTGGCGTGATGATCGCTTGACCAGGCTCCTGGTGGCTGGCATGGTATGCAGCCCATGATGTCTTCTGAAAGACTCCATCTGTGGTCACATCTTGTACTTCGAGCGCACTTCTCAGGTTCTCCAGACACTCATACTCTTTCTCCTTATGCTCTGCAAAGCTGGCCCGTTTCAGAGAAGTCATGGAGGTGGCCGGTACTGTTGAGCCCTTGACAGTGGAAGCAACGGGTGGTACCTCAGTGTAGTACTTAGGTAGATGGTCAACAGTCCTTGATACAGCAGGCCCACCAGTGATGACAATCCCACGTTCCACTCCTCCATCTGCACACAGTGGATGTTGCAGGAGAGAGATCCCTGTTCCATGGAACGAAGACTTTGCTGTTGTGGAACTAGGGTTGTGGTCGATGTTGTCCACAGCTGCGGTCGTGAACACACTACCACGCAGGGTTGGCGGGCAGACCACTTGTTCTATTTGGAACATCTGACACGCCCGGTTTCCCATCTCTGCAGAAAGGCGCAGGACACGGTCGTATGAGATGCTGAGACCACAAGTGAAGGGCTCGTCCACTAGTTCCCTCTTGCGAGTCTTAGCGTGCAGCATCAGGCCAATGTACATTGGCAGAGGCGGTTCTTGAGATGTGGCATGTCTGACAGCTGGATGTTCTTGTGTCTTTGTACCAACAGGAGAGGTGCTTCTTTTCTGCTTCTGGCGATGCTTGGCACCGTTGAATTTCAGCAGCTGTGCAATGGACAAAGCTGCCTGTCTTGAAGGAGCATCAAATTGATTCTTGATGGAGGGTCCATGCAGCACCATATTTACCAGTGAAAGTAGCACAGGTGGCAGAGCCTCCTGCTGGCAGCCTTCCTTGAATGAGCCAGTGAATGAGTTGGCTTCCTCAAACATGTATCGACGAACTATCTGTGAAGCTCGAGCGAGGTAAACTAATTCACTGTCACAGTCCAGCTCGCAGGCTTTGCCAAGTGCCTCGCCAATGTCCTCATCAAGTGCCAACAGGACATCTCGTCCTTTGCTCTGTGCCCATAGGCCTGGGAGCTGGGCTAGTAGGCGCTCTTTCAGCCTTGTCGTATTCACTCTCGTGTCCAAGGGAACTCCAAAATGCTCCATTCTGTTCACGTACAGGTTTGCTCGGTCGGCAAGTCTGAATACAGGAGATGTGCCCTCTTGTAGGTGAATATCTTCAATGTAAAGGGCAAGTTCTGCCAGCACAATTCCAGAGACAACACTTTCATGACCAGTCTTGTCTTCAGCATTGACAGAGGACTTTGCGCGATTGTAGAGAGACATTAAACACTTGGAATGATACTTGACATCAAGAGCTCGCATATCACCCATGCTGAGCCGTGCCAGCAGTTCGTGGTCTCCAATTTGTGTTGCACATTGCCGCACACGCTGATCAATCTTGAAGGTGGTGGCTTCATGTTCGGTGTCCACACCAGACTGTCTTCAGAAGAAGCATGAGGGTTGACTAGAGGTACTTATTTCTGCACTGAGTGACCTGGTGCGCTTTCCTGGCACGGCATTGCCTTCACCAGATGAGCTGCCTCCTGCTGGCCTCTTCTGTGTTCTTTGCAACTTTGTTGTATTAAAACGAAGCACGCATCGTTTATGATAGACAGCTTTGTGAGCAACCAGTGCGGCCTCGATGCCCTCTCCTTCATCAAGTCTATCAAGCTGCAGCGTTCTGGGTAGTAAGCCCAACTCTCCAAACTGCATCAGATTCCCGGCCAGTGTCTTGTACCCACTCCCTGTGTTTGGGCGTTTCGTATTTTCTGGGCAAACAAGGGACTCTGCTGTGTCCTCCTGGCATATGGCACACAGTTCCCAGTTTGTGTTGGATGGGCCAACAGATGCACGGTCCATGGAAGAATGCACTAGCTGGAACTTCTTTGACATGTCACTCCCGCTCGTGTTGACTCCGCTCCTGATGATTATAATCACTCCATATTCTGCAAAGACACAAAACACCTTGTTACCACACTAATACTACTACTACGATACTAATATTACCAATTACATCACCACTTCCACCACTACCACCACCACAACAAAATACTTCTGAACCTGTCACTGATGCTGTGTGCGAAAATGGATTTTCCCATAAAAATGACCATTTTTCCCCAATACAATGGTTGGAAATATAATAAATCAACACAAATGACATTTGTATTGTTTTCCTTTGTAAATGCACATCACATGGAGTATTTATCACCTCTGAGAAACCTACAAAGAGAATAACAATGACAGATATCCCATGTTGTTAAAGTAGAATGGTGGCCATTTTGGAAAATGGCCGCCAAGGCTGACCAGGGCAAAATCTCGAGTGGCTCCATATCCAGAATTGTTCAGAATACATTAGTCAACATATGTACCAATTTTGGTGCTTTTATGAAAAGTCGAACAATTGGTTTGCTATGCTGCAGTACGACAGGTGGGATACAGTTTAAAACGATTGGGGGGCAACCAGAGGGTCGTGTCCTGCAATTATCTCGAAGGGCAACGGAGAGACCAAGCTCTCGAAAATGAGATTTGCAATTTGGTTGGAAGGCTGAACTTGACAAGGCCAAGAAAGAAGCTGTTGCAGACTTGCTAACGCAGTATAGAGATGTGTCTGGAAGTGACCACCAGTTCAGGAAAACCAGCACTGTCAAGTAGAAGATTATTACAGAGGATGAGGTAGCTGTACAGCATGTCTACAGACGTATTCACCAAAACCACTTACAGGGAGGGATGGGGGTGGGAGTGGCGATAGAGGGGGGGGGGGTACAGGACCATAATCACCAAGCTCCTGCAATAGGAAATCATCAGGAAGAGTAACTATAGTTATTCAAGTCCAATAGTATTGGTAAGTAAGAAAAATGGACAGTTAAGACTTTGCATTGTTTACCGTATCTGAACGAGAAAGCTTGCAAAGATGCCTTCACCTTACTTCAGAGAGAAGAGACCTCAGACTCAATGAGCAGCATGACCCTTTAACAAATAATAGACATTCCATCGACTTATAATCAAATAGAGATGGACGAGCGAGATTGACATGACTGTCTTTATCATGCTCTATGAGTATAATCGCATGTCTTTTAGGCTTTTAACATCAGCAAAAACTTTTCAGAGGCTCATGCAGAAGATCTTGGTTTACCTGTACGATATCATCATTTTCTTTAAGTCATTTGTGAAGAACACCTAAAACGACTGAGTCTGGTTCTTAAGAAGTTCGCTGATCATGGACTTAAGACCGAGCCGAACAAGTGTCGCCGTTTTCATTCCAGCATGCTCTACATTGGACATACAATATCAGCTGATGGCATTTTCAAGTTTTCATTCCCAAGTAAAGTGTAGGATGTGCATCATTGGCCTATTCTAAGCAACGTTCATGAGCACCGGGCCATCTTGGGTCTCGCAAGTAACTATCGATGCAACATTTGTGGTTTCACTCAGACAGCTTACCCCTCCATAACCTTGTAGGAACAGTTGGATACACTTATCGACCTAATCGAAGGAACCTGAGAGCTCCACCAGGGATGAATCATCATGCATGAAATTGAATCCAGGAATGTCAGGATACGTTTGAAACACTGAATAAGTGTTTGGTTATTGATCCGATTCTGGTTTACCCCGCTTTCTCATTTCCATTTGTGTTGGAGACAGACGCAAGCCACCTGGATCTGGGGCCCATTTTGTCCCAAATGCAAGATGGATGCAACAGAGTGATAGCATATACAAGTAGGGATTTGCTTGGAGGCAGAGAGGAATAAGGATAATTATTTTAGCATGAAACTCGAGTTGCTTGCACGAAAGAGGGTTGTACGTGAGAAATTTCGAGGCTACCTCATTGGATCTGCATTCACGGTCTTCAATGACAACAATCGCTTGAGTTACATTCATTCATCATCAACATTCATCAACAAGACTCGGAGCAGTCGAACAATGGTGGGCGGCACAGTTGGCTGAGTTCCATTTCACCATCATGTATCGTGCAGGAAAACACAAGCGAAATGCTGACGTACGGCCACAACATTGTAGTGATGAGAAAGCATATCTGGATGAGCATGAAGTAGTCACTGTGTTGGGTGTCACAGTGATCCCCACCGAGGTTCACGTAGAATTCTTTTATGGCGACATTGGTGTAGTGAGATGAGTATTGTCCATGATGAGGTGACAGCGAGTTTCAAACATCCATGCGAGGAAGTGCTGCCAGCTTCGTCCAGGAATGAACTTTCAAGTAACAGACCCTGTGATGAGCAGTTTCTCCTACTTCTGCAAGATGGGGAGAAAACTAACAGCAAGGGAATGGAGGAAAGAGCCAAATGATCTGAAGGCTCTTTTACAACAATGGAAATGAGTCTGTGAGGATGATGGACTAATGTTCAGACGATCATCAACCCAATCCAGGGGACACAGACAGTAAGACAGTTGTTACTTCACGCGTAAACCGAAAACACCCAGTGCTGGAGGGAGTCCACGATAAGCTGGGACACCAGAGATGGGAGAGATTGAACAGATTCTTGGAACCCATTACTAATGGCATGACATGTAATGCGATGGAGAAGATTAGATCAAACAGGGTGAACGATGTATGTTGGCAAAGTCTCCGAACGTGAAGGTCCACACGCCAATGGGAAGTTTGCTGGATGATCGACCTCTGGAGAGCCTTGCATTGAATTTCATGCTACTGGAATGTGGCCATCAGGGCTATGAGAACATCCTTATGATGACAGATGTGCACACCATGTTCACAGTGGCAGTACCCACCAGAAACCAGCATGGCATCCACCACAGCCAAGGCAATTGCCAGAGAATGGTTTCCCCAGTGTGGAGCGCCACAATGTCTCCATTTTGATCAAGGGCCGAATATGGAGGTGGAGATCACTCAAGAACTGTCCAACGTGTATGGAGTGAATAAATCTCGCACGACACCCTTCCACTCCCAAGAAAATGGTCAGTGTGAATGGTTTAACAGAACACTGTATGATCTCCTGCAAACATTTCCACACCAGAAGAAAGTCTTGCTGGAATTGCTTGATACATATAATGCCACATCGCATTCAACAACGGGGTACTCTCCATTTTACCTTATGTTTGGACATGCACCATGCCCTCCCTGTAGGTCCTATTTGGCAAGTCTTTTTTCAAAAACCACTGCAGTGGTGAACATAAAACATTTACACAATTACTTATAAAAACAGATATCCCAAAAATTTGCCAACAGCAGTACAATTTATTTTGTGCTGATCTGAAGATTGCAAACTTCATTTGTCTCATGAGATGAAAGCCGTGGGTGTGGAGGTCGTGCCACGAGGATGGAGAAAATAATAGCCCTGAGCATGTGTCGGGGCAGCACAGATGGTCCTTTGGTTGAAAATAAGTCGACTGCCATCATTGTTGTTCATAAACACCCAGGAATGTCCAACGTCTCAATAATTCTCCAGATAGTTACTGCAGATGCCATTCCACCCAAAATGCAGTGGAGTGAAAACAAAAGGTCTATTTATGACAGTGACCATCATGAATAATGATATAGTATTGGTGATAGGTTTGACAGGATGGCCTAGAGGTATGTACACTCGCCTCGAAGCTGTCGAGCTGGGTTCGAATCCCGATCCAGCTATAAACTGTCATCCCGGTGTTTCACAGACAGGGTGATTCTTCAATGTGCATGCCGTCCCCTTGGATGAACGTTAAACGGAGTGTCCCAACTCCCAGCATTCATTGGTGGATGTTAGAGATCCCACAGTGTCCTTCGTGGGTCAATCTTCCCTGGGCCAACTCCACAAGAAAAGGTAGGTTAAAAATGGCCATTAAATGAAGAAGAGGGTAGCACAGGTAACAGAAGTACCTGTTTCATGAGCACATGAAAGGTCGATGTCTTTGTGTGATCTATCGGTTGATCAGACTTCTCAATGTTCTCTCCACTTTAGACTGAGTTTTGAAGCAAAACGTAGAGTCTACAGCTTTGATGGGCTGGAAGGATGGCTTAGACTCTTGGAGGGATGTGTACTTGTTTTGCAGTTGTCTAACCTAGGTTCGAATCCCGACCCGCCTATAAACTGTCACGCTGGTGTTTCACCTGCCAGGCGATGCATCAGTGTGTACCATCTGTCAGAAGGATGTTAAGCCAGAGGACCCATTTGTCAGCACTGGTCGATGGTGGACCTTAAAACATCCCACAAATGGATCTCACAATGAGTCGGTGAGTAATCATCAGCATTCTGGACAAAAATTTCAAAATATGTCTTGACTGCAAAGAAGGCAATGGCAAACCACCTAGCCAAATCCTTGCTTAGAGACTATTTCAACAGCACGTACACCCTTGTCATCAACATGGTAGTTAGTGTACGTTGATGATGATGATGACAGCCTCAACCTCCATAAAGATTTTATTTTTGCTTTTTTATACGATCCAACTCCAGAAATGAACGATTTTATATCCAAGTGAAATGTTACTTTATAATTACAATTTTCAAATTGGAAGTAGACTTTTCAATGACATTGCCACTTCATTTTTTTATTGCTATAAAAGCACGGATAATACAATACGTTACGGTAGTTGTACATTACACTTTGTCAGTAAATACAGACGTGAACATGAAATATTCCTTTGAAGGTCCGGTCCTAAGGGCAACCTGACTTCGGTTCTAACTTTAGATAAGGCAACCATGACCTTAAGGGCTGAGACGAGTGAAGCTTGTTAGTTTAAGGGTGTGAAGCACTGACAGTGTCAGAGGTCAGTGAGAGCTAAATCAGCAAATAATGGAAGATTAATGGAGGTGTAAACTTGTTTTTGTTGTGGGAGGAATTCGAACATCAATCCCACCCAGCATCTGAAGGACATTGCCACCTCTGAAGGAAAAGGACGTGGGAAGGGTCTTTCAAACTCTTGATTTGTGTTTCTGAGCACGATTTATAGATTACATTTGTTTGTAAACTTTGAACATCAGTTGTGATGGCAGCGATATGAAGCCGATGGGTGATATGGAACAGGCCAGAGCTGAACCCTCGATCAACTCCACCTTGAGAGTGCGCAGGTTGGGACGGCAGATACTATCTTGCCCAAGTACTGCTAAACTGAAGGTTTTTGGAAGTGACAAGATGATTTGTGTTCCATTGTTCAAGTGTATAATTCAATCGACGTAAAATAGACGTTTTAAAGGCTGCAGAAAAAAAAATATATTCCGAAGTTTCCGCCGTTGATATACTTTTACACAACTTTATTTAACACGTTACATTAGTTATTCGTGTCTGTAGTTTGTGTCCTTTATGACGTCCCCAAAAACAGTAAGTTTCCTGTTTGGAATGATTTTCAATCTTGTTTGACTGCCGGAAATCTGTGACTTGCTACAGGTACCATGTAAAGCCGTTTCATGGTTGGGTTGTCGGCCACTAAACCGTCTCCCCCACCACGTTTATTTGGTGAAGAGGGCGTACGATATGGATACTCAGCAGGATTAAAAACAAAACCTGTCAAAGAGCGGAGGAGATCCTTGTGAGCCAACGGCCATCCATATCTAGTGCCCAACTGTCTGCGGACATCCTCCTGCAGTTGGGTTACTCTTTTTTTTAAGGAGGTTGGTGGCAGGATTTGCACTCTGGCCACCGTAAAACCCTTCATTCCGCAACACGTACCACAAAGAAATCTGAAAATCCAGCCCATGTGAGAACCTACTATTCAATTGAAATGAAGTTGGTGAGATCATGATGGGTGGTTACACCTACTATTGGTCTGGTCGCTCTGATGATTACCATGCCCAAGGAGTTGCTGCGGCTGTGTCCAACAAGATGACCCCAATGATAATTGAGGTAACACCAGTCAACGAGCGTATTATGAGACTTAGGATTCGTCACTCCTTCAGTGATATTTTGCTGGTCTTTGTATATGCTCCGACTGAAGCGAGTGATCTCACCGTGAAGGACGCATTCCATGCCATGCTCAAGTCTGTGGTTGATCAGTGCCTGAGACGACAAACTCTTCTCGTCTTGGGGGATTTCAATGCATCAACTGGAACTGATAGGGATGGTTATGAGACATGTGTTGGTCCACATGGGTCTGGAACTGTGCACCTGAATAGCACTAAGTTCCTTGACTTTGCAAGAAGTCATGGACTTAAGGTGGCTGGTTCATAGTTTCAGCACCCACAGGCTCATCACTGGACGTGTGGCAAAGGAGATTGACCATATGCTTGTTGATGGTCGCTGGAGGATGCATGAGAACTGCAGGGTCTACTGGAGTGCTCAGTTCCTCAATACCGACCACAGGCTTGTTGTAGCAACTTTGAAGTTGCAGCTTAAATCCAGGAGAATGGTACCATCCCAGCCGAGGCTGGATCTTGACAAGCTCAAGGATGAGAGGGTAGCTGAGGAGTTTACGAATAGGCTGAGTGGAGATTTGGGGGGGGGGGGTCTGGGTGCTTTGGGAAACCCTGAAGAGTTGTGGAGTGCCTTCAAGACCACCGTCCTTGATGTTGACAGTGGATGTCTTGGAACTCACCGTAAGGCGAAGAAGAATTTTGTCTCTCAGGGACTCCAGATACCATTGACCAGTCACAGGGCCAGGCTGAATGGCAGAGTTGAGCTGTTCAAGGAGCTGAGGTGTAAAACTGTACGTGCACCTCGGGTGACAAGGAGGCCTATGTGCGAGAAATCTGTGAGGGGGGGGGAGAGCATCACCTATGGTCAAGTTATTCTCATCCTGCTTACAGGGGAGTTTGCACATTGCATTCCTCCAAATCCCTCCCTCGGTGTACTGCAGTTAGAGCGGAGAGTGGTTGGCTCTTGACAGAGGAGTCCGAAGTGAAGGCCTGCTGGGCCAGTTGCTTTGAGTGGCTGTACCAGGCTGATCCACCAGCTGTCGAGTTGGATATCAAGGGTGTAACTCTCCCTATTGCTGACCCTCCAATCAACTATGATCCACTGTCGTTTGTGAAAACACAGGCTGTGGTGAATCGGTTGAAATGGGGTAAAGCTCCTGGGATCTGTGCAATCCATGCTAAACTTCTCAAGGCTGGTGGAAATGCTGTACTCATATCATTGCATGCAGTTCTGTGCTCTGCCTGGAACACAGGCATTATCCCAACTGACTGGAAGAGGGGCCCTGTTGTCCTTCTCTGGAAAGGGAAGGGTGATCGCCAGGACTGCAACAACTACCGAGGGGTGATGCTACTTCAGTGCCGGGCAAGGTCATTGCTCGGAATTTTTTGATAGGGTTCACCCGAATCTGTTTGAGCACCAGCGTCTGGAGCAGTCAGGTTTTATACCAAAGGGGTCAACGATTGACCGTATCCTTGCTCTTCGGGTCCTCGCCGAACGCAGATGAGAGTTTCAGCAGGAGCTGCTTGCAGCCGATGTTGATCTCTGCAAAGCGTTCGATTCAGTGAATCGGGATGCCCTCTGGAGGATACTTGGTCTTCGTAGGGTGCCACCAAAACTGTTCAATCTGATGTCTAAACTATATTATGGTATTGAGAGTGCTGTGAGATGTGGAGATATCATCTCTGACTTATTTTCAGTTGTTACTGAAGTTTATCAGGGGTGTGTGCTGGCCCCCACACTTTTCAGCACTTGTAGGGGCTGGATTCTTGGGAGGATGTCAGAGAGGCGAAATGCGGTGCATCGTTTGGGAATGTCAAGATCTCTGACCTTGATTTCGCAGATGATGCAGTCATCTTTACGGAGACTCTTGATATCCTTTTGGGGGCCCTCGAGGTGCTGAACGAGGAGTCGGAGCCACTGGGATTATGGGTTTCCTGGGTGAAAAACTAAGATCCAGGCTTTCAATGACATCTTGGATGCTGATCTCTTGTCTGTGCCCGTTTGTGGTGAGGATGTTGAGGTCACGGAGAGATTCACTTACCTTGGTAGTGATATTCATGTCGCTGCTGTCTGTGAGCCAGGGGTCAATGTATGTCTGGGTCAGGCCTGGGGAGTCAAGGATTCACTGGATCATGGTTGTGGCGCTGCCCGTACATGTGCAGGAGGATGAAAGTCAGAGTCTTCAGGTCCTCGGTGCCTTCAGTCTTGCTCTACGACTAATTTTTCTGATGCTGATCCTGCTCACCAAGGGAGCCTCGTGAGTGGAGGAGGCCAACCACATGCCTCATGGTTGCAGCAGGTTGATCAGCATCTCAAGGAGATGGGGATAGCCAGATGGAGGCCCCTCGTGTACCAGGATGTGGTAAAGAGGAGGGGAAGTGGGGAGGGAGAAAGGAGAGAGATTAGGGAGGGGGGAGCAAGGGAAGGCAGCGTGAGGGAGGGGAAGGGAAGTCAGTGTATCGGGGCGAAAGTGCTTTCAATCGTCGAGTGCAAAAGCGAACTTGTTGTTGTTGCAGACTTTGGTTTCTTTAAGAGGGGCCTTGTTTTTTCTGCATTCTCAACCATTACTAATAAGGACTCTCTCTCATGTTTGGTTTTCAAATGTTTTTGCATATTGGACTTATTACAGTGATGAGCAAGGTTTATTGACCAAAGTGAGCATGCCACTTTCAGTCTTTTTTAACCTTCCCAAAATATTTCCAAACTGCACTTCTGCACCTTTTAAACGACGTTGTCAAAACTTTATCAGTCGATGTATTGCCTACCTGTCCATCAGCACGGCAATCAGCACACTTTACTGGCCAACTCAAAATGCCTTGCTATTCATTTAAAAGGAACACGCTCTTGTCGCTTGTTTATTTTGCAAGTGATTTGCTCTTGCTGCTATATTGTAAACGGGACGCCCCAGTGGCATGTTCCTTTTCAATCAATACATTACCAGGCCACGTGTAACAGGAAAATGCCCAACAGGGATAAAATGATTCCCCCCCACCCCAAAGAGAAAATCGAATTTCTCAGAAGTAGGTACGATTCAGAATCAATGTTAATTCCCATTCATTACTCGATTCCTTTTGATTCCATGATTGGAATTGAGTATAGTACTTTGGAATCAATTCTACCCACTATTAGTAAAGGGGCTGTCACACTTTGACGTTTTAGCCAGCGTATGGCAAGGTATCAAAATGTCTGTAAAACGCTGGCATGTGCTGAACTATTTATGTTTTTTTATTAAGTTTTGGGCGTATAATAACGTGTTCGACGTCTGCATAACGTATCAATCACATATAGATAACTTATACCAACGAATGCTGAGCATGTTGTCGGCGTTCACAACTTATGCCCAATGATAGTCTAACTTATGCATAGCGCGCGGCAGCGTATCGCTGAATATCACGTGGCGTTGGCTATTCATAGGCTGCGGCTCGACGATTCAAATCATAACCGCACTAGACATCGAAGTGTCAATCCGCCAATATCACGTGGCGTTGGCTATTCATAGGCTGCGGCTCGACGATTCAAATCATAACCGCACTAGACATCGAAGTGTCAATCCGCCGTCACACCTTGACGTTTTAGCCAGCGAATCCCGATGTATGAAAAATTTGCCGAACCAAGCTGGCACACGTCGAATACGTTATGGGTAAGTTTTGTATACGTTAAGAGCACGCTGGCATACGTCGTAGTACGCAGAGTATGTCGACAAATTTTCAGCATGTTGAAAATTTCTATTTTTCTATGTAATGAAAATAAAAAAAAATTGTATGACACACGTTCCGCATACGCTGGCATAAGTTGTCGGCACGTTACGTGATCGTTGACACACGTCGACATACGTTACTTGTAAGTTACTCATAAGTCGAAACACGTCGAGGTAATGTTTCACATACCCGAAACTTAATTTTTAACCTATGAGTAACGTGCTTTGAACCTATGAGTAACGTGCTTTGAACCTATGTGTAACGTATCTCCAACGCACATTGATGTATGTAGATGGAATGCTCAACCTGTCCAGCGATCCTATTGCTGCAAGCACCCCGTGTGGGGAGCTGAAGACGCCTCCACCACCAGAGAAGAACAACTACGTACAGTGACAGCTTGTTTGTGTACTTCTCTACATTTGCAGAGACATTGTTTTGGGCATGTTTGTGGCATTTTTTATACAAGTTTGCCCAGTGTTATGTTCCATTATTTTTAAGAACACTGAATAAAAGCTGAGCAAACTCTTGATGTTTGTTGATGTTATTTTTTTAAAATATTTAATTCATAAACAATAATTAACAATAACAAGCCGGGAGGCGACATGGCTGCTCGCTCGAGATGGAAAGCTGGCCGACGCGACTAGCCGATATTCATGTACATGCTATCAAATAATTTAGCACAATAAATATGATTATCACAGCCCTCTTAGTTTGCACCCAGAAACCCGCCTTGCGAAATTTCAGGCATGTTTCCAAAGACACTCTAACAAATGGCGGCCGTGGTAATCCCATTTATCTATTCGCTAAAGATTTAATTTTTAGCAGCGTCTCGCGCAGCGTCTCGCGCAGCGAATGCTTCTCTAAAAAGAGAGCTCGTCGTTTTTCTTCTTCTTCTTCTTTTTCTTCTTCTTGTGAAGACAAAACCTGTATATTAGGACTCGGCTCTTTTATATACACGATCCGGATCTCCTTAAATACTAAACACTTGTACACATCCTCGCATTGAGGGTGCCTTTTGAGAGCGTCTATCATGAACTTTTAAATATATTCGGACATTTGTTTTAAAGTTTCGAAAAGTTCACGTTACTTTTTAAAGATTATTCCATGTAATGTATTGTAATTTCGTAGATACATTATTAATTCCTTAAATACAATATATTTTTCGTAAATACACTGACAGGTCTCACTGTTGGCTTAATCAAGGCACGTGACGAAATATTGGAAGTTTTTGTTGTTGTTTTTTGGGGGGGGGGGGGTCGCGGCGACAAAAGGTTGAGAACCACTGCGCTAGACATTACCTCGATGTGTTTCGACTTATGAGTAACTTACAAGTAACGTGTGTCAACGATCGCGTAACGTGCCTACAACACGTTACACATGTTAGAAATGTTTTGGGTATGCTAACCATTACCTCGACTTCTGTGTAACTTACAAGTAACGTGTGTAAACGATCGCGTAATGTGCCTACAACTTATGCCAGCGTATGCGGAACGTGCGAGTCATACGCTGGCATACGTACGTCAGAAAATGTCTAACAGCTCAGCGTACTACGAAGTATGCCAGAGTGCTCTTAACGTATACAAAAACTTACCCATAACGTATTCGACGTGTGCCAGAATTTTAGCCAAATTTTTCATACGTCAGGCATACGCTGGCTAAATCGTCAAGGTGTGACAGGGCCTTAAGCACTCAAGCAAGCCTTCCAATGAAAAGGTTGATGAGGAATGTCTGGTTTGGCAAGCGATTCACGATCGGTTATAACAAACACCACCAAGAAATGCCTGGAATGTCAAACAATGTGCGAAATTGGACAAATGAACTTTGTTTTTAGCTATTGGAACTGCTGCTAAGGTCAATTTCACAGTTTAAAATTTGAAATTCAGCTTAGGTTAAGAGATTCCAGAGTTTATCGCATGTGCAAAAATAAAATAAAGGCAGGAACACTGGTGTCTCTGGGCTGCTAATTATCTTCAAAAGGGGTGTTTAAATTAACCAAAACACCCAATTTTCATTGTTGCACTCCCGTAGAGTTCCCTTCGTATGCATGCAAAGTTTCAGGCCATTACATTTCATGGTTTTGAAGTAATGCAGGAGAAACAAACACACTATTATACTTTTTTTTGTCTGTCTCCAAAATCGAGGTTTGAGGAGAGCTAGTACAAGTACACTGAAAGGATCAGGATCAGGATGAAAGAAAGAGAGATGGAGGGGGGGGGGGTCAGGGGAAACACCAAAACAGTAGAGCCGAAGGTCATGACAGATTTAGGCAGACAAACAATGGGTGTGGGGAGGAATGAGGGGCAGGAGAAAATGCATGGGATGGACAAGATGGATCCAGGAGGAAACCCTCAAAAGGGAAGACTGTAAATTTGGAAGGAAGAATTGGGGTGAGGGTTGGTTACCGAGGGTAGAAAAGATCATGGTATTGGAATGTGGATAATCTGAGATGGTGGTGAACACCTATCATGAAGACGTGGAGGAAAGAATGACATTGAAAAGGATGTGGAAATTGATTCCACAGGTGTGAAAAAAGATGAACAAATGAGTGAAGGTGATCCTGGATTTAGGTAGTTTCATCAGAATGGGGTTGATGGTGGAACATGTGCACCCTGCAGAAAACTGGTGAGGCCAAAGCATGGAAATAGAGGGTGCAAAATCAGAAAGGAGGCGGTGGAAGACAGAGAGACTACCGACCTGTCTGTGATGGCGAAGTGATAAGCCCTTAGACTCAGCTTCATCACTGGAGATTCTAATAATCTTGATGGCCTTGGTTTCCCTAGCATCAAGCTGAGTAAGATGTGAAGCAGGGGAGCCACCGCAGAGGGGAGAGCAGTAATCCAGCAAGCTGCAGATGAAGGCCTTGTTAGTGAATAGGAGTTCAGGTGTGCCAAGGAAGGACTTCATACGACGAAGGATACCCAGTCGACGGTTGTCTTTGGAGGCAAACTTTGAAATTTGGTTTGCCCAAGAAAGATCATGGTTGATGGTGAGACCCAGGAGTTTGAATGAGTTAACTACCTAAAGAGGATTGTAAAGAAAGTAGATAGGAGGGTTTGCGAGAATATGATCCTTTTGGAGAGAGACAATAAGAGTATGAGATTTGTCAGGGATAAAAGACATATTCCAAGTTTTTGACTACCTTGTGATTGTTTTTTTCAGGGTGTAAAGAGAGGGAAGAGGTTGCAGCTTGGCTGTGAGAAGGATGAGGGATGTCATAGAAAGGGTGGAGTCATCAAAAAAAGATAGATAGAGGATTTTCCAGAGAGATCATTGATGAAGATCAGGAATAGGATTGAGCCCAGAACACTGCTTTGGGGCACTCCAGCTTTGACAGGAGGAGGTGAAAGAATTCCGTTGGGTGCCACACACTGACTCCGAGAGTAGAGAAAGTCAGTAAGCTATGTATGGTGTTGACCTTGGATGCCATAGGAAGAGAGCTTGGAGAGCAAAGCGGGATATCAGACTGTATCAAAAGCATGACGTTTCCAGAGAGACGGCCATGATCTCACGTCTGACATTGAGGGCCTCTATCCATTGTTGGATGAGTAGAAGTGAGTAGCAGTTTATGTTTTGTATCCCCCTGATAGGCTGGATCTGCATCTGGACCTTAATCCAAATTAATCAAATCGGCTTGTTCTTGTCACCTACCAAACTCATCCACCAAGTTTTATCATCCATACACAACACAACGATACATCGTTTTTAGCCCTATCTCTCAATTGTGAAGAATGACTTTATCAATTTTAGTATCTGCATATGGCTCTAGATCTTAACCAAAATTTAATCAGTTCCTCATCATCACACACCCAATATGTCCACCGAGTTTCGTCCAAACCTGTCCATAACATTTTGAGATATCGTGCGATATCGTTTTTGGCTCTATCTCTCAATGGTGAAAAATCACTTAATTTTTTATTTTTTCCGGATCCAGATCTGGATCTTCACCGAAATATAAATAATTCGTCCCCGTCACACACCCACAAGTTTTTAATTGCAAAATGATTACAGACACTTCAAAAACACAACACACCTCCACAACCTCACGCATGAGTATCAGAATTTTTTTAAACAATGAAACTAGAACGGCACTCTTTGACGTCACAATGTCCACAGATATCATGCCTCCTCCCAAATTATTACATCATTATACATTTTTGCACCAAGTATGATTTAAATCCCTGAACCCAGATTCAAAATATTAAATAATTCTGGCTGCCAGACCATGTGTCCGATTTGGTTGAAATGTAAAACATATTTCCCAATTACGACTAGATCATAACTGTGACGTTTCATGTCGATTTATGAAGCAGTTCAAGAAAAGTAAAAATTTTTTTAAAGATTTTCATTCAAGCTAATATGGCTGCCAGACCATATGACCTATTAATTATTCGTGAACACCCTGATATTCCCAAGGCGTGGGGAAAATGGGGTTGAAGTTTACCCTCGATCTGTCAAGCCGTTCTGGAGAAGAAGACTTTTTAAAGGTTTATTCTTCAAAAAGATGATATCTGCCAAACCATGTGAACAATGACATCATAGCCCAGGCAAAAATAGCATTCCTTTCCTGGAGTAATTGAATCAGTGAATACCATCAGGGCCCAACTTCACCATTTTGTTTCATAGAGTTGGGCCCTTATGGTATTCACCGATTCAATTCTTTGCAGACTACTGTAGTAGGACTTGTTACCAACTATAGATTATGAGAGTACAACTCTCATATACTATAGCTCAAACTGTAGCATTTTTGCCTGGGAGGTGGAGAACTTTTTGTTCCTCCTGGATACGCGATCGTACCTGTAAAGTTTCTCCATGAACTGTTCAGCCGTTTTGAAGAAGATTGTTGAAGGTTTTTATGTAAAAAAAAAAAAGGCTGCCAAACCACATGAGTGATGAAGTCATCAATTTTTCCCCTCCATAACCCTCAAAAATTTCCACACCAATCGGATAAAGTGTTTGATGTATGCAACTATGACGTGATAACGAAGCCACCTATGACATCATCAAAAATAATTATCACTTATTTCCGGTGGGGAGTACTTCACATGTGCCAAGTTTCAATATTTTCCATGCAGCGGTTTCGGAGATACAGAGGTCCAAAGTTTTTCCTTTTTTCCAACATGGCTGCCACACCACAGGACCTGTGACATCATAATCATAGAAGCATTCCGCATGAGTAGTCACACCTATGATGAAAATGTCATGTCAATCGGACAAGCGGTTGCAGAGAAAACAGAAAATTAGCATGGAGGAATGTACGTACGGACAACCCGAAAACATAATGCCACCGGAGGCATAAAAAAAGGACTTCAAAAACCTCAAAGCACTAATGTGTTTCCTCATAATTGTATGGTGATAGTTTATTGCATCATTATTAGCTTACAAAGCATACAGACGCAAAACATTAAATCCACGAGTGCAACATCAGGCACAGCAGTTCACTTGAATTGCCTTTCAAGCAGTAGATTGCTGTCCATGAACGTCTGCTGGTGAAGATTTTCATTTTGAGCCATAATGTACAAAGGACACAGGTTTCCTGCATGATGGACTGGCAGCATGGCTGCCGGAGCTTCCTCTAATGGACAATGAGCTCTTAGTTATACCTAATATACTAATATCCTTGTTCATATGAAATGCATGTCAAAGTTTGTCCATGAACCTTAAATAATGTCAAAAAATAAAAGAGCTTTCTTCTTTTTATCCTCACCACTGCATAATCATCACTTTTGTCTTCATTTACCTGCAAGCTCACACTATCACTCTTTTTACCATTATCTAATGATGAGACGGTGAGGTTGAGGAGATGCTCATGGAAGTTGAGCTCTTTCCCGTGTCCCTTGTATGACATAACGCAGGAGGTTAACAATGGCAGCTGGAGTTACACCAGGTGTTCGGCTTGCGGCCGCTATCTGTGGATAATAAAAGGAAAATAAATGGCTGGAGTGACAAGTCTTTGGAGTTATGAAGTGATAGAGCAGGGACATGAATCAAACCTTTACTTGGTGAGCTCGCGCCAATTCAACCTCATTTTAAGCAACGGTCAAAGCACAACATAAGCATAAAATTGTGATTGAGTCTGTCAGAATAATCTCCAGATTCAATCTAAACCTACCGTGGTGGGCCTCGTGGCGGCGAGCCTCTCCCGAACCTCAGCAGACAGTGATATGGGCAGAGAGGTATAGTCCAGGTCAAGGGGCAAGGACAGATTGGCCTCATTTCTCACCGCCTTCATTGCCTCCTGCTCTATCTCCATGGGGAAAGCGTACACACCTAGTAATGCAAGTCAATGGTTCAGCACAACAAATAAGTTGTATCAAGAGACAATCAGTGTTAGACATGACAAAAATCAGACTTTTGAAGACCCAGTTCATCACAGGGTATTATGGGCCATCTACAAGTGACTCATAAACGACCTTTCCCTCCCATTGCTGTTCCCTAATCACATCCTCCTTTCCAATTTCTCTCCCACTCTCCAGATTCCAATACCCTTTTCTTATGCGTGTTCTTCTCTCTGTTCCTTTTGTCAATTCTGAGATACCGAATTGAACTTCACCCTTTCCCTTTCATTGTTCTGTAGAACTCAAACGGTCATCGTAACAAATAATGCACATTGATGCTTATTACATTAGGACTTCCAGATGTAATTATATGAAGGTGATGCAACAATTACATACTCTCAATCTTCAGGCGCTTCGAAATTTCGACCAACTCAGCATATTTCGTAAGGGCTTCTGGGTAAAGAGTTGCCAACATCTCCATGGTTACGCCCTGGTACTGTAGCATGTCAAATGCACTGTAAGAAAGGAGAAGCCGGAAAGATTAAAACCAAAAGATAGGAAGTCAAATTTATTGGAAAGGCTTTGCACATATACCGACCTAAAATTGCCGCTGCGCTGTCGACTGATCTGAATGTCAGGAAGAGCATTTGCCCAGCAGTGGGATGAGCAGCGAATGGAGCACAGAGCGAGTTTGCCATCATTCATAGCCGCGGCTGTTTCACGTGCCTTGCGCCAGCGAGATTCTTCTACACAGCCTAGTTTCCATCCTTCAGCACAACCACACATGTGGTCCCAATATTATTCACACCAAATCAATTGCAGGTCATCTTCAAACAAAAGCTTACATGCATAATCCACAAAGTCACACAATGACCTTAACCCTGAAACACATTCTTAATAATTATTGACCTTTGGCAGTAAGACGAAGGTCAGCATTGTCGGGCCGCAAGGTGAGGCGGAACTCCGCACGAGAGGTGAACATGCGGTAAGGCTCATCTGAAGATATCCCAGAGAGCATATCGCTCACCATGACACCAAGAAAGGCTTCATCACGACCAAGCTCCATCATGGGCTTTCCCAGGCTCAAGAGGCCTGCATTTATCCCTGCCAGAATGCCCTGGAATAAGGTTTAATAGAGGGTAAAGAGTGCAAAAACATACAAGCACTTAAAACAAAACAAAAATGAAAAGAGAGAGAGGGAGGAAGGAAGAGATATGGGGGCAATGGAAAACAGAGACCAGCTTAAACTTTTGTTTTAACATCCATTCTGCCATCATCTATCCACCTCATTTTCACCAAACCTGTCCAGCTGCCTCCTCATAGCCTGTGGTCCCATTGATCTGTCCAGCAAGGAAGAGCCTTTGAAGACGGCGACTCTCGAGTGATGGACTCAACTCCCGAGGATCCAGGCAGTCGTACTGTACTGCATAACCTGCAGGAGCAACCGTGGCACACAGCCATCAGCACCGAGGTCATGCGCTGTAATAATCACTCTTCGGTCTACATTTACCGAACAAGAGAAATTAATTACCAGGACGGAGCATCTGACAATGTTCAAGGCCAGGCATGGTCCTCAACATAATCTCTTGCAAGTCTGCAGGGAGTGACACAGATAGACCCTGGGGGTATACCATCTCAGATGAGAAACCTTCTGGTTCCAGCCATACGCGATGCTCTCGTCCAGGGAAGCGAATGATTTTGGCTTCAATGGAGGGGCAATATCTTTGGATCGGGGAGCAATGGCAAATAATAAGTTGAATAAGAACTCAGGTTCAGTACTAATATAGTTACAGGTTCATGGGATTTAAAGTGAAACACAAGATAAGTCACAAAAAAAAGAGAACAACTAATCACAATCATTAATTTTAATGTTAAGTCCTTATTTCGTATTTAATGCAAAATGATTCATCTTACATGTGCAAACTTCAGTGAATTTACCAGTAGTATCTTTAGAAGCAGTTATGTCTGACTGTGAAATGCACTTTGGCACACACATTGGTCAAAGACTGTTTGGTTAACCTCCCCCCCCCCCCATCCCACAACTTCCTTAGTCAAATCTCTTTGGTAAAACACCGACTCCCATTCCCATAATCAGGTAATGCAAGATCAAGTCTCATCATTCTTTCTCAGTTATATTCTGATTCCATTACATAAATTGAGGTCTTCAATGCATCCTGTTGCCTTACAGGTTCATGAAATTTAAGGCGAGCACATCATGTGCTCAATACATTTTCAGCATCCATCAAAGTATTGTTGCAGACCTGGGGTCAAGGGCGAGAAGATCACAAGGGGGGAAGCTACCTTGGGTTCCCACCAGACTCTCCAGTATCGCAGGCCGTCGCACACGAATAACTTTGTGATGCGGCAGGTCGCTAATCTACCATGAATGCCAATAACTCGATCACGTAACCTTGGGTCCTCCGTCTGATACAGTTTATCTCAAGGTCACATGGTTTAATTACTGGGGGACACACCCTCGGTATGCCTTGTTCAAACCTGATCACCTTAACTGCCAAGAACGTAACGGCTGGTAAACATTGTTGGGGGATAACATCCTGGCTAAACTAAAATATGAATCATGCTGGACCAATGAAGGAAAAGACAAAAACGAGCTGGGAACATTTCTATATAATACACCTGAGTGGATTTGACGGTCAGCTCGGTACTATCTAGAACGGAAACTGGATATTATAAACAGGGCCAGACGACAGAGGTAATGAGAAACTAGTTGGTCGAATTAAATATTAATAATCCCTATGAAACCCATTATGCATTATAGCCGTCTGATGCTTCCTTATAGGGCCTACAAGGAATGATCTGAACGAGCCTCATCTCAGATCATGTCAGATTCAGACCTGGTCACTACCTTGGACATGCTGCTTCTACTCTCCCAACAATGGTGGAGGCCCTCTATATAAGACACGAGATCAAGGGCATCTCTCTGGATTAATCTGGGCTTTTGATACAGTCTGGCATCCTGCCTTGCTCTCGAAACTGTCTGCCTATACAATTCAAGGCCAACTCCACTCTTGCATTACTGCCTTCCAACACTCTCGCAATCAACATGACGCTCTCAACGGAACACTTTCACCTCCTCTCACTGTCATGGCTGGAGTACCACAAGGCAGTGTTCTAGGCCCCATGTTATTCCTAATATTCATCAATGATCTCACAAACTCTGGAAAGTCCTCTTTATCTCTTTGCTGATGACTCCACTCTCTGCCATGACATCTCTCATCCTTCTGACAGACAGGCAGCAGCCTCTTCCCTCTCCTCAGACCTTGACAAAAATCAGAAACTGGTCAAACACAATTTTGCTAATGTATCCATATTGTCCACCCTTTGCATTTTCTCTTACCCCTCATCATTACCTGCATCCCTTGTTTGTCTGTCTCCATCTACTTTCTCCCTCTGCACTGCTGTTGGTGTTTCCCCTTTTTCCTGCTGTTCCCTTTGTCATACGTCATGTCCTGATTTGTTCTGTGTAATCGCTCTTCCAAGAGCCTAAACCCTAGCCTAGTCTCGACCATGTTAAAAATAGATAAATAAATAAAACAATGTTCCGACATTCGCGGCATTTTTCAGGAACGTATCTCCTGCGAATAGCCAGGTCCGACAGTACATTCAAAAATGCATGGGAATGGATTTGCAATACGATTAACAGGACAGGGAACAATGGCAAGTTCGACAAGTCAGATCCGGATTACATTTTCTTGAAAATCTTTTGGTGGATTTCATGAGCAATTGGTCTGCATCTCCGTGAATGCAACAAGACAACAAGACAAGAATGCAACAAGACAAGAGGACAAGACATAAACATCTCATGTTTATGAGATGCCATTACTTAAATTCCTGAAGCAAAACAGGGCAAGAAAATTTATATTTACCAGACAAACTCGCAAATAATTACACATTATACATATAATTTCACAATCACCCAGGTCTTCTACTTTGAACGTTCCAAGCAAGGTTACAGGGCTTTTGGTATGATCGTCCCAAGTGAGAATCTTATCACTGCGAGCTCCTGCATTAGCCTGAAACGGACAAGAACATTTCGGCTTCAAACCCACCTTGGACCCTGTACATTTTCCAGGACATGCGCCGAGAGGGACAGGTTATTGCGTATGATACGTTCTGACTCTGAGGTTGTGTTGGTTAGGTAGCAGTGGATTTGATCTGCAGGCTGAAGGGGACAGACTATCAAAATTAGGCAAATAAAGCATCAAAATTAATATATATTTTACACATTTGTTTACATACTTTGCACTAAAAAAAAAAGAGAAAAAGAAAAAAAGAAAATAATAAAGAGCCTGAAGGTAAGTCATTTAAGGTCGAGGGTTCAAGCTCGTGTGGTGAACATAAAGCTTGTCGTGCTTTTTATTGTTTTTTAAACACTCAAGGAGGAGCTTGTGCAAGTATTGTAAATCACATTAAAAGACATTAACAACTTCATTATAAAGGAAGTCCACTGTATTCCATAAATTATTTGGACATTAAGAGACATTACTGCCATGTATTACAAGGACAATAAAGTAGACAATAGATAAATCAACATAGCAAATGTGATTTAGCCTTGCGTGCCAAATACTCCAAATGGGAGTGTCAACGAGGTGATTACGAACCTCAATAGAAACTCTGTCATTCATAAAGGAGAAAGGAGTTGGTGGGTCATCTGGAGGGACCAGTTTCAGCACGGAGAAGTCCACAGAGTTCTTTGCAATTCTGGGAGGGGTCCCTAACAAAAAGGACAAGGAGAGTAAAGAAAAGCATCGCTGTTTGACTCACTGAAGAAAGGCAATGAAAGAGTCTAATATATATCTCTATCTCTATCTCTCTCTCTTGATACAGTACCTGTTTTAAGCCGTTTCCGAGTGAAACCATGTGCAGAAAGAGACTGCGAGAGAGCGAGAGAAGAGGGATCACCAAGTCGTCCACCCGCCATCCGCTCCTCCCCAATCAGGAGCTCCCCCCTGAGGAAAGTCCCGGCCGTGAGGACAACGGTTTTTGCTTCCACCCGGTTCCCAGACTCTACAGGGATAAAGAGAGAACAGTTGAGCAAGGGTTTTAGACCAAGGGAAAAAGTGTAGTGTTGGTATAATCAGAATTTTACTGCTTTCACTAAATAAAACGGAGAGAGGAAGAATCAAAGAACGAATGATGATATCACATGGAGAGGATTCTACATGATTGTCTTTTGAAAGTAATTTAGGATGATGTCATTTTATATTCAGTGAAGAGGATGTGGTGGGCAGTGTTGGCTATTGTAGGCAGCATTAATAGCCTCGTAAGTTGCCCTCGGGACATTCAAGAGTTAACCACAAAGTGTAGGCTTGCACCCATGACACTGCAGATCAGATAAAGGTATTCAAATTTCCACAAAGAGCAAACTGCTTGTTAGAACCTAATAGGACTCCCTCCACTGCAGAGACTCCAGTAAACGAAGGGTCTGGGGGTCCGATGATCAGATCGTCCACCGCCCCTTCCCTCAACCACAAATTGGGAGTGCCTCGTAATTCTGCCTGGCACAAGTGAGGTACACAAGAGGGAGAGAAAATAAAATGATGCGAAACAACCATTAACTAAAATATTCTCGTGTTAATGTTCCAAATTAAGGCTCAAACAAGGGAACAGGAACATCAACGCAAATTTATTGTCGGTGAACAAGATGATGCTTCAGTCGAAAAACAGAATGTAAATATTGCATAACTAGAACCAGAATGGCACTTGGTAGAGCGCATAGCCCCTGACAGGCTAAACGGTTTAAGTTTTGTATCTCACCGATGGGTTGGACCTGGATTCGTACCTGAATCAAAATCAAATTGGCTTGTTATTGTCACCGGCCCAACCTGTCCACCACGTTTTGAGATATCATGCTAGACCGTATATCGTTTTTGGCCTTATCTCTCAATGGTGATAAATCACTTTTAAAAATTCTCATATCCAGATCCGGATCTTCAAAAAAAATGTAATCAATTCGTCCTCATCAGACACCCAACATGTCCACGAAGTTTCGCCCGAATCTGTCCATAACTTTTAGAGATATCCTGCTCATAGACAGACAGACAGACAGACAGACAGACAGGGCAAACAGGGGTGAAAACAAAACCTCCGTCCACCTTTGTTGGTGGAGATAACAATGAAAATCTCCTGTCAGAGGATCACATTCCAGATACCTGTATGAACTGCCGGTAGATGTCGCGGTCCACCTGAGCACGAAGTCCCCACACAGCAGGTCCTTTTCTCCGGTTCAGAACACGAAAATTGATACCCGCACGATCTGCGGCTCGGCCGCATAGACCGCCAAGGGCATCGATCTCTCTGACCAGATGACCTTTACCCACACCACCCCATGAAGGATTGCAGGACATCTCACCTGCTCAAAAAAATTAAAAAAAAAACAATTAAAACCGCTTTTTCTACACACGACTGTTCCCAACAATTATATCATACAAAAAAAATCAATAAAACACACACACACACACACACACACACACACACACACACACACACACACACACACACACACACACACACACACACACACACACACACACACACACACACACACACACACACACGCACACCTTCAAATGGATTCCAGAACATCGAATTCCTGACCATGAAGGGGAACACGACCCTTTAGTGCAATATTTCTCATCATAAGGGGCCATCTACTTATTACGTACGCAAGGACAGTGGGTCATTGTGTCCGCTTTGTGGGGGATTTTTTTTTGGGGGGGGGCTGGATGCCGTACCTCTTCACATGTTCTAAACATCGCTCTATCCTCACCGATGGTGCCGAGTTTGTGGGTGAGCAGCAGAGTGCGCAGACCCATTCTGGCGGCCGCAGCAGCCGCCTCCGTACCTGCGTGTCCACCACCCACAACGACCACGTCGAACCCGCTCGGTTGTCCCGCCAATCCCCGTCTGAGCACACATCGTCTCCCAGTCGAGGCAACAAGACAACCTCGCCCACACCGCAGCAACCACATCACCTTGAGCACCGCAACCACCACCAGGATCGCGTGAAACTAAACGGAACGACAAACATCGTCCATAAAACCACTTCGAGTATTCTGGAACATTCTAATCACCGCACGGTTCTTTATTTCCTTCGTGAAGCGATTTATTTCAAAGTTTAAATGATAATTTCGAAGAAATGTAGCCTTCATCTCCTCAACACCGACCTTTTTAATGTAATATAAAATATATACCCCACTTACTCTACTTTAAAAAAAAGAATAATAATAATTTAAAAAATTAAAAAATATATAAATAATAATAATAAATATATAAATAACAACAAAAATATATATACTCTACTTTAAAATATAATTTTCTTCCGTCTCAAAGTTAATTATATGTATAAACATACAATAAAAAGCTGAAATTTTAACTTTCTACACACGTTATGAAATTTTTTAGAAGCGTCTTGAAGAATGTTACTGGTGGGAACCAAAGAAGCCTGAAATGAACCGGCAATATGAAACGGACCGGAAGACGCCGAAAGCGATGGAAAGACAGACGATTAAACGAAGTATTTTTGTTAGATGACGTACCCTTTGTTGTACACAATTACACGAGAGCGGAGAGCCGCCTGAAAGAACACAAAAAGTACCCTCGCGTGAATACACCGCTTCCAGATTTAAATCTGTGTTATAGTCCCTGGCGGTGTGATGCGTAGCAGTATAGAGTTTTATTCTGCACCCTGAATTGTGCTGCTGTGTTGTCTTTCTGAGCGCGAATCATTACCGAGTTTGAAAAACTATGAATAACTGACGTCACTTGTAAGTTGCCCATGCTGGGCACGTGATTCCAAACAAGGAGAAAGGAGGTTGGCAAAAACGCAAATGGCGTCTTCTGTCTTCGAGCTGGTAAGCTCGAACAACAATTCGCATTTATTGCCACAGCTGATGCAATTTAAATGCTCTAATGAAGGGGAGGCGGTCCATTTGAAACTGATCGTTCGATACATATAGCTTTTTGATGCCTATTGTCTGTAATAACAAGCTCAAATGAGCTAAGATCCTCATCCTCTTTACGATAACGTCATAAAAACGAATATGATGTCATTGTGATGTATCAGGTTTGCGATAAACTATCTGTGCTAATGCCTGGCTTGATTCCCACAAACAAAATTCAAACAGCTTGCCTAGTTTTGGAGATAATGGTATCGGCGATTTCCATTAGTGGCGATATTATGACGTCAACTTTTTTCAAGGAAGAATTTCCAAAATCGGAGATGGTTACTGCCTGCGCGTGGGCTTTCTGCATATACATGGCAAGTTTCACGAAGATCCAATGAAAACTCTGGGTTGTGAAACAAAAAATGTCAAAAAATAGGAATGACGTCATAAAAATTGATATGACGTCATAGTGATGTATCATATGTGCAGTAATTCATCTCTGCTAATTCCCGCAAACAGAATTCAAAAAGCTTGCCTCGTTTTAGATAATTTTTTAGGCGATTTCCTTTAGCGGAGATATTTTGACGTCATAACTTTTTTCTCGGAGGAATTTTCAAAATCGGAGATGGTTACTGTCTGCGCAGGTTATTTTTACATATATATGCCAAGTTTCAGGAAGTTTCGATGAAAACTGAAGGCTGTGAAACAAAAAAGTCCACAAGAAGAAGATGAAGAACAACAATGTGAGTCAGACTTAGAGATCCTCCACGAGGATCTAAAAATTTATATTGTTGTCAAACCAATGACCCAATTGCAAATTAACAGTTGGCTCATACATTAGAATGAAGGCAACTTGGATTTCAATGCAATGAAGGTACCAACCCCACCAACATAAAGTTTCCATTTTATACCAAAGCAATAATACAACAATCGAGTGGTCGGGATCCACAGGGCCGTGCACGAGCTGTGATGCATTCATAAGGAAACGAACCAAAGCGATTAAGATTTCAAAGAACAAACGAGAAGTCAGATCAAGACAAATCAAACTAATAATGGTTCAAGCGGCGATGGTTTATTGATGGTATATCTCAAAAGGCAAAGCATTCGTACAGTTTTCATTTATCGGTACCGGTATATACAATATTGCACCAGAAATATTCTATCAGTTATGTCAAATGGGCCATATATTTATTACATACACAAATAGTGGAATTTTACATCCTGATATAAAACAATGCACCATCAAGTGCCACTTCCAGTAGGTTTCCCAGTAATGAGGAGGTCGAAAGATTATCTGACAAAATGTCCTGGATTTGGTATTATACATTACAAGTGTTTCTTGACCTTTTAGCAAAATATCTATCAGTTTGGACATTTTGTTTATCTTCCTGACAAAAACAGGCATTTAAAGGGTTTCTTGACTCAGGATTTTTCATTTTTGTGTCATGTATACTACCGTTTTGATACAATTCCACAATACTGGCATGAAAATTACTCATTATTATGTAATGATGATAATAATAACACAGAGAGGTGGCTCAAATCATGTCAAGGTAAAATGGTAACTGGATAAGCTCAGGTGGTACAATTATCTCTTTACCAGCTTTTATCAAAATAATTGATACTTTAACAGGAACTGAGTGTAATCCACGACTGGCAGATGGCTTTGAGGTACACACGCTTGCCTCCAAGCTTTCTCGCCTGGGTTTGAATCCCGAACCAGCTATAAACTCTCATGCAGGTGTTTCACGGGGCAGGGCGATTTATCAATGTGTGTGCCGCCCCTCAGATGGACGTTAAATCGCTGTCCCGTCTGCCGGCATTAGTTGGTGGACATTAAAGATCTCACAGTGTCCTTTGTGAAGAGTAGGCGAGCTATCGCCAAGCACCATGGCCAAACTCTAAATTCCTGCTGCGAAAGCAACAGCAAACCACATGATATAAGCCTCGTCAAGAAACTCTTTTGGCAGCGCTGATGCTCTTTAAGAGTTTGGTACATCAGAATCAGAAGTGTTTTCAAGTCGATGAAGCAAATGGTACAGGATTCATGCAAGATAAACAAGTCAATGAAACTTCCTCATGCTGTTTAACAGATGCTCAACTTTTCCCTTTGGCAAAGCTTTTGTAAAGTTCTACAACCAGGATGTCATAGCTAGAACCCAGATGAACTCAAAGCTGAGCACCAACTCAAAACGACACCAGGACAATCTATTTGGGGCCTGCTGATTTGATATCAGAGATTTACTAGCAGCCTTACAGATAATCCAGCAAAGGTTTGGTTTCCCCCCCCCCCATCTCTGATAAGACTCTGCAGTTGTTCCACCATTCAAATCAATCTTACAGTTGCCTGTTCAACCTCTCACAGATGCAGTTGAAAAATCTTTCCACTGAACCTTACTGCAAGATTTATTTCTTCTTACAAACACTCCTGGGAGATTCTCACAATGTCATTATTGCGAGCAGGAATAAGATAATGCTCAAAATAATGACATTGTGAGAATCTCTAGTTAATGCGTTTCCTTATTCATCATCCATACACCTCAGCTCCACATTTAGTATTTCGAGTGAACTGATGTGAGTGTTTTTAGTCGTTGAAGCCGGATACTTGCTTCATTTGCATAAACCAGTTTGTCTTGCCATTGTGGAAACGAGTTCACAACGCTTACGAACCCTAGTCTTTTGGCTGATGGTCTATGACAGTAACCTTTAAAGATCTCTCTGCAATTGTGACTGTTGCTCCTTTAGTAAGTGTTCGATTGTAACTAATTCACCCTTTTGAAACAACATATTTATCTTTACAATAATACAGTGTGAAATTCAGTATAACAGGATGATCCTTGTGAATAACTTCGTATCGGGCAAATGAATAAGCTTTGCAGATAAACTTTGTTTAGCATGAAATGAAATTTGGTTTCCTTGAGGATTGCTGAAAAACAGCGAAAGGAAGGCAAAGTCTGGATAATACCTTTTTGCAGTTGTACATCGTGGTAAACTGTTAAGGTTTGTGCCATGGTTGCTGCAAAGAATTGATGAGAAAAGCTAGGGAGAGTGTATTGGAGGAGGTGAAGGCCGAGTAGGTGAGCTGGGAGGGGGAGACGATGACGATGGGGTATCAGGGCATGGTGAAGGTGAGGTGCTCGGTGAGGGAGGGGTATGTGTGGGAGGAGGAGTGTGTAGGGTTGGTGAAGAAAGCTCCCTTAGGTGTCCACCAAGTTGGGACCAAGAAGACACCGAACGATGTACTGTCTCCGTGTGCTCCTCCATCTGGCGCTGAAGACTCGCCATCTCTTCACTGTAGAAATATTTATATTAGCAATAGAGAGGGGATTGTGAGTCGTACCAATCATGTGTTGCTATTATATGGAAGCATCCAGGAGGCAGGTACTTACCGAAGTTGGTGAAGACAGCTATGGAGTGAAGTGAGGGGCTGACTAGGAGGCGGAGTGGGTGGATTAAGCAAATCCTGGAGAAGTGCAGGTGGAATGGGGCATGCTGGAATCTTCAGGGAAGTACTGACCTCATCCTGCATTGTAATGAGAATCAGATGAAACCATGACAACAGCTTCCGATACAAACCCAATTGAGCTTGAAACAGCATCACAGCAACCAATAATTATTATCCATCGTACCTTTGATGTATGCGGGTCCTGTTGTGTGATTTGCTTTGGCTGCAGCTCAACCTTTCCTTGTAGACCATTCCGAAGGTCTTGGTTTTGCCTAAGTAACAGCTTCATGCTGCCCTGCAGTTCACGTAGCCTCACTTGCTGCACAAACTTATCTTTCCTCGTCGCTGCCAATTCCTCAGCCAGTGCAGTCTTGTCCTGCCGCAGCTCCTGCAACCATGCACCATCAACTTGCAGAAAGTAACATATAATTCTGAACGGAAGGCTTTCAATGCAACAAAGGAACGAATAAACCAGATTTGTGAAATGCAAGCCAAAATACAGTGATCTGGTCTTGTCAATATTTGTGTTTGCAAAAAGCAATGGTTGTGAAAAAAATATTTTTAATATAAAACTAAGGTCCGTGGAAGAGCTGCGACACAAATCACACACATATGCAGACAAATACCCGAGAAAACACCAGATTTTACCTTCATACAAATACAGATACTGAGATTGGGGAAAGTGACATCATTTCTCAGAGCATCCTGGGCCACTTTTCTCTTCACACTGAGTGGGGCAACCAAGGAGGAATTTCCTCCTCCCCATGGGTTTTTTTTTTCATGCTCTATCCTTTAAATGCTGAGCATCAAGCAAGGAAGCAGCACATGTCGTTTTTAAAGTCTTTGGTATCTTTGCTGTTATCAATTATTGACTCATTTCGTTACACCACGGTGGACTTATTTGCAAAAGGTAAAGAGCACCTGAATGCTGTGCAAATCTCGCCGACCCTTCTCCTCAGCCTCACGCAGCTGGTCCCTCAGCATCTGCACCTCTCCCTCATCATCTGTTACTCGCCATGTTAGCTCCTGCACCTACACAAGCACAAACATGTACTTGTAGATTAAGTGCAACTAAGCAGCCAGTGGAATTGTGGACTCCTTGTACTCGTACTCACCTGTTCCCGGAGCCTTCCCTCTCTCTCTACTCTCTCATGCAATGAGGATCGTGCAGCCTGGAGGTCCTGCTGGCTTGCCTTTATTTCACTGTGCAGCTGTGAAAATCTCTTTTCCTCTTCAACTCTGGAAAAATACAATTCTATTAAGTGGCTGAGCCACACATAATGTGCAGATAAAGAAAATTTCTCAATATTATTGAGCTCTTGCCCACCTTAGCATCTCCATTTCAACTCTAAGTTCCTCCAATTTGCCCTCCTTGTCCCTCAACATGCACTTCGTCTCCTGCTGTTCCTGCCTTACTCCTTCCAATGCACGCTGTCCCTCACCCGCTTCTAACCGCCACCACGACACCTGTTAGATAACCCCCAATTTTTGATTAACGACCAGATATTGCACCCTCACAATCATTATCAGTTATTTCAATAACCGTCTGAAGCACACCCATTTACCTGGCCCTGAAGGTGGAGGCTTCGCTCACGCTCAACAGCCAAGCTCTTCTGCAGTTCCTTCAACCTCTGTCCCCTCTCGCTGTCCTCTCGCTCCTTATCCCTCAACAGGCTCTCCACCTGTGCACACAAATCACCAACACAAATGTCATGCCATGGCACAATAAATAAATAACCATACTAGTTCCTCCTGACGACTGTGGCACAATAAAAGCAATGAAGACAATAGGAAAGAAAGGATTCAACGATGTTGGACAACAACAGAAAAAGTAAAGGCTTTGACCACGATAATCAATCTCAATCCAAACATATGCACAAGTTGTTCCCATCTCCGAGTCATCTTACATTTGTTTCCATTGATTGTACAATCTAGTCTGATGCTACCGATGTGTTCGGTGTAATGCAAACGAGACATTTATGCAAAACACCCTTCATGTATTGTGCCATCAAACGTACAGCTCAAAATCTACATTCCAATCTGATGTAGTCTTGGTAATCAAGCCTAAATACAGAAACATATCCATGGCTGTTAAATGTTTGGTTTGCACATTTCCCCTTCGATGTGTTAAATTACAAGGAGCATCCCCATCAGATGTTAATTACAAGGAGATCTCATTATTTCAGTGCAATTATCATATCAAAGAAATTTTGAGCTAGTAAAATCCTCCACACAGGACATGAAGAGAGGTGACATTATTCATAATCTCACAAAGTGAATCATGG